>NW_023596461.1:40505787-40529266 GCF_011947565.3 Pollicipes pollicipes
GAATATTTATGCTCTTGACAAATCAGCCACGAAGAGGCGAATCATTAAAACCGATTGAAGAGTTTTGCTATGTTCAACCTCCAACCTGGGCTGGGAGGCGGGCGCATGCCGCTGAATAGTTGAGGCGTTTTCGACGCTGAATTGCGAGTGATTCTGTCTTGTTCGCATTGCCATGACACAGTGGTGGCGCGTGGGTAGGCGGCCGTCTGCGGTAGGTGGTTGGGCATGCGATGTTCTATGAATGTTCGTTGCATCCCTGGCAATTAATGCGGTTCGTCGTCAACGGTAGGTTAAGCCATGTTCAAATTTGGGTTGGTCTGCATCGGGCATAGGAAGTACGAGCTTTGCTAATCTACAGACCGGTGCGATTCTGGTACTCGTTTCCCATTTCCCGGTATTGTTCAAAGGCGATTCCACTCAACATTCACACGCTTTATTTTTCACATTTCCATACATGGTTTATCATAAACCTAGGTGGCAACACAGGCTGCTTGCTAATGGGCATCTTAGTCTGGTGGGTGCAAGATTTGTGCTCTCCCAGATATCAATACGTGGCTCCTGATGGAAGCAGCAAGTCTCAAGCTGTTGCACCTTCTGGTTATATTTTGTCCTGACACAAAAGAGGTAAAATGAGTTTTCCAAAAGTTGTTCTTGTTGCATCATATCGGAGTACAGAATATTCCATTTTACCTAGTCACAACCCTGGGGTACAAAACCTCCTGGTGTACATTATACCAGGAAACGTCAAGTTTTCCAACATTGCTGCGCGGCTTCACCACCTGACCCCGGTCACACTCACCTGTACGGCGTCACCACCTGACCCTGGTCACACTCACCTGTACGGTGCCACCATCTGACCCTGGTCACACTCACCCGTATGGCATCGTCGATCATCTCGTCGAACTGTTTGACCTTCTGACTGATCTCCGCGGCGGGCCGGCGCGCCCGCAACGTGTAGATGGGCTCGTCCGAATCGTCCGAGTCTTCGCTGGCCTCGTCCGACTCGTCCGACTCCTCGTCGGTCGACTCGTCGTCGGAGCTGCTGCCGTCGCCGCCCACAGACGCGTCCGAGCCCTCGTCCTCCTGGCGAACGCGGCGGCAGCTCTCACCATTGCCACGCACTGGGCACTACGGTAACGGCGACGAGCCAAGGCGACAGGCGCACAATGCAGGGGCCGCCACGTGGACGGACCGCCGCTGGTGACAGCCACTTTAAGACACGCTTAGGCCCTCACTCTATGCGTTAACGATTGGCCGCCGACGAATACGGCGCACGTGCACCGCAATACATACTGGAGGAAGCGAGCCGACGGCAACGACAGGTGACGTCTGCATGTGGCGAACACCCACCCAACCAGACAGACTCCCAAAGCAATTCAAACCGGGTACATCATATAAAATAACGCTCAATCGGTGATCCGATGACGCACTTCTCATTTTGTGTGTCCGTATTCATACCAGATCCGCATTCGTGCAGAAAGGAGAGATAGCAAGTCGTGATAGCAGCAAGCTGCCGGCCACTCACAGCTTTGGAGCGTTTGGGTGGCCGGGGCGGCTGGGCAGCACGTTCCCCCATACTGATGTTGACGTAATCGAGCCGCTGCTTGCGCAGCAGGTCGTTGTCGCGCTGCTTCAAGGCCACGTCAAACTCCTCCAACCGCTGCACCAGAGCGCTGACCAGCCGACCCTGCCGACAGCACGGGCACGTCAGCACTGCCAGCCGATGAACATAACACGGGCACGTCGGCACTGTCAGCCGACTGAACATAACACGGGCACGTCGGCACTGTCAGCCGACTGAACATAACACGGGCACGTCGGCACTGTCAGCCGACTGAACATAACACGGGCACGTCGGCACTGTCAGCCGACTGAACATAACACGGGCACGTCGGCACTGTCAGCCGACTGAACATAACACGGGCACGTCGGCACTGTCAGCCGACTGAACATAACACGGGCACGTCGGCACTGTCAGCCGACTAAACATAACGCGGGCACGTCGGCACTGTCAGCCGACTGAACATAACACGGGCACGTCAGCACTGTCACCGACTGAACATAACACGGGCACGTCGGCACTGTCAGCCGACTAACATAACACGGCGCACGTCGGCACTGTCAGCCGACTGAACATAACACGGGCACGTCGGCACTGTCAGAGGACTGAACATAACACGGGCACGGCGGCAGTGCAAGTCATTCCCGCGCGCGTGAAACGACGACCACCAGCGGCGTCGCACCATCGTCAAATCCAGAAGCACACACATACTGTTCAGCTGTGTCAAAAGCACTAGGACCACCGAAAAAAATTGGTAAATCCCGTTTTCCTGAAAGTGGAAGGCTGCCATAAATACAAAGCAGCTTTTCAAAGCAGACACATCCGGAGCAAATGACGCCGCTATAAAAAGTACAATTAGCGGGCTGTCGCATACCATAGGGCATATGCTGTATACAAGCTTTGCCAAATTATTACAGCATAAAGCGAACACTAGTAGCAAACAGAAAGCGACGGCGCGAATCAGAAGAAAACGCCGTAGCGTTTGATGCATTTGACTGGGAATCGTCTTCCAGTGGGCCAAATTTTATGCGTCCTCACGCATCCAGCTGAGTGCTCTCTATCCTAATCTACAAATTTTCGGCCAGGATACTGCATTGCGTCCACCTGACACACATGGTACCAACCAGCCCTTTCGGACTAGTCAACAAACCACCAGGCACGAGCATGACACATTCGGCCACCGCGGTGGCAAGGATGTCGACAACTCCAATGCTTTCGCACCCCCGGATAAGGGTTCACCGTCAATGCATGTTACCTGCCGCTGCTGGTCTCGCTCGGGATCGACCAATCAGCACTGAGCTGAGCGGCGGTCAATCCAGAACACTATTACCTGCCGCTGCTTGGCCTCACTCGGGATCGACCAATCAGCAAGACTGAGCTGGGCGGCGGTCAGTCCAGAACACAGACGCCCCGGGCTTGGCAAATCGGGTGGATAGGTCGGAACCTCACTTTCAAAGGGCAACGGATTAGCAGCCAACAAAATGTGGCTACGGAGGGCGACCGAGGAGCCAGAACTTGGACAGCACTCATTCATAAGACGTTCCGGACAGACAAGGCGAGTTTTTAAACGGCTGCCAAGCCAAAACCATCAAGAACACGCCTTCTGGTCGATACACGTTTCGGAATGCTCCTTGCTCTGTTCGTGCGGGTTAAACGGTTAACGACAAGCTTATCAAGAACAGCCTATTTACGCATGTAGCAGGCTGAGTTGTAAGCGGCTCCCGGCACCTGAGACCTCTCGCCCGGCGACGGTGTCTGAGCGCACTGACTCACGTGCTCGCAGGGAGGACAGTACCAGCTGCCCTCCGGTATGCTGAGCAGCGGCGGGCGCACGCAGTTGGTGTGCCAGCCGCCGTTGCAGCCGTCGCAGAGCAGAATTGTACTCAGGGTGGTCGCCGTGGCCGCACTTGCGACACTGATCCTCCTGGTCCGGCTCGTCCTCAGGCATCGTCCTCGTCCTCGTCCGACACCTCGGCGGCAGCGTCCTCAGCCTCCTGCAGGGCGAACACCAGACAGTCGTCTTCCAGCATCGCAACCAGCCGGTCGAGGACAGTGGAGGCGTGGCTGGACACGCGGGCCGGCGGCCCGCCGCCTTACTCAGCGCGCCGCTCAGATGACCGGCAAGCCGGGGCGGCCGAGGCGTGGCAGAACTCACACCGGCGGTGCGCGCCTGTTACGCGCCGAGCGGGCGGTGCGCGCGTGCTGAACGGGCACCCATTCCTGGTCGTTTTCGGACCTCTGGCGAGAACTCATGGTCGGAGCGGAACGGGTCCTCGTCGCCGGCCTCGTGGTGCGCGAACAGCTCCATCTCCTCGTCCTCGTCGGAGCTGGAGCTGTCGGCGCGGGACTGACTTCAGTATCAAGAGGTAGCTCAAGGGCGCACGCCGCTTCCAAGCCGCAATTAACGCTGCCATCGCCACTGGAGGGATTACGGAGAGGTCCGAATACAAACGCAACCCACTATACTCAATGGGCCAAAGCTCTTACGACGCGTCCGGTTGCCAGAACTTATCAGCTGTATCAACTGGAGCGGCAGATTCTTTGCCTCGAAAGACGGCAAAGGCTTTCGTACATCATCATCTCCACTTCCAAGATACCGCATTCAGTATAATATACTGCAGACAGCCTAGCAGACGAGCATCACCTATATACAGCACAGGGTCATGCAGTTACGAATAATATCGACAGGCACCGAGTGTGTGCCATAAACAAGGCTACGGTGTGCTTACCTGGTGTCTGATGAGGACAGCCATGGATCGTTTCCCGCCCTCTTTTTCTTCTTTTTCTTGCGCTTCTTCTTGCCTGCCTTCTCCGTCGGCTGCTCCTGCTCCTGGCCACGCTCGACTTTCTTTTGCCGTCGTTTTTTCTTCTTGTCCTTGCGCTGAGCGCGGCGGGTCTCACGCTCGTGCTGGCGCAGCTTGCGCAGCACGGCCTGCTCCTTGAGCACGCGCAGCCGCTGCTCCTCGTCCACACGGCGCTGCTCCTCCTCCTTCTCGCGTAGCTTGGCTACGCGGGACGAGCGGCGCCGGCCGGCACCACCCTCTGCAGAGGCACGAGACCAGAGGTCAGTTACCGTCCGGCACACCGGATTACACTGACGGGTACCATACCAGACAACACTGACGGGTACCGCACCAGACACTGATGGGTACTACACCAGACACACTGACGGGTACTACACTAGACAACATTGACGGGTACCACACCAGACAACACGGACGGGTACCACACCAGACAACACTGACGGACACATCAGACAACATGAACGGGTACCACACCAGACAACACGGATGGGTACCACACCACATCACACTGACGAGTACCACACCAGACAGCACGGATGGGTACCACGCCGGACAATACTGACGGGTACCACACCAGACAACACTGACGGCTACCACACCAGACAACACTGACTGGTATCACTCCAGACAAGCTGCGAAAGCCGCAGATCGAAAGCTACAATGCAGTCTGCAACTGACCACCCTGTGCCACAAATCAGGCGGCAGCTCTGGAATGTGGCCTTTAGCTTTCAAAGCCATCGACTATTTAGACTTAGAAGCGACATACGCAGCGTTCTCAGATGACCTACCTTGTAAATCACCCACACACATTGGACGGTACAACCAAACAAAGCATTAAGTAGATTCCCTGAGAGCTACGCCAATCGAACTATCGATAGTTACGGGATGAACCGCCACAAGAGGCGGCCAGCACACCACCGCCACTCACCGTCGGCGTCGGCGTCAGCTGAGACCAGACTCTCGAGTTCGCTCTTCCTCTTGCGACCGCGCTTCTTGCCGGCCGGCGGCTCCGGGTCTGGGTCGGCCTCTGGGTCGGCCTCAGGCTCGGCCTCTGGCTCGGCCTGGGGCTGGTCCGCCTCGCCGTTGTCGCGTCGGTCAGCCGACGGCGGCTCGGCATGGCCATTGTTGCCCGCGGCACTGCGGCTGGCCCGGCGACGCTGAACACCGTTGCCGACACCACAGAGCGCACCCCAGCCGCTGCCAGCCACCACCAGGGCCGGCTCCTCCACGGCCTCGCTGACCCAGCCCGGCGGCACACCGCCCTCACAGTCCGCCCCGGAGCCGGAGCCTGACACCAACAGGGCCGGCTCCTCCACGGCTTCGCTGACCCAACCCGGCGGCACACCGCCCTCACAGTCCGCCCCGGAGCCGGAGCCTGACACCAACAGGGCCGGCTCCTCCACGGCCTCGCTGACCCAGCCCGGCGGCACACCGCCCTCGCAGTCCGCCCCGGAGCCGGAGCCTGACACCAACAGGGCCGGCTCCTCCACAGCGCCGCCGCAGTCCGCACCTGACGTAACCACTTCCGCCGAGCCGCCGCTAGTCGCGCCTGCGCCAGACTCGCCCTCCAATACGGGCGCAGTGCCATCAGCGGCGGCAACCGGCCGCGGAGCTGCTGGCGGACCGGCGGCGCTGCTCGAGACGCCGTCATCGACGTCCGCTGCCAGCCGCCGCCCGCCCCCGGTCCCGTCCGGCTGTCGCTCACCAACGGCCGAAGACTGGGGGCTGCCCGCGACGTCAACGGCGGCTTTCGACGCCCACACGTTGACCGTGGCCGCGGCGGCAGCCACGTCAGCACCCTCTGGTCGCGCGTCGACCGTACTCGTGTCCGCCACTCCAGGCTGCGGGCTCGACTGGCCGCGCGCCTCCTCCGAACAGCGGCCCGGTCCGGGGCCACCTGCCGAGCTCACCGCCTCACTGGAGCCGTCTGGCGCGTTTGCCACAGATTCCGCCGCGTCCCCGTCACAACAGCTCGTGCTTCCTACTGCGGCCGTACCGACCCCTCCACCGCCCCGCTGTTGGCTTGGAGGTGACGCCTCCCCGGGAACGGGCTGATGCCGCGACTCCAGCGCGCACGGTTCCGCCCGCTTCCCGGAGCTCGCTCTCGCCTCGGCGTCTTCAGGAGGCGGGCTCGAGACACCGCTGGCTTCGCACCTGCTGATGTCGCGGCCACGTTCCGGCGCCTCCGACGTGGTGACGCACTCAGAGCGTTCTCCGGAATGCTCCGCCACAAAGTCGGGGCGCTCCGAAGTCGCCGGCGGAGCATCGGCAGAGCTGACCGAACGTCCATTAGACGACGGCGGCGGCGGCGGCTCCGAAGAGTCGGGCGCCCCCTCCATCTCTGACGGAGAGCAAGCGGTGTCAGAGTTCGCTCCGGTCCGGTCGGTACCACGGCCCACGCGTGCATCTGCCGCTGAAGGCTCCTCCGATTGGGTGGAGTCGGCGCCACCCGTGCGAACAGCTGATGTGATGGGCTGAGAGCTGCCTGGCCTCTCCTCCAGCAGTCCAGGCTCTGCACTGGCGACGTCTTCCGTTGGTGCCAAAGCAACCTGCGAGTGGATCTCACTAGGGTTCGCCACAGCCTCCACAGCTGGCTCAGTGTCCACCACAGCCTGCACAGCTGGCTCGGTGCCCACCACGGCCTCCACAGCTGGCTTAGTGTCCACCACGGCCTCCACAGCTAGCTCAGCGTCCGCCACAACCTTCTCAGTGTCCACCAAGGCCTCCTCAGTGTCCACCATGGCCTCCACAGCTGGCTCAGTGCTCGCCACGGCCTCCACAGTAGGCTTAGTGTCCGCCACGGCCTCCACAGGAGGCTCATTGTTCGCCAAGACCCCCAAGGCTACCTCGGTGTCCGCCACGGCCTCCACAGGAGGCTCATTGTCTGTCACGGTTTCCACAGCAAGCTCAGTGTGCGCCAAGGCCTCCACAGCTGGCTCAATGTTGGCCACGGCCTCCACAGCAGGCTCAGAGCTCGCCAAGGCCTCCACAGCAGCCTCACTGCTTGCCACGGCCTCCACGATAGGCCCAGTGCTCGTCACGGCCTCCACAGTAGACCCAGTGTCTGCCCCGGCCTCCACAGCAGGCTCAGTGTCTGCCACAGCCTCCACAGCAGGCTCAATGTCCGCCGCGGCCTCCACAGCTGGCTCAGTGTCTGCCACCGGCTCCATATCTCGCTCACGGTTAACAACGGCCTTCACAGCAGGCTCAGGGTCCGCCACGGCCTCCACAGCAGGCTCAGCGCTCGCAAGGACCTCCACAGTAGGCCCAGTGCTCGCCACGGGCTCCACAGCAGGCTCAGTGTCCGCCATGGCCTCCACACCAGGCTCAGTGTCCGCCACGGCCTCCACAGCAGGCTCAGTGTCCGCCACGGTCTCCGCAGCTGGCTCAGTGTCCGACGCGGCCTCCACAGCTGGCCCAGTGTCCGCCGCGGCCTCCACAGCAGGCTCAGTGTCCGCCACAGCCTCCACAGCCGGCTCCGTGTCCGCCACGGCCTCTACAGCAGGCTCAGTGTCCGCCAGGGCCTCCGCAGCGGGCTCAGTGTCCGCCACAGCCTCCACAGCTGACCCAAGGTTAATAACGGCCTCCACAGCTGGCTCAGGGTCCGTCACGACCTTCAATGCAGCCTCAGGGCCCACCGCGACCTCCACAGCTGGCTCGGCTTTCACCATGGAATCCACAACTGGAGCAGCCTCAGGTACGGCCTTCACAGCTGGCTCGGGTTTCACCACAGTTTCTGTGATGGGTTCAGGGAGCACTCCCGTCTCCTCAGAGTGGAACGACTCGGGCTCGGCCACCACCGGCGGCGCTGACATCGTCTGTTCGGTCTTGACGTGGCCGTCAGCGGCTGTCACCGCCAGCTCTGCTGCGTCACAGCCGGCCTGCTCGCCCAGCCCGGCCCGGCCCGGCCGGCCGGCGGCGACAGGCTCAGTTGGCGGCTCGCCCGTGCTCCTGGGTAGATGTGAAGACGGGGTCGCCGGCCGGTCCCCAGCGCCCGTCGCAGGACTATGCACCAGTTCTGAGTGGTGCTCACCTTCCTCCGTGGCCGAGACGGACGGCGGCAGCACACTGACCGAAGCCTTCACGCCGCACTCGGCAGCTGTCGCAACACTCACACCAGCGGCAGGCGCGTCTGTGGCCGGGACCTGCTCACTGCTGGGCTCCCCGGACGCGGCCGCCGGCTTTTCCGGCGAACCCCGCGCCCCGCCCGACATACGGTCGCTCGCAGTTGGCGCGGCGCGCGCGTCCAGCGGCACCACGCCTTTTGATGACACCGACACGCTTTCAGTTCCCATGTCGCCCCCGCCATGTACCAGCTCCCCGGACTCAGGGGGCTGGCAGTGGCTTGTCGCATCCACCGACTTTACATCGGCAGCGGCAGTCGGCGAAGACGATCTCTCCGCCTCGCCAGCAACCTCCTGTTTTGTATCACCAGCGGCCGATGGCTTCTCGTCACCGACCACTGGCCTCCTCTCATCGTCGGCCGCTATCCGTCTTCCGCGGGCCTTTGGGTCTTCATCAGCTTCTGGTTCAGACTCGCCTGCGGCCTCTGGCTCGACCTTGCCATCGGTCACCGACTCAGACTTACCACTGGTAACCAGCCCCTCCTCAGCCGCCGTCGTCTCTGCCTCAGCCCCAGCCCCTAGCTTTCCGTCACTGGATGATCGGCGGATCTTGCCTCCAGCTGGCGGGCTTCCCTCGGTTGCACACACCGCCTCTTCCACACTTCCAACCCGAGGCTCCTCTTTAACATCGTCCACCGTCTCAGCCTTCGTCCGTTTGCTGGCCTCACTACTGGCTGCTTGCTCAGCCTCACCATCGGCCGCTGTCTCTTCCCTGTGACTGAGCGCCGCCTGTTCGGTACCTGCCGTCACCGGCCCGCCGTCGCCGCCGGCCGCAGGGGACGCGTCAGCGCCGGCCGGCCGGGCCTGGTCATCTGTGCCAGCAGTGGGCCGGACCAGGTCGGCCGGCCGGTCCGGCGGCTCCCGTTTGAACGCCGGCGGACCCTGCAGCAGCTCCTCCTCGCTGTTGGCCTGCGAAGTATCCTCCGACTTGCCCAGCGGCGAGTCCGACTGCAGGCTCTGTATCAGCGCCTTCATGCTCTCGCGGTCCCTGCCGACAGGCGGTCAGACGCCCTCACTCACTGCGCTCAACAGTTCAGTGTGCACTTCGTAACCCTGGCCGGGTCATGTGCCGACACATGTGCCTAACCTGGGACACCAACATCGTCACGCACTGGAGGAAACGAGGGCTGCTGCAGGCTTCCTGTCACTAGGATCGAGGCCAGGTCTCTTCAACCAAAGACCACCGCCATAACAGCCCGGCTCCCTGCACGAATCCCGAGCACCCGGGCAGGCAACGATCTATGACCCTTTGAAAACGTGACCCAACACCCAGGCACAACACAGTACCACCAGGAGTCACACCTGTCCCCTGCATATGATTCGGGGCGCTGGCTGCCGACTCGACCCCCGGGTCTGGACTCACTCGGCCACCACCTGCCACGTCTCGTCGTCGATGTCCTCCTTGTAGATGCGCAGCTGGCAGTCCTCGTCCAGCTGGTACCAGTAGTTGTTGCCATGCCGGTCACGCCCCAGCGGCTGCAGGCGCAGCTCGCACGCCGCCTCCTTGTTAACCTCGTCCTTGAACCGCTTGTTGCGGTCGAACTGCACCTCACACAGGTTCTGCAATGGCACAGGTTCAGCATCGGTACGTGCGGCGGCAAGCACGGTACCCACGGCCAACCACTCAATGAAATTCGATATGCCTCCTGCACCCGCAGAATAGGAAGAGAGTACAGATAAGTGGCCAACTCAAGTAACAGACGTTTAAATTTGGCAGCAGTATTGACGCACCGTACTGGTTATCTGAGGGCTCATCCTCTGAGCGCTTATTCGTCCCTGTTCTGAATACCTTTGGCATGAAGACGTAATGACAAACGGTCTGCTGCCCGGGCTTTATAATGAAAGTGGCATAATGGCATCGCCTGTCTCACCCTGGAAGGAAGCCTGGACCCCGCAGGGAACCGAACTCCGTGATCCACCTTTGGGCGGGGGGGGGGGGGGGGGACGGGGACGGGAAAGAGGTGAGGGATGGGTAGAGAGGGGCTAGATTGGCTACGAGACCAATTTTACCACGGAGGGCAGTGGAACAGAGAATTTAGATACCGTGCTGTGCTGTAGACTTTAAATTGAGGATGCCGCCCTTTTTGGTCAGACAATATATGTCAGCACCGCATCAAAGCTCCTAAAGTACACAGGCATGTAAACGCTTCTGAATCTGCGATAGCAGAGGGTGCACGTGCACATGCAATGATGTTAACGTCTAGCTGCAGTTGGTTGCCACTTGTCATCTTTGAAATAATCGGGCTTGTTGGTGCTGTCAGTGATCACAGACCGGCGGCGGAGAAGGGCAGGGGCAGCGCCGAGTTCAGCTGGTCTCTTTCCGTACATCACCGTACAGTTAATGTTACATATTGTCTGAAATAGGGCGCGGCTGCCCCCTAACCCCCTCCTAGACATTAGCCCAGGCCATCGGGACCCTGGAATTTGTGAAGCACAAGTCATTAAAATATTAAGAAATGTGTAAGGCCTTACAAGAGCTTGGCGGTAAATCATTTTTACTAGCAGACCTCTCGCCTTGCCCTCAGCTCCAGAAGGGTATGAGTAGCTGTAATGCCAGGAGCAGGGGAAGTTGACCAGGCTTGTAGGAGGGTGGCTCAGAGGCGCTGCGTCGTTTCTTTCCGTGCACCGCCGTAAGTCTAACGCTAAATTAAGGAAGTCTAACGCTACATAAAATGGTTCGAACTTCGAAATTGTCAGCCCCCCCCCCCCCCTCCGCTTATGATTATGACATGTTCCTAAACTAATGCCCATCCTCGGCGTTAGCGAAAGGAGGGGGAGGGGCTTCTCCACGTCCTCATTTCTTTTTTGAGTTGTTATCTTTCCCGATTCATCAGGACCTTTTACCAGGTGAATGCCTTCTTCCATACCAATTACAATCATGTTCCTTTGTGAGTTTGGATAGGCGACACAAATCACATTACGGCCACCGCCTTTTGACACCATGTTTGCCCAACATGTCTAGACATGAATGGGGACTTGCAGATCTGGATAAAAAGTAGTGGCTCCTAACTTCTGCATATGAATAGGGATCTGCAGGTCTAATTATAGAAGTGATTGCTGCTGACTTATACTACAGTCTAGGTATAAAACAGTGTGCTTACTTCATTCACAACAGGGCATATATTTACCTTTAAAACACTGGAAACTTGCATTTTGTAAGTTACAGCACCAGAGAAGCCTGCTCTACAAATAATACCTGATACTGACATACCTGTGTAGTATGTATGGGTTTTGTGAATGGCAACAAAGACGACTCGACTAAAAAATAAAATTTTCATCTTCACCCAACAACCACTTTCAAACTCAGTATTCCAAGAATCTGGTCCAATGCATACCATCACATACACCTTGTAGCTGAAAGCTATTCAGTTGTCATCCTAGAGAGGAGGGGGGGGGGGGGGGGATTTAGGGCACGCCAAGTGTGACAGTCAATTTGCGGTTGCCATCCTAGCCTCAATAAACAGGAAAAGGGGTGTACGTATTGGGCGTGCTGGTCTCCCACCATACACACCTCTACCCCCCCCCCCCCCCCCCCTCTCCCTCGTTCATACAGGGGCGTATACTTGACAAATTCAAGGATACGTCTTTCATGCTGGGTAAATATTTAAGACTTGCCGCCGAAAAATTCAATGTTACCCTCCCGAGAGGACGCAAGGGAGGGAGGTTCATACAGCCTGCCCTTCCACCATCAGCGAAAATATGCGAAATTTGCTAGTTTTTAATGAACACAAACTAAAACATTTTCCGAGGGACCTAAAGTGACCCAAATGCGACATAAACCACGGCGTTGAAGTATAATACTTAGCAGTTTCTTAGCAAAGATTAGCCAACCACTCATTACGTTTACCGCTGCTACTTTTTGTGAAATCACAGATCTATCCCTGCTCTCGCCCCCAAATATGGGTGTCCTACGCCTAAGTCGGGATGGCTAACATGACCCCGGCGGAGTGACACAATGCCACGAAAATCCGCATAACATTCCGAAATACGCCAGCTAGTCCGCTGGACGCATCCTTAGCCGTTAGTCGCTGGGTGACCCCCCCCCCCCCCCATAGCCATTTTGGCGCTACGGTCTGATGACGGCTGTATCTGCGCACGGTACAGCGGCAAGTCACGCGCACGGTACAGCATCTTCTGCTGCGGATGTTGACACTTCTCTATTCTCTTCATTGGAAAATGGAAGCCAATTCTGTACCTCAGAGCAAGCCCACTTTCTTTACCTACCGTTACGGCCTAGACCCCACACCCTACTCGGCAGAGCCGAAGTAAGTGCGCTTGTTAACAAGTCATCGTTGTTGACGTAGCAACGTCTATCAACAGTCGATCGATGCGCTGCTGACGGCTAGGTCCAGCAAATAGGCGGGTCTCGATCGCTCGTGGCCCACAATGTGATTCGTAGTGTGGTCGACAATGGTGCATTTAGCCACAGAATTTGCCAATAACTGTGCATTCGAATAATATTTCAGTGCTTAACGAACTTGTTCTTAACGACTCGATGATGTTCTCCGCAGAACGAGGTGTTGCGACATATAGTGCTGGGTCGACGCGGGTCACCAGTGGGACCTAACGTTGGGCATAATTGGGTCCAGGGAGGCATCTTCAAATGATGTTTTGCTCTATCCACAGGCACATTACTTAAACAAAGTTATCCACTTCCATAAAAAAGAATTGCCTTTATTTCCTGCTTCTCTATTTACGTCAAAAACAGGGCGAAGTTATTTGGTTTCATGGCCCTTTAACTTTCATGTCCCTACATTCAAAACAAATCTTGAGATAACATAACAATACATAAGAAAGGAGTCCCTCACAAATCTTTCAAGCCCACTTACATCATTCGGCTACCAACGCTTTGACTATCCCCGCTGCTGGCAGTTTCAACGGATTTCGGTGCAGGTATGACGCAATGCGGGTCGGGCGACACGCGGTAGCAATGGAGAGTATTGAGTTGGCGTGGTCGACAGTGTAATATTAAAGGCCTTGGGCGATAGAGGCCTTCCAGAAGCAAAGGATGGAACACTTGGGTATGCATCCATAGTTTCGCTGGTGAAACCTGGCTGCTGTGGTAAGCAATCGGCATAACTTTTCTTGCAGTAAAATCGAGTTGCGTGGTAAACAAGCGCAAAGAGGATCATAAAAAGGACCTGAAATGCCACCTTAAGAATCACAGTTTACATGTGCTTGGACATTTCTAATCAAACGTGCGCGCGCGCGTGCGTGCGTGCGTGCGTGCGTGCGTGAGTGCGTGCGTGCCTGCGAGTGTGCGTGTGTATAGCGTAAATTCATCATATATTCGGTATCAATTAGGCCTAACACTTGTCTAACGCCACCGGCATCCAGTGTCCATTTAAACCTATAAAAATACAGAAATTGTATATAAGGCATAATAGCGACATCAAACACCATCTTAAACACTCGCTTGGGCACGCGGAATAAACAGCTCCGAAGTCTCCGGCTCTTGGGAGGATTTAACATTGGAAAGAATGCATATTTTCCACACAGAAATATAAGCTGAATACCAGATGAAAACGCAAAAAAGTGGCGATGGATAAAAGTGTGCAGTTTTTTTCATCCATGTACAGGGCATCGCCACCAAATTGTGGTGTGAATATAACGTAAACAAAGGGTTTCTCGTCTCAGTTGAGCGGCCTGCTGATTGCCAATGTGAAATTCTTGAAATCTCTTGATATCATGTGGGTTGAAAGTTTTATTTTGCAGGATATCGTAAATAATTTCTAAACATTTGTAGAAAAGTAAGAGCCTAGAAAAGTAATAGCCAATCCAACACATAACTGCTAGCGGCTCTATATTTGAAGACTGCTCCCCTGTGCGCGCCTTTCTACGGTATGCTAGGCTTCCGACGTGTGTTTAGAAGAGCCGTGCGAGGCGAGAGCAGTGTCGGACAGTGACAGTGGAATTTGTACAGAATACAGGTAAAGACTACATATCAATTCCGCCCAGCATCATACACTGAGGATAGCATCGTATCTGGCTCAATGTCGGTGAGTGGAACTAGCGGATGCTAACTTTGAAGGGCTGGCTTGTTCCATGATGAAGTAATGACCTCCGTTGCTACTGCACTGACCTTCGGGCCATTTCAGATGGTGAACTTTTTCATGTCAGCTTGGGGAGGGTGGGCAGAGCAAATCACTAAACCCAAATAAATAGCAAAACAATGTTTTTCCCTGGATTTAACCAATTTTTTTCTTCACAGAGTTGGGGGAGGAGAAGGGGACAGAGTTTTATCCAACTGGGCCGGTAACTACACCCCCAGTCCCAAATTCGACATATCTAGGTCCGTGGATGCCTCGGTGGGTATCATGTTCCTTTGTCATCTGTCCTTGGGTGAGAAAGACACTGCCTTGGGTGGTAGGTAGCTGCACAAACTACTGTGTGCCAGATGTTTTATCTATATTACAGTGGCTTGCATAACATCTCTATCAATAAGTTGTTACGAATGTCCCAGGAAATCATGCCACAGGTGCACAGCATTTTAAGCACTGGTATCAGTCGGTCTTAACAGGAATGTTTCACATTTGAAGATATTGAAGCAAGCATCAGATATGATGATACAAACTGACTCAAGCTATTGGGTATACTTTTTATGTGGAAAACTGTTCTAGACAGCAAGATTACCTGTTCAGCAAATATGCTTCTCAATGTGCCATTGTTTGATTACATCATCACATGTAGCACGACATTGATTGAGAGCCAATTGACAGCTGTTACATCTGAAAACCGTGCCCACATGAGCACCATATATGAATGTCTTAACAAATATATTTTTATTGGCCTTGATTGTCACATGGCTTATGGAATGGGAGGCTTTGAAAGTTATTATGACATCATGGATGCCAAGATGACGTTGAAATATAATGCGACTCTCGCCGCTATATCTCTCCCCTTTTTGGTGGGCCTGCACCTAAGAAATTGGAGGGTCTGAGGTCTTAAGACAGCAAGATTGTGAAGTGTACTGAAATATCCTCAAGATGGCCATTTCAGTTCAAACCCAATATAAATGAGCAACACTCTCTTTAATTAACCCACACACCTGCCCGAATAATACTGTCATTATAAACAACTTTCCATTTGTTCCATGCTTTAAATAGTAGAGCATACATCAGCCTATCATTAAGAAGGAAAGACTTTTGAAATCACGAGCTGCCAATCTCCAATGGTCTTGTCAATCACTGCGACCAGCCTGTTCATAGTATGTTCTTCTCCATACAAGATGCTATTTTAAAATGGTTGTGCTCACTCCCCATGAGACACAACCAAATTTCACATACTGCACATAGCTCTGACTCCCTGGCACTTTTATAACCTTTACCAGAATGACCATACCAATTCTTATGTGGGTACTAACTAACCTATGTATTGGATGTATGCACCATAAACAGCCAACTACTGTCTGGTCCACAGTGACCTCTTTAACTACAGCTGATGAAGGCATGTGTGGTGTGTGGTGAGCATATCAAGCAAATCAGACCAGAAGCCCCTGAGAAACTTGGAAACAGCTGCAGGGACAGCACAGCAGTGCCCAGTGTGCAGATTTGTTCACAACTGCTTAAGCAATTGTTTCACACAATTGGTGTGCATTAGTCTTCAGTGAACACCTATTGACATAACATCACAGCAGCCCACATTATGAGCATATCCAGTTCAGTTTAACCCTAATGGGGACTTTATAAATTTAGCAGTTTGACTATGTCACATGTAGATCTGACCAGCAGTGCACAAGAGATCGACAAGTCACCAATGACCCAGCAGTTGTCTGTTGAGCACCACTCCCATGGGGCTGCATGCCACCATGACCGCCAGGTGGTAGGGGCTCCGGCGGAGCCTGGGCACACCCTGCACCCACCTTCAGCACACGCAGTTTGACTGCCAAATCTGCCTGCTTGTAGCCAAACCGCTCCAGCTCCCAGGCGTCCTGCTTGGACACAGGCCTGCAGAAGCTGATGAGTGCTTTCTCCCAGAGGTCCGGCTTCACCTGGCGCCGGGCCTTCCGCATCAGTCGGATATGGAAGTGCTTCAGTGCATCGTGGACTGCAACATAATCAGAGCCCATTATCAGAAGCTCATGGCAGCTGGGGGCTAAGGTTTGTGCATAGATACAGCATCTTGTGATACATTGTTGGTGAAAATCCTCATGGTAGTCTTCATAATGTAGAACAGATAACCACAATGCTACACAAAAGAAAAGAAATTAGCAACTTCATGATCATGTATCCCATCACAGTCAGGAAGTGACAGGACAACACTCCTTCTACCTGGTAAGACCAAACAAACACAAAAACAATAACAAACATGTTTCAGTTGTTCAGGCTCAAGCTCTAAATTTCTTTTAGTGCTTGATGTGAAACCCACCCTTCTGATACACACTACACAGGCAAGCATTAGACTGCACAAATGATACATTTTAAAATGGTCAAAATCAGCTCTTCAGACATCATGACATGGATTATATGCAACAACCAAATTGTGAGAGGCAAAATAGGAAAGCTCAGTAAAAGGCATTCACAAAGTATTTACTTTCTGCACATTATTCCACATAGCATTCCACATTCCACATGTTTGTGCTAACATTTCATCAGATGACCTGAGTGCATGGCAGGAAAAGCACTGTTCAATAGCTATATTGAGTCTCTTGACCAACCAAACTGGTTGGCTGGCTAACTGTTTCTGGCACTTAGATAACATGAGTCCAGATCTTTGCATACACCTGCAAGTCACATCATTCAGCACAAAATCACAAATCCCATAGTGGGGCCCATGCTGCCATCCAGTCTTTGGCCAATGACACTTTCCTCTGGATCTCTACCCCTGATTGCATGAAGTCTGTCAGAGGTTCAGCTGACAGCACAAAGTTTACTGTCACATGCCAACAATCAATAAACAACTTTTGTCAGTTCTCTATTTTGACAATTTTCTCCAGAGCACAAGATGGGCACCAGCTTTGCTCAGCACTTTTGATGCGACCATGACACATGGAATCTTGCTTCACTTCAAGTGGGCATGGCAACCTTTTAGCTCTCTTACTTTGAATGACATCCACACAGGCACAGACATGCCAAATAGATGTCAATTCAAACTCAGTTCCTCCAATGGACCACAATGAACCCTGTTTAGCTTATCAAAGCTGCCAAGTGTTAATGGGCCAATACCCACATACCTTCACACCAGATATTTAATGTGCAGGATCAAAAGAACAGTATGCCTAAACATTCAAGAGTCACTGATTTCAATAGGTCATGCTTATGCACCACATGCATGTGACAACAATCAGTTGCTCCTGTTACCATCATAGCAGTTGGCTAAGGCACATTACAGAGTTAACACCACCCATAATACATCTTCTTACTTAGTTTCAAACTGTCTATGTATAACATGGGAAAGAAGTCCACCTAAGCAGCAGACCATAACAAATTCATCCACTGCACTGGACACCCACACAACATCAGTACACAGAGCCTCTCACTAACAAGTGCCAAGCTCAGGCATGCCCAAATTGAGTTGCATTTTCAGAAATTTTGGTATGAAAAATGTTTTGATAATACTTTGCCTGTGATTGCCTAGCAAATATAGTGATACCACACACACTGAAACACAGGATGTGATATTACTGCTGTCCAGCAAAGTTCAGCATAACAATCATACATGGCATAACATGCATGTTTTGTTGGCATGTCTAAAAACACCTGGATCAAATCAAATCATTCACTCAAATTGTCAGTTCCAGCAATCATAAAATAATGCAAGCCATGTATTTCAAGTTTCCATGCTGCTGTAAAAGCACTGGAATACACCATCAAAGTGATATCACTCAGTTGCATATTTCAGTCCATTCAGACATGTCACGTCAAACATAAACCACACAGCTTCGGCCGGGCATTTCCACTGACACTTATCCATTCAAACAGCTCACCTTCGTCCGTAGATTCTAGCATCTGCTGCAACCGGGAGAATGGAGGATACACTATACCACATTTTCCGCCAAATTTTTCCAAAAACGAGCATATAACGGCGAAATCCGGGTTGTCACAGCATTTTGCGACGTCCGAGGACGCCATTTCTGCAAACAAAATACGCTTTAGTGGTGAGAACGCTGATGCGATTAGGACTCGGTCGTGAGCAGGCAACGCGTGAACATATCTTTTTGCAAATTTTGACTTAATTGATCAAAATTGCGTTGAAAGTGTAATTTTTAAAATTATTCCACTAGCTAATCGCAGCTTTTGTAGAAAAAATAGTACATATAAATTTGCGTGAATATTCATTTTGACCGCAATAACGGCTAACCAGCAAGGTTGGGGGAGCCTAAAAAGCGGCATTGTAAGAATACAAGCTCCTACTCTAGTATGGTACGCTAATCACTTTAATGTCTTTACCAATGGATTGTACATGATAAAGCGATTATGCAGTTACAATATGAGGAAATAGGCTATGATAAAACACCTTAAAACCCAGTGAGTACATTTCTGCGCGCAAAAGCAGACAGCTAACTTTTTAACGCCCGCTTGGCTTGAGAACAATTTGAACCCCCCCCCCCCCCCTTCCCAAAGGCTTTTGCTGAATGATAACCAAATGGCCCGGCGTGGCCGCGCCAAATTTAGCAAAGCCTTAGCCAACTTAACAGTGGATAGTTTAATATTCATGATTTAGATGTTCCTTGTAAGGTCAATAACCTACAGCAGGTGAAAGGGAGGCCACGGATACGGCGAAGACGATTTCTACGGGACCGTTCAATCTGATCATACGACGGAGTGCTAGACAAAGCCGCACATCTCTGAAATGGTTTCTTAGGCGGCACAGTAACTGAATGAACAAATTCCACTCACTCTGGGTCTGTTATGAAGGCGAGACCTGGGCAGGGGCGGATCCAGGATTTCGTCAAGAGAGGGCCACGCAACATTGTGGGCCCCCTAGAGTTTGGGGTCCCCTCCAAAAAATCTCCTCACATTCCGGCCATTAAAATTTTAAGATAAACAGTATGTATATATATATATATATATATATATATATATATATATATATATATATATATATATATATAGCAAATAGGGAATCCATCTTACTGTGCTAAAGATGGGCACATTATGCATACACATACATGGAGCTCATTCCTTTTCACCAGATCACGTTAAACCTTGTGATTTTGAGGCTAAGTATCTCGGGCAAGACAGGCAAAATAAACTCAAGTCTGCTGCTAAATAGCATTAAACCAAGCGCTGGCTCGATTCCTAGCTTATTTACGGCTAGCCAGCTGGGCGATATAATCAGCAGATGGCTGATAACTAATATAACATTTTTTATTTGTGATAAACGAATACAAGATATTCTGGCATTCAAAATGTGTTAAGAACGTGATGCACAAGTTCGATAAGCGTCACACACTCAATCGCCAAGGGAAATGACACATACGACGTCGGAAGCACGTTAAGTTACCTTCGACAAAAGCGCGTAAAATTTCACCTGCGCACACACGACAGCTGCTCTGAGGATAAGGCACCAAGGCTAATAGGGACAGAACCCGATCGATCATGGGTGTCCTGCGGGGCCAACAAAGAGGATGCCGTCAACAAGTATAGGGTCCTCAGGGCAAGTGAAAAGAACTCAAGACCAACGTAGTGTGCCCCTAAGCGATCGGCAGTGCCCCGGCAGTCTGACGTGTAAGGCCCCGGCCAGAGCACAGGGCCCTCTGAGCAAACGGAAATTCTGCAAGGCCATGAATTGGTACCCCTGTGTGATCAAAAGTGCCCGGGCAGGTTAACAGAAAGAACAGTGATGAGTCCTCCGCAAATGAGATCAAGAGGAAAGAGTTCTCGATCAACGTAGAGGGGCTCTGAGCATCGAGTGTCTCTGTGCCTTACCTTATATGAGCCCCAGCAACAGCCCAAGGCCCTCCGAGCAAGTGGAAAGAACCCGAGACTAATATGAAAGGCTGCTGAGCATCTTAGGGTACCTTGACACATGGGCCCCCGGAAAATGCGCCTAGAGTCTTTCTGGCGAATAGGAAGAATCGGTGGAGGGGCCCTGGTCGATCAAGAGTGCCCAGGCATGGAAGCAGATGGTGTCCCAATAGTAGGGTTGAGATCATCTGCGGAAAAATGGAAAAATGCTAAGAGATCAAGGATAACGTGGAAGGTTCCTTGGCGATCAGATTGACCCGGTAAGTGGACATATAGGACCCGGGCAAAAGCGTAAGTCCTCTGGAAAACATAATGATTGCCACAATTTCCCTCAATCACCACCCCTTCAATCGGCAAAGATTTAAATTTGCCTTGCTTAAAAACTCTTCACTTTCGTTCGTTCACGTCCTATGTCGTCTATAGGCTCAAACACGTCAAACTTTTTCTGTCTTTTTGTGTGTTAAGAACGTGCGTCCGTTCAGCCGGTTATCGGCCAATTTGAAGCCTATGGGTCCTTTTGTTATGGTTCATTGGGCATGGTCTGGTGCTTTCTCCCCTTCCCCCACTCTCTCTTTATTCGCCACCGGCCCGAGCAGCTTAATAGATGGGGCCCGCCAAGAACGTAGGGCCATCCATTCAAATAGCAAGCACTCAAGACAACATGGAAGGCCCCGGAGTGATCGAGTGCGCCAGAGCAGGTTAACAGACAGGGGTCCCGTCAAGAGCGTAGGGCCTTCCGTTCAAAGATGAAATACCCACTACACAATATGGAGGGCTCCCGAATGATCAAGTGCGCCAGAGCAGGTTAACAGATAGGGCGCCCGGCATGAGTGGAGGGCCTAAGCAAGTCACTGGGAATTGGAAGCGCCCTAGACTAATGTACAGCGCCCATGAGCATATCATGAGTGTGTCGGTAGGTGAACCGCGGCCGACATAAAGGGCGCCTGAGCAAGGCAGAATATCCCGGCAGGTTAACATATGGCCCCCAGCTATAGCGTACATAGCCTTTCCGGCGAATAGAAATAATCTGTGGAGGGCCTCTGTTTGACAAGGGCGCACCGGCAACCTAGAGGGAAGGGCCCAGCAACAGAGCAGCGCCCCCCAAGCAAATGCTAAAAATCAAGGGCATCGTGGAAAGCTGCTTAACGATTAGAATGACCCTGCAAGTGGGCATAAAATTCCCCCGGAAACGGCAGAGGGCTCCTGGACAGCGTGATGAGGCTTAAAATCTCCAAATAACAGCTTTTCAATAATTTAAGTTTTGTTTTTGTCTACTCTCGGGCTCTTAACTTTCGCTAGCGACTGTTTTTGGTCACCTACAAGTCCAAAGATGCCAATTTTGTTGCATTTTGTGTTTAAAAAACTGCGCATGTTCGGCTGGCAATGGACCCCTTCGGAGCCAATGGGCCCCTTCGGGGCCCAAGGGGGAGCATGGCCCCGTGCCCCCTCTAGACCTGGGTCAAAACCAAACTGTTGTATTACTCTAGAGCTTGCTGTATGGGATAGTGTCTGGTACTCATTTCGAAATAGCTGATAACAGCACTCGCATCACTATCTCCCACAGACCTCTCAAAGGTCATGATAGATTACTGACCTAAAATAAAGCATTTTGTAAATCGGCATTTTTAGGAGCATGCTGTCCAGCGTCATCGTTGACTGATTCAGATGCATAACTCAATGCAGTCGTGTATGATTTTGGTCACCATGACCTCCAAAAGACCAAACAAGGTCACTGACCTTTAATTACCACCAGTGATATTTTGCTTAGAACAGGTATCTAGGTTCTGGAACACTCTAGACACCGATCTGGAGCTTTACCTTATTTGATCTTATTTAAATCGAAGGTGTCCTAGGAACCCCAAATTTTGACATGATTAAGTTCATGTACAAGCCAATACACCCTGTGAATTGGGGGCGTCTAGCTCCATTGATTTCTGAGATCTCAGGAGGGCCAAATCGACCTCCGCCCGATCGAAAAGTATTCAATCGGCCACCGCCCGGATGGTCGGTTGGGCACCCTTCGCTCGGGGGGGGGGGGGGGCAGTCAATTTGCCCCCCCCCCCCTGAGGTCTCAAGAATTAAGAGAGGTAGATACACCAAATTTACCGAGTGTGTTGGGCTGTATGTGAACTCACTTAGATCAAATTTTAAGGTTCCTAAGACAAGACCTTCAGGTCAAATAAGGTCAAACAATGTCAAACTCCAGGTAGGTCTGCGAAGTACCCTCAAACCCTAAATATCTGTTCTAAGCAAAAGTTCATATGCTCATTGAAGTCCAGTGACCTTGTCTGACCTTTTGAAGGTTATGGTGACCAAAATAATACAAGACTGCTTTGAGCTTTGGAGTCGAATAAGCGACAAATATTATGCTAGGCTGTTTGTTCCTAAAAACAAAATGTTGGCCTGGGTCGTTTCAGGTCAGTAACCTATTCTGACCTTTACAAGTCCTTGGAAGATGTACAATGCAGTTCCTGCTATCAATAATTTCAAAATGAGTACGAAAAACTGCCCCATACAGTAAGCCCTAGAGTAATAAAACAGGTTGATCTTGCCCTTAGTCTGACCCTCATACTTAACCGTAGGTCAATGGAATTTGGTCATTGAGTTCTCTGTTGCCTAAGACAATATCTCAGAGGTATATGGTTTCGTCTAACACTCCGTTGTTGGATCGGATTGAAGGATTCCCTAGAAACTGACTTCGCTGAATCCATGACCTGATTTTAACCTGCTATAGGTCAGTGACCTTGCAAAGGACATCTAAATTTTTCGCACCAAACGATCCTGTATTCAGCTGTCTAAGATATGCCAAATTTGGTGCGGCTGCGCTGCGCCGTTCGGAAACCATTCTGGAAAAGCCTTTGGGGGCAATCTGACCACACCCGAGCGCCCGTTAAAGCTGATCAACAGAGCGATCGTGGCAAATCTAGACTCCAAATTAGTGCATGCATTTACATGCATAGTGTATGTCAGTGGCAGCGCCATGGGTTTTGGTTTGATGGGTTTCAGTGGTCTCCTGTAGGTTAGTCGACTCGGTGCACTTGGTTTCATCAGTAATTCACATTTCATATCGTTTTCTAACAA
>NW_023596461.1:40530134-40579858 GCF_011947565.3 Pollicipes pollicipes
CGTTCAAGGAGTACATAGAGTCCATACAGTAAGACGGGCACCGTGTGGGGGGCCCTATCGGCCTGGCACGTCGACGTCTGGACACCCGGGGAATCGCCGACCCTTCGGCGATTCTGAGATCCTGAGCCCTTTTTTCTCTTTTTTGACAATTAAGAATGCTCGTTCTGTAGGTCATTTTGAGCCACCTGCTTGCACTCAAACTCTGGTCTGTTATGTGTCGTTCATTCTCTTCGCGCCCGCATCGTATCGCAGCAATTAGCATGTCTGATGTATAAATCTATAGCTAACGTGTGTTGCGCTATGACGCGCCAAAACCTCTCTAGCATTTTTCTCTGCGCCTCAACGGGCAGTCTGAAAGAAAATCAGTTAAAAAAGATGAGTTAATAACGTGCGGTCTGAATTTTGTGCCATGAGAATGGACGCGTCGTGGCCAAGCCTACGTGTATACGTGAAATCATTTACCTTGCATAGCTACATACTGCGTACAGTTTGGGGCGACTGTGAATCTTCCACGAGTTTAATAACAAGATTTTTGTCACCATGAGCTAAATGTGCCACAGATGCTTTGCGTTATGACTCCTCGCGCAGAGCGGTGCACAAAGTCCTACGCGGTACGTAGGCGGTCGTCTAGCCCTGGGCTGAATGGTCCCATCCCCTACAGAAATCAGGGAGTTGGCTATTGGTTGATTTCTCCGCGACCACAGATGAGGTGGGACGCATTTTTGCACGTCGCTGGCCGCAAGCGAGAGAAGCAGCGGCATGAGTATGGCACCTGTGATGGATTCACAACTCACAGAAAGTGAGACTCGCCTTTCAGCTGCCTTCTTGCGACTCGCAGAAGGTGGAAGTCGGAAAAGGGCGTTAGGCTGTCGGAAAAGTTGGTTGATTTTTTCCGTTGTTGGATTGACGCGCGGCCACAGAAAGTGGTTCACTAATATGAAACGATTGACTGACCCTTAACAGCGCCACTGAGTGTTGTCACTGAGGGTAGCGTTGTTAGAATCCTTACAGCGACTCCAGAAGGTGAAGGTCGCACATGTGAGCCGGCGAAAGGCTCCGGCGCACCGATGTTTGATTCTGGCGACAAAATATTAAAAGCCGATGAGGGATTCCAGCGCATCGATGAGGATTCCGGCATTATTCTGGGACGAGAGAAGGTCGGGCTACTTGGTGATGCTGCGGTTAACCTTACGCCTGATGGCTGCTATTTACTGGGGATAAATCCCGAGGTATGCGTGGTATGTGACTGTATGGTTCCGCTCATAATGGGGAGGGGGGAGGGGGGGGGGGAGCTGATCGCCGTACATACCCTGCGCAGATTGTGTGCAGGGACAACACTATGGGCCTCCTTTTATTGTGACGCGGGACAAGCATGCATGAGATGGTGTGAATGTATGAGTGCTAGCTGCGGATTCCCAGTCAAGTGGCGTTTGCTGCTCGTTTTGTTTGCCACCTCCGAGAGAGCACTTGTTTCGTAAAAGCCCATGGAATGTCGGTGCGCCAATATTTTCCCCGCCGTTTACAGTCGCTCCAGTTAGTTGGTTTATTACAGGGAATTTCCTCGATGATAATTGCCTGTAAATCAATACAGAAGGCCATCTAGCCAACAGCCACCAATAACAATGACACATATTTAATGTAAGCAACTATGATTATTGCCGGTAGACCTGATATTCCCAATAAGTTTTTTTCGTAAGGCTGATTATTGGGCAGTACAGCCACTATCTCTAGAAAGGTATTCGTAACATTATACATTTCACAACATCATGTGTGAGTACGTAACTTCAAAAAACCATACAGAAACTTCACCCAAATTATTGAGTCAGTCACGGCGCTTGTTGCTTTTATGCCAGCTGGGCTTTGGGAATCACGTGCTTGCCGTTTGGCGTCGGTGGGAAATCCGTCGGGTGAGCATGGCAATGTTGTTGAAAAATGAGGAGCCAGTACTCCTAGTCACGCGAACGGCAAAAATCAAGTTGAAGGAAACAGCGACGATATATCGAAAGAAAATGCGTGTAACATAATGGATCACCGCGTAACACAAGCTGATCTACATTTCCTCAGTTTTTCGGAAACAGCAGTGAACGCTGAAAAGAAATTCGTTATTTTTTAGGTACGACGTCAAGCGAGAGTTTGCGATTTTTCGAGTAATTTGCAAGCACAAGATCTAAAAGCTACGGGATGGTAGTCACTTGGGTCCTCACCTCTCCTTCCGGCCTTTAGCAGAGGTACAATGCTGGGCTCTCTCCATGTCAGTGGGTAGTCATCCTTTCACCACAGGAAGTTAAATGTGCTGAGAAGACAGCGCAGTGAAGAGTGCGGGAGGTGGCAGAGCATCGGCGTCATGAACACCATTAGGATCTTTTGTTGCGTGGCGAAGAGTTTGCATGCCTTTTTCAGCTCAGTCATGGTGAATGGGTCGCTGCAGTCCTCAGAATATTTTGAACGATGACCAGGGGAGTCCAGTGACGGCGACTCGCACTGCCTCCTGTGTCGAGCAGACAGCGTCGCATGTGTAGAGATTGCGGCGCTTTGACGGAGTTCTTGCTAATCTCATTCGCGACGTCGGTGGGGTTTGTGAGAGCGACGCCTGACACCTCGAGTATGGGCGCAGGCGAAGAGGAGCACCTGCCTGCGATTCTCTGTACTCTCTCCTCACCTGGCTGGTATTGATATGTCGGTTCAAACCGGAGACGTACGTTCTCCACGTCTATTTGGCAGCTAAAATCATACGGCGTACAACAGCTCTGGACTGCTTTGACAAAATCAGATTCTTTGTCGCCGGATAATGGTCCAAAAGTTTCCTAAGCGCTCACTCTCTAGCCTGTAATTCTTCCCGTGTCGTGACAAAATCAGTGTCTTTGTGCGTAATGTTTGTCTTTCAGTCCCCTCTAAACCTGTCCCGCTTGGCCGCGTGCAAGTCCCACCTCATGGGCCTCGTGCCCAACTCCGCGACGGCTGCCACGCTCAACCAGATTGGGAATTGTCTCTTCCCAGCAAGTTATTGTCCCACAGTCCAGAACAGACGTGAACGTATGCAAGGTGAGCGGATCGATAAATCGAGGGCGGGAGAGACTGATGAGGCATGCTGGCATGCGTGGTCTCGCCGGTGTTCAGGAGACAATTCTGTTTAAGACACTCAACCTTGTGCCCCTTGTGGTCGGCGCATATTGATCTCCGGACCGTGTTGTGGCTATCGAAGTCTCACAGCAAGACAGACAGTGGTGGCAGCTGGTCGACATGAGTCTCGAGGTCCGTCAGGCACGTGTCTCAGGTGGGTAGTAAGTATGATAAGCATAGGGTTGTGGGGAGGCACTTCATGTACACGGACACTGCCACCGCCTGCAGCGTGGTACGGAGGCAGAGTGACCTCGAAGGCACACCGTGGTGAGGTGCCGCGGCCACGCCCCGTGAACCACCGTAGTGGTAGGCACGTCTTTCCGATAAAGAATGTGGCATCTCGAGTACATAACCGTATTCAATGCCAGCCTCGTATCTTGGAGCCATGCCACCGCGGGGGACTTCTGGTGAAATACGCTCTGGAAATCAGTGAGATTGGCTCTTAAACCCCGACGGTTTCATGGTGAAATTAGTGCCATACGATAAGACGCCAGTCCGCCCAATTAAAAAATGTCCGTCGACCCCACTCCTAGCGAGGAACGACTGGACCCATTGCACGTCCCTCGCACCCCTCAGCTTCAGCTGGACCTCAGTGGCTGCTCGGACGGATCCTCGGTGGCCCTAGCACCCCTCAGCTTCGGCAGGACCTGAGTGTCTCCTCGGACGGATCCTCGGTGGCCCTCGCACCCCTCAGCTTCGGCAGAACCTGAGTGGCTCCTCGGACGGATCCTCGGTGACCCTCGCATCCCTCAGCTTCGGCAGGACCTCAGTGGCTGCTCGGACGAATCCTCGGTGACCCTCGCATCCCTCAGCTTCGGCAGGACCTGAGTGGCTCCTCGAACGGATCCTCGGGCTGCCACCCCCTGTCGGCGATACCCGCCAGGGTGGGGTGCTTGGAGGCGCGGCCCGCAGAGGGAGACGGTAATGTACACAGGCTCCGCCCTCGCACGCCCGGCGGCGGCAAACGGCGAGGGTCCGGCCAGTCCGGACGATGCCGGAGGGCTCACAAGCGAGAGACTCTCACCGCGCCCGGGGCCGCCGCACCGTGCGCGGAGCAGAGCGCGCGGAGCAGAGCGCGCGGCGCGGAGCGCGCGCCGCGGCGGCCCAGAGGTCCAGAGCCGCCGGCCGGACGGATGTTCGCTGTGATGATGGACTCGTTGCGGGAGCTCGCGCCGGGTCGTGTCGGGGAATGACAGAGCTTCGGCGTGCCGTCGTGTCCGTGGGCACGACGGTGGTCACAGGGGTGCGCGATCCCCGACATCGCTAGACTGTGGTCCAATGGTCTCCCCCTTTTGCCTCACTAGGGCCAGACGACAAGGGCTTTGTCGTTTGACCGGCCGGCGCAGGTTCCCGACGGCCGTTGACACAGAGGGGACCCCGTCCGGCGTCCCGGAGGGTGCGAAGCAGTCTGCCGCAGCCGCATGAGCAGTCCTCGCACTGGGAGCAGCAGAGGCAGCCACGGAACCGCTGAGGTTTATAATAACCGGGTGTATGAAATCCCTGACTGCCATGTGTTTGAACGCATCTAGGTCAAGGGGGCCAAGGGCAACTGCCGTCTGCCAAGAAGCCATCAACTGCTGCAAACAGACACGTTGGCAGCAGTTGACGACATCGACAGCGGCTTCGTGGTCACGCGTGCGACATCACCGTCACTCCTCCCAGGGAGTGCTTCTGTAAACCTACGCCTCGCCTCCCCGAACGAGACACCCTCCTTGATCTTGATCGTCATTACTTCCCTATCCGCAAGGAAGCATGACACGCCCTACAAGAGCCGGCGGGACGCTCTCCGCACTTGGCGTAGTTCATGACCCCAGTGGTGCATACCCTAGACTGGTGCTCGGACGAAACGCACCGCATGCACCTTACCTCCTTCTAAAACCTGTCAGTGATATATCCATAACTCTGGCACCTGAAGCAGCGGATAAGATCAGACACGTCCATCCTTACATCCGCAGGTATTACGTGATACCCAACGTACCCTTTCGTCGGTAGATTCAGCCTGTTGAAAGTTGCGATGACTGCGCCAGTGTTTATGAGCTTTCTGCCTGCCCTCCTCCGGATTCCCCGGCGGCGGTCAGCCCGCGTCTCCCTAGGCCATGGAGTATCTTGTCCTCAGACACTCCTCCACGGTCCCAGCATGGCATTGCTCCCTTCGCAGAGTTATTTGCAGGGTGCGGTCTCACGGTGATCGGCACTCTGGTGTCTCCTCTTCCTCTAAGCCGAAATGTGAGTTGCTGGCCTGCAAACACGCATTGGATTCCTATGTCAGTGGTAATGAATGCCTTTATCGTGCCGCGTGCGCATCCACACAGTTTTTTGAAGTGCATAGTTTTGGGATGGCCTGCTCGCACTAGAAGGGTTAACCCGGCATTTATCGGGGGGGGGGGGGGAGGGGAGTCAAATCCGCCCCTGACCAATTTGGCGATAATTAAAAAACGCCTTGAGATATGGCTGGAGCATTTCAATAGCTGCCATTTAAAAAGTTCAAACACAAAGTTCACTGTCAAAATAACACCTGTGAGACCATTATAATTCAAGTGTGAGTGACGTCAGAGTGACCTTACGTGTGCCGATTTTTTTATAAAAGCGCATAACCGGAGACAAATTGATTCAGAAGCGGAACGAAAGACCATTTTTTATATCTGTAAGTGGGGAATGTAAGCCAATTAGCCCATCATTCACATACCTCGTCATTGTGTTGTTTAAATGATACACATGAAATGTTGGGATGTCCAATGACAAAAACATTGATAAGAGGTACACTCCGCATTTTTTTTTTGGACGGAGCCTAAGAGTTACGAAAAATGTGTCCTAAATACGAATATGAAAAATTCATGTACCAAGTTACAAGCAATCATATGTAACAATGGCTGAGTAATATCTTGAACTGCATTGCAGCTCATGTTGCCCAGGCCCGTGGCGGTGGGCCCAGGCCCGTGACGGTGGGCGGCCGGGCCCATGCCCAGGTGGGTCCGACCCCGTGACGGTGGGCCCGGGCCCGTGCCCAGGTGGGTCCGGCCCCGTGACGGTGGGCGGCCGGGCCCGTGCCCAGGTGGGTCCGACCCCGTGACGGTGGGCCCGGGCCCGTGCCCAGGTGGGTCCGGCCCCGTGACGGTGGGCGGCCGGGCCCGTGCCCAGGTGGGTTCGGCCCCGTGACGGTGGGCCCGGGCCCGTGCCCAGGTGGACCCGGCCCCGTGACGGTGGGCGGCCGGGCCCGTGCCCAGGTGGGTCCGGCCCCGTGACGGTGGGCCCGGGCCCGTGCCCAGGTGGACCCGGCCCCGTGACGGTGGGCGGCCGGGCCAGGCCTGCTGCAGCGGCGCGGT
This sequence comes from Pollicipes pollicipes, assembly GCF_011947565.3. Taxonomy (NCBI): domain Eukaryota; kingdom Metazoa; phylum Arthropoda; class Thecostraca; order Pollicipedomorpha; family Pollicipedidae; genus Pollicipes; species Pollicipes pollicipes. Next base: position 40,536,578 of record NW_023596461.1, read on the forward strand.
GATTCGGCGGCCGAAGCCGTTATCGTTTTCCCCTGCGAACTGACGACCATGTGCTTGGCGGCGGGGTTGAAGGCATCAGGTTGCACCGTGGGCTGGGCTGAACCATCGACAATGACGCGAAAATCGATCTAACCGCTTGTTTACCACCGGAGTCATCCATCTGACCTGGACCTTAGATGGTTTAGGAACAAGTAACAGCTCTTGCTCACCAGTCTGATATCCATGATTGCGGCTCAGCTCCCCCACTTTGTGTTCAGGTGGATCAAATATGACAGAAATAAACAAACTAAGATAGCCACATTGACCAACGTTATTTGCACGGCACGTGATCTTGGCTAAGGGCTTGGTGCGGCTCGTGCAGCATTGAATGCCCTCCTATGTAGCATGTTGAAGCAGGGCGCAATGATTTCATACATTATGATGCGCTTCTAAATGAATGGCGTTGAGGGAACGGTCATATGTTCCAGCTACATTCTTTAATTTGACCTTAACCTCTGACCTCAATACACACTTGAACTTACGCTAGTTGCGTGGTCTGAGACCACGCGCCACGGCGCCATCGGTTGTAATTTGAATTTTGAAATTCGGCCTGGTCGTTCTTGAGATAAACAGGGGGGAGGTGGTCAAATCTGTCCCCGCCGGTCACTGGTGTGCCGCTGAGGAACCCGCTCAACGTGTGATGAAGTTTCAGTGGGTTCGGTTTCCCGTCGACATCCGGGTTTGCTCGTCGTGATATCAGATGGTGCGGCATCAGATGGTGCGGCATCAGATGGTGCGGCATCAGATGGTGCGGCATCAGATGGTGCGGTGCGTCGGTGTCAGTTCCGCGACGCAGGTCACTCGAGCGCTAGGAGCAGGCAGGTGAGGCAGACTCGGTGCCGTTAGGGGTCACTCGAGTGCTCGGAGCAGGCAGGTCAGGCAGACTCGGTGCTATTAGGGTCTCCAACTCGGGCTGATGTGTCCACGTTGAAGGAGTCGCTGTTCGTGGCTTTCGGTGGTGAGTTATAACTTTATGCATTTAGCACTGGGGGTCTCCACCCGCCTCGGAGCCTAACTGGGGGACGTTTCGACAGTCCCCGGGGGTGGTCACCGCTAGGACTACCCGTTGCTAGCGTGACCGGTGTCGGTACCAGGGCTACCCCAGGACGAACGACGCCTCTCACACGGCCAGGTCTCACCGGGAAGACCCCTCCCCGCCCCGACCGTGGTTCAGCGCCGCCACCTCTTGACCCCTTAAGCCTCCGCGCGTGGCGAGGCGCCCCAAGTGCAGACCCGCACAGAGCACCCAGCCGAAGTGTGAGCGACAAGTCGCGATATCTGTGTGAGGTTTCACATGCCCCCCCCCCCCCCATTCCCCCGGATGTCCCGGTCAGAGCCGAGTGTTGAGACGCGCCGTGACTGACCCGTACGACGCGCCCCTCAGCCACCAGGATCCGATCAACCCGGGGCGCGGGCGAGGGGCATGGCGACCCCGATCAAGCAAGAATGAGGAGTGGTGAGAGGGCCGGGCGCAGAAATGCGGGCGATGGTAAAGCGACGCGCGGCACAAGGAGCGCGGCGCGCAGCACAAAGAGCAGGTGTTCACGTACCAGCAGGTTTGATAGACCCTGAAATGAACAGCTTGCGCTGTCCACCCGCTGTCGGAGCTGGGATCCGAGGGGGCACTACTCCCCTACACCGGTCAATCCCGGTGCCCGTGCGCGAGCGTTGAAAAGAGCTCATCTTCAATGGTGTAAGTTTTCCTTCCTCGTCAAGTTTGGCAGAGCGAGCAATCAAGAATTGCAGCAGCGGTTCAGTCACGCCAGTATGGTTGAGGCCGTTGTGTCGATTTACTATCAGTTTGCTTCATGATTCGGCGCGCTGGCTCCTCGCCCACCGCAGGGCCCAACAGGGGAACGGGCCGCTTCAATGGGAGACACCGCCAGGGATGATACCAGGGCGCTGTCCGCAGACTTGATCGCCAAAAGAGTCGCTGCGGGAGCCGCCGGGTACGAGTTAAGCTCGGTTCACAGGGGCTAATCAAGCATCCTGACTATGAGCCGGGACACGGGCCGACCAGGGTGGAAGAGGCAAGCTCAGTTCTCGGCGCCCCCCCCCCCCCCCCCCCGACTAGGATTTGGAGGAAATGAACAGAAGCGCTCCATTGGGCCATCTTCATGGCTACGTCTGTCCATTCTCATGACCTTAAATAATTTGGCGAGAACTCTCTGTTGGCTTCGCCAACAATAGGCCCACCGAACGAAGCACCCCGCATTTGGGGGAACATCGCCGTTGGTTTCGCCGACAACTAGGCCCACCGAACAAGACACCTCGCATTTGGGGAACGAAACGCCCGCCGCCGAGACCATGATACGTCACGGCTACGAAACCATCCCGCGGCGGAAACGGTCGCGGCCGACATGTTCACCGATCGCTGTCGACGTGTCTCAGCGGGCTTTGCGCAGCGCCGACTCTGCGGTGGACAATGAGCTGTAGGCACATGATCTTCGGTTAAACACAAAACACGTCAGACGCCTGGTTTATGGTATATTTATTCTCCCCTGAATAGTGCACTACAACAAAATCAATCTGTAAGGCGTAACAAAACGACACCATCTCATTTCGGTCGCACTGCAAGGGGATGCCAGCACGAGAGCGCCGCTGAGGGCCCGAGCTTGGGCCGACCGGGCCCGAGCCCACAGCAGGCGGCGAGGCGCCGCTGAGGGCCCGTACTTGGGCCGACGCCCACAACCGACCGGGCCCGAGCCCACAGCAGGCGGCGAGGCCCCGCCCTACCGACCAAGCCCAGGGGCTCACGTCACCCACAGCCGGCGCCAAGAGTGAAATGCTCAGCAATGCACGAATCACCAGGCGGAAGAGTGCCCTAATGCACACAACACGACTTCAATGGTCCATATCGACAACTAAGATAATTTGACGATCATCCACACGTCCGTGCTTTTACTGGGCTGCAGATTTGCACACATGGCCGTATTCCATTCACAGTCAGGAAATGCCCGAACAAACGACACAAAGTATTTGACAGTGTGGTTAAAAGTGTCGTGGCGATCACACAAATGTGCCCCAAACAGCACAAGCATGACAATGAACGCAGAACAGAGTTCCCGTAACCACATCCAAGCAGAGGCGCACCACAGTCTAGTCATTAGTTGTGTGTTGAGCGCGTACACTCACTGGACGAGACACCACACAGGCGCACGCCAGCACTGTCGTCGCACACAGCCCTGGCGCACGGAGCACGCGCGCACCGGGGCGAGAAGGCCGCCCGCAGCCAGCACGCGGCCCGGACGCAGCCACAACCGCCACCGACCACCTGCGCACGGCACAGACTCGCCGCCGATCGCCAAGGCACGCCGCGTACGGGAGCCGGGGAGAGCCGGCCTCATCCTCTGGCCGCCGCCGCCGCCGGCCAGCGCAGTCCGTAACCAATAAATAGCGCCAACCCGGCGGCGAGCGCGCCACACCGCGCCGCGCCGCGCCGAGCCGGCCGACCGGATCACGGCCAGTCGGGAGGGGGAGCTGGCGTGCTGTTGGCGGCGCCGGGCGTACGGCGACGACCGACTCCTCAGTCGACCTTCACCACGCTGTAAATCTTGCGCACGAACCAGAAGCAGGCCAGATAGCCGATGGTGCCTAGGCAAACAGGGTCACAAGGCGTTACTACGCTATCACCACAGCACCGGAGGACGCCACGCCCCAGGAGCAGGCGCCGCACCCGTGAGGCACGCAACAGCGCACGCCGCGCACGTCTGATTAGTGTCATAAGTCACTGCGTGTAGGGAACAATGTCCACGCTAAACGATACACAGAAAACTACTAAATTGCTCATTCGAACCAAGGCTCACCCAGAAACACTCAAATGTTTCAAAAAGTGGCAGCCGGGAGAGAAGTATTCTACCCACGATGGTTTTTGTTAGCAGTCAGCTTACGCATCGTTTCCCAGTAACTGATCTAAAAAGCTGCTGAATTCTTCCCAAGTATCATAGACATTCAGCCGGCTTTATTGCTACGCGACAGATGCGTTCAATGTCCAGTAAAAAGGTGATATTGCCAGCAACTCGCTTAATCCGCCTATAAACATGCGGGCAAACCGCACATGGGTGCCACTCTGTTCGCCTAGTTTCTCCAGCGCTTGGCATTGGTCCTTGATGTTCATCAGAACCTCTGTCATCTCCATAAACGTCTTAAGTTCTACCCGGTCTAATGACTGAGCCACTGTGGCCAAATGTCGGCTGGCCAGCAGCCAATCACGCTGGAGCTGGAGTCGCAGTGGCGGCCTGGCCGATAGCGCTAGTTCCTTACACTGCTACCTCCCGAGCTGAATTTACAATCACCGTGCTGCAGCAGTGGTAGACAACAGAGGTTGCCACCACGCCGGGCAGCACCACGCACCGGTCATGATGAAGAACAGGAACACCATGATGGCCGTGTAGCCGAAGTACAGGAAGATAGAGGTGGGGTCCACGATGCTGAGCTTGGTGGCGAAATAGTGGCAGCAGTAGATGAACAGGTAGAATGCGGTGAAACCCGAGGTCATGAAGCTGCGCCACCACCAGTGGTAGTCCTGTAACACAGCACAACCTGGCCACGTCAAAACAATAATCCTCCGACGGCAGCCCTGCCGGAACAACAGACCAACGACAACAGTCTGGACAGGCTGCCGACATCGGCCGGACAGGGCACTCACAGCAGCCAGACAGGCCGCCGATGGCAGCTGGACAGGCCGCCGTCAAGAGCCGGACAGGCCGCCGACAGCAGCTGGACAGGCCGCCGACAGCAGCCGGACAGGCCACCGTCAGCAGCCGGACAGGCCACCGTCAGCTGCTGGACAGGCCGCCGTCAACAGTCGGACAGGCCACCGACAGCAGCTGGACAGGCCACCGATGGCAGCTGGACAGGCCGCCGATGGCAGCTGGACAGGCCACCGTCAGCAGCCGGACAGGCCACCGTCAGCAGCTGGACAGGCCACCGAGAGCAGCCAGACAGGCCGCCGACAGCAGCCGGACAGCCCGCCGACAGCAGCTGGACAGGCCACCGTCAGCAGCTGGACAGGCCACCGTCAGCAGCTGGACAGGCCACCGAGAGCAGCCGGACAGGCCGCCGACGGCAGCTGGACAGGCCGCCGACAGCAGCCGGACAGGCCGCCGACGGCAGCCGGATAGGCCGCCGACAGCAGCTGGATGGGCCACCGTCAGCAATATGACACTTCACACTGCACGGCTGACATATCGGACCGTGCCCCCTTCCAACGCACAGACCATCGGTCCGAAAATGCACAAACACTATACAAACGACAGGCCACAAACGCTCCTCAGTCGTACCACTGGCCATAACACAGAATCCACTGCACAGCAGCCAGCAATCTCACCCAATACGAATTACCCTCACGTAGGACGCTTCCCCACTGCCTTCCTGGTCATGACACATAGCTCTAACAGCTGGTAATGAAGAACACACTCTCCTCTCCCATCCCCTCCGCGACTCCCACAAGCAGACGACCTGATCCTGACCGACCTCAGCGCACAGGTGGAAGTAGCAGAGCAGGATGGTGGTCTCAGAGCACGTGATGACCAAGATGACGAACACCAGGAACAGGAAGCCGAACATGTAGTACATCTGGCTGGACCTGCGGAGAGGAAGTGCCTTTAAACAGACTACCGACAGCTTGCACAACCAAAGTCCTCATGTCACGAAGTACTAAGGACGGTCCCCGTGAGGAACAGTACCAGTAGCTCCGCCTGCCTTCCTTGCCCATAAGCTGCGATATCAAATCATTCAATTTTTTGGTTATAATGCTCGTTTAAGCGTTGTCAGGTTTCTGTAAAGAAGCATAGGATTCGTTTAGAGCCACATAAGCACCGATTTCGATTGTGCGGTGCCCCTGCTGACAGACGACAGGATCACCAATCGTGTATTTCTACGCTTGGAGCCTCCGCGTGGAAGAGCGCCGTGCAATGGCGTGGTTCTGTCCTCTCCACTGCGCTAGGCACGGGCGGCAGTTGTACGATGCGCGACGACACGCTGCCGCTCACCATGGACGCTGGCGTTGGCATGCTAAAATTCGCCACCTCTTTTGCAAAACCGACGAACGCTCATAACTGTCTACCACGCTCCACATTGTACATGTTAGCTCTGCGTGCTCATACCCAACTAATCGAATCGTAGTTTGTGCATAAATGCTACGATACTTTAGGTGTTATCCTGATGTAATTCCCCAGTAACACAGTAACAGTAACAGTAACACAACCTCTGTTGTGTGTGACCACCGAGCACCATGAGCGATATGCGGCTGGACTTAAGGTTTCTAGGAAAGGTCACGAGAACAGCCCGCCCCTAGCTTCTGGCATGCCTTCCGGACTGTTCCCGGTGTGCTCACTAATTTTCAGTAAAGCAGGCTAGCAGCCTGACGCGCCCCACGGAGAAAAAGAGGAAATCGGAGCTTAGCCAGATTTCTGAGTTACATCAGTGAATGTTTGTACAGCGGTCTTCCCCCTACGCATGACGGCAATCCAACACAAATAAATAAGACACCCGCGGTAAGGGCGCCCGATGGCGACATCGGGCCCACATTGTTGATGCAGTTTTTGACGCACCAGTCCCAGGCTGCGACAAAACTCTGTCCCCTTGCACAGATATTGACGCCATAGCAGTCATTACAGATGCAACAACTACATCGTTTTGACATTACACAACCACACCATTTCGGTACTATGACGCTGCCTTAAGGGATACTGATCTACTGCAGCGTGTCTATGCCGTTCTGCCGCACACCTGCAGATGGCCGAGGCAAGCCACGGGGGGGGGGGGGGAGGGGGCTTCACACGCAGTCCCAGTGCCGTGTGTGTGGGGGGGGGGGGGAGGGGAGCACGCGCAGTCCCAGAGCCATGGCAGAGGCCGCTCACCAGATGGAGCTGAGGATGAAGAACAGCTGGACGAAGATGCAGCCGAAGGGCAGAATTCCGCCCATCAGCACGCACGGCACCGGGCGCGTGTAGATACTCTGCTCGGGGATCTGGCGCGGGATCTGGTTGGTGCGGACCTGGCGGCGGGCATTCGTCAGTACACCAGCACGGCCATGCTGAGCGGCCGCTGCGCTCCGCACAAACACGGGACGTTCTGTGACCCGAGAGCCCCACAAGACAAGCAAGGGTATTTTGTTCACAATGCACAGTCTGCCGTTAACGGCACACTGTGACGTACCTAAACGGACTGGACATACCTAAAAACATATTCCGTTAAATGTGTCGACAGCTGCGATGCGCTCTCCTCGTACATTCGATATCTTTCTTTTGGCTACTTCCATTTTAGCCGCAATAATTCTGCGAAGATTCGGTCTTAGCACCCTGAGCATTTGTACCATAGTATTATAGTCGAAGACGAAACGCCAAGGGAGTAGCACTTAAGGTGTTCACGATAACCTCTTGAGGGTTCAAATGGCACTTATTGTAATAATAATTTCCTGCTCCTTCTGGGAAAATAAAATCCGAGCTGACGTGGGTGCTTCCTTGATGATTTCTCTCAGAAAGCGACGATGCCAAATTTAGTTGAATACCGCATTTTACATGATCACAGGCCTGCCAACTACTTCTGACAACCAGCCACTATCCTGAACACAACAGATAGTCCCACCCATGACTAGACATTGCTGTGTTAACAGATGACACATGTTCTACAGTGCTGGAGCATTCAGTGCGCCCCTGCCGCAGCCAAGCCACGAAGCGCGCCCGAGAGCAGCCGCCGGTGGCGCCGCGCGGCCTCCCTCCATCCGCGCCCAGCGCCCGAGAGCAGCCGCCGGTGGTGCCGCGCGGCCGCCCTCCGTCCGCGCCCAGCGCTCACCGGATGTTCCAGCACGCGCTTCTTGAAGCCGAAGTAGGCGCCAACGAAGGTAAGCGGCACGGACACACCGAACCAAAGCCCGATCAGCGCCAGTATAGTGAGGAAAGGCAGTGCCGCCGACGAGCCGTGCGCCCACAGCACGAAGTTGAGCAGCAGGGTGATACTGAACACGATCCTGCGGACGGGCGGTGGGCGGGGGCTCAGCGGAAGCACCGCCGACACACTCCTCAGCGGTCCGATCCCACTCACGACAGCCACGACATCTAGCGGAGCGAACGTCTCAGCCAACCCCTGGGCACAGTGACTTCTCTTCTACGGGACACAGGCATTGTCAATAACGATTACGTTGGCCGCAGTCATCCACTCCGCGGCGATTGGGAGCAGGACTCAGCGGCACAGCCTGCCGCACACAACGCGTCATCAGCCAATGCGACGTAACAATTTTCCAAGCCTGATGCATTCCACACCCGTGACTGTTTCCACCAAGTCCTAAATCTACAGCGACACCGAAACCGCACACAGGATGCACATGAGAGGTGCAGATTCTGTGCCAGCGCGGCGGGTGGGCGCGGCCCGGAGCCGACTCGTCCGCGCCGGCGCACACTGTCCGCAGAGCGGCGGCCCGACACCGGCAGCGGGGCGGCAGCCGGGCGCGGCTCACCCCGGGCACAGCGTCGACGTCAGCAGCACGTTAAGTCCCCACTTCTCGCCGCCAAACGACTTGTAGATCCTGGCGGCCACGTAGCCGGCGGGCGTGCCCAGGCAGACGTACAGGACGAGGCCACAGGTCATCAGCGAGCCGCGGTTCGCCGGCGACAGGAAGCCCAGGCACGCGAACACTGCAGCAGCACGTCAGAGGTCAACACAGTCGCTAATATGGACGGTAAGTGGTCAGCGCCGACACTGGTGCAGTCAGTCAGGAGCCAGCGCCGGTGCTGGTACAGGTCAGCGGCGCAACACAGGCAGCACAAAACGTGGTTGATTAAGTGAATTATACAGTAGCTGTAAATTTTTTGAACGAATTTTCAGCGTACGATGAGAGGCGTGTGTCCGCATCATTACACGATGCATCCACTTTCTTAAAAATTAGAACAGCTTTAAGAGTAACAACGGACCGCCCAGGCACCCTGCTCACCGCTTAGCACGGACCACCATATCACAGCAGTTCCCTTCAAACGACGGGCGCCACACAGTCCAGCTAACAATACCATACGATGAAAGAGCACCAGGTGTGAGGACAGTGTCACTGCCGTGTCAACCATGACACGCACAGCCATCACCGCAAGGCCGGCCCGAACACGGCTGAGGCGCGAGGGCCACCACAGCGGCCGCCAGTCACCCACCGAGTGTGATGAGCATCATGGAGAGCACCTGGACACCGGAGCCGACCAGAACGGAGAGCAGCATGCCGTGTCGGGGCGGTCGGAACACGTCGCCGTGCACCAGTTTCCAGCCAAACTCCTCCTGAGAGTCGTCGCCCGACTCGATCTGACGGGTAGCCCGCCGACCGTCACTCCCAGCCACGGTCAGGAGCGGGCGTCACCTCCCAGCTCCAGCCGGGGACGGCTGTCACTCCCCAGCACCGGCCGGGGACGGCTGTCACTCCCCAAACACGGCCAGGAACGGTTGTCGCCTTCCAGCCCCGGCCGGGGACGGCTGTCACTCCCCCAGCTCCGGTCGGGGACGGCTGTCACCTCCCAGCCCCGGACGGGGGACGGCTGTCACTCCCCAGCCCCGGACGGGGACGGCTGTCACTCCCCCAAACACGGCCAGGGACGGCTGTCCACTCTCCAACCACGGCCAGGGACGGCTGTCAACCTCCCAGCTCTGGCCGGGGACGGCTGTCACCTCCCAGCTCCGGACGGGGACGGCTGTCACTCCCCAACACGGCCAGGGGACGGCTGTCACTCCACCCAAGCACGGCCAGGGACGGCTGTCACTCTCCAACCACGGCCAGGGACGGCTGTCACTCCCCAAACACGGCCAGGGACGGCTGTCACTCCCAGCTCCGGCCGGGACGGCTGTCACTCCCCCAAACACGGCCAGGGACGGCTGTCACTCCCCAAGCACGGCCAGGGACGGCTGTCACTCTCCAACCACGGCCAGGGCCGGCTTGTCACTCCCCCAAACACGGCCCGGGACGGCTGTTACTCCCCAACCACGGCAAGGGACGGCTGTCACCCCGCACAGGCAGCCGGATTCTGATCCAGCCGACCTACGCACATGAACCTAGCTGCCAAACCCGTGATGCCCGACAGCCTGCTACACGCGGCCAGCGAGCCAGGTGCGTAGCGCCTGCTGGCCGGCTACGCACCTGGTTGTAGCGAGCAATGTCCTTGTGCAGCGTACGCAGCATGATCATGGCCACCATGCCGGAGAGGAAGAGCACGATCACCAGCGAGTTAAGGATGGAAAACCACTGGATGTTAGCGTTCGGCAGCGAGTCCAGCAGGTAATCCCAGCGTGACGACCACTTGAGATCGTGAGTCTCCTGAGAGAAAGGGCACAGGCGCGGTCAGTGGCGCGGTCTACCAGCGGGTACGAGACAAGCACTGCCTACTGGAGCCCGGCAGACGGGCGCGATCAGTCGAGTCACGCGGAAGATGACGGTGCGGGCGCACTGGATTATAACCAGGCGGCCAACTGACATGAAAGGCGACAAAACGGTTCTACTAGTCCTTAATGACGAGCCCGGTCCTCGTCCAAGGTGACGGAGCACGAGTGCCGGATTCTGAAAGAGGGTCCGACTCACATGGAAGACAACAAAGTAGGTGTGCTGGACCTTGACAAGAGTCCTAACAGACGCGGAAGGTGCTGGGATCCTGACGAGGGTCCCAGAACACCAGGCGGGTCCGAAGCGTGCGGACGGCGAGCTCGGCTCACGTGGAATGTGACGGAGTACGTGTACTGGACGCGGACGGCGCCGCCGGCCAACTGGTCGCGGCCGCTGATCTCCATAGCAGGCTGCGGGCCGTCGCAGCGCACGCCGTCAGCCGGGTGCTGGATGGAGCGCGGCGTCACCTGCACGCGGATGATGCGGCCACCTGCGACCGCAAGGGCGCGCCGTCAGCGCACAGAGCCGGCACCAGACACGCGGCGCGCCGTCAGGGACGCCGCACGACACGCCGACCAGCCACACCAGTGCTGCTGCGATCTCTGCTCGGATGTTTTGCGACTACACGCGGATAGGTCGTGGGAGAGAAGACCATAAACTCAAAACACGTAAGTGATCGACCAAACACTAGTAAATGCTGGCAATACATTGGCATGTCGCTGTCACAAGACAGTCCGTGATGCAAATATCCATACAACTACAAAACGCACCATTGCCTTGAAAAGAGCTGCCCCAAGCCTCGTTCACGCCACTGTGGTAGGTGATGTTGAAATCCAGGTGGTTGTAGACGTAATAAACGTCACTCTTGTGGGCCAAGTTGCTCTGTGGACAGAGGACTAGCTGCAGACATGCACGTTCAGCACTCGCAGGGATCAAACACAATGCTCTCTACCCAGGGTGCGAAATGGCAAGTCATTCGTGTGGAAACGGATGTCAACAAGGTACTGGTGATGGCTGTCCACGGCTATGTTTCGTTTTTACCTTAAGGATACTTTGGCAGCGCCGACGAGGCCAAAGTGACGCCAATCCCCGTACATACGCCACCATAAGGCAAGCCGGGACAGGTAGGGTCATGAGCTTTCGTGGCCACATCCCAAGGCTACCATTTCAGGCACCTAGCACGGTCTTGGCACAAGCACTGGCTCTGAAGTCCTCTGCCCGCCACACCTCTCCGTAATGGTCCCGGCGCTGGAGCGGCCGCTTACACCGAGATAGCAGGAGGGCTTGGCCCGGTTCTGGGCGTCCACGTAACAGCCGACGGGGAAGCCGTTGTTGCAGCTGCGCTCGCCCGGGTCGGTCATGTAGCACAGCGTCACGGGCATGTTGTCTGGCGGCCAGGGCAGCGCGGTCAGCACGAGCCCCCCGCACGGGCACGCGGCCACACGACCCCAGCGCTGGCCACACCGTGCAGTGTACAGCCCGCCACCCAACCCCGGCAATGGCATTGTGCGGCACCGTAACACCGCACCAGTCCCACTAGACGACCACTACAAGATACGTGAGATATAGCCAATGCAAACAAATAACTTCTTCAGTTCAAGATTGGCCAGAAGAGGTTGTGCAGGGTGTAGGGTTCACGTTTCCAGGATCAGTGACAGACGTGTGATGCGCCCAGAGGGCAGGGATACCGGTATGCCGTCAGGGTGATGCACGGGAGGGGGGGGAGGGGGGGGGGCGTCAGGGATTTGGCTTCGCAGCCAAATCCAAAGTCAAGACAGCGACACCACGCTAAAGTCTTAGTCGAAGCAGATAGCTTCGAAGTTCGAAACTGCAGAGCCAAAGCCGAAGACAGTGGCTTCAATTTAAAGAAATACAAAGGCAAAGCCAAACCAGTCAGTTCAAAATCGTGAGGCCGAAACCGAAGCCAAACTACTAAACAGCATTTTTTTTGCGCAACAAAACTATTCTCGCATCTGCCTCAACGGTATGAGATCAGAAAATTTAACGGTAGTACGGAGTGATTGAGAACAGGCACCAGCACTGGGATGCGATCTTTTCCGGACTGTTGCGCTCGTCTTTTGTGTTAGCATGCGCACAACATTTCGGACAGAGCTTTCCGGCCGTCGTCCAGTGGCCATGAGAATGAGCGGCTGGTTTTGGTCTTGCAAGCACGCATGCGTCGCAGCCCCGACAAGTCACGGGGTATACTGAGGTAGCATGAAGGGCAGGGCTGCTTTATGAAGTTACGCCCCAGCTGCGGTGAGAATCACCCGGACGAGGCTCAATCTACGGTCCAAGAGAGTATGTTAGCAAATTCCGAGTCATAAATATAAACTTGTTCGAACTAAAGCTGAAACTGCAGCAATATGTTTCAAATATCACAAAGTCGAAACTGAAGACGAAGCCAACCTTTCAAAATGACACGAAGACGACTCGTTTACCATTTTGCCCACATGGTAGTCAGTTCCTTCCACCATCGAGCGGTAAGGGTTTTGAACTAGCTGTTACAATGACTTGCAAACCCACATCTGTCTTCTCGGCTTTACAAAAGCCTCGCTCCTAACCAATCACGACAGAGCCCGTACGACTTGTGTCGTAACACTTTTCCGAATCGGTGGGGATCGTCTCGAAAATTTCAAATAAGAAATGACAACACAGCTGCTGACAAATGATGACATTGCAATGTTCGGACAATGCAGACAAAACAGCTCCTTTTCCAGCGAAAGCATACCGATGCCGGAGTGCCATTTCATTCTGACAGACAGCATCCACACTGGGAAACCTAAATTTGAGACATAATAATGACATCTGACATTGAGACACAATAATGGCAATGACATAATGACATCTGACCGGAGTTACTCGAGAAAATTCGCATGCCGTACCAACAGAACCAGAAAACCGCCCCGTGCGGCGTGCAACTAGGGGTGGGGGGAGGAGGAGGAGGGGGGGGGGGGGGCGATAATAGATTCGTGACCGTAGTCAGTTATTTAGATGACACCAAAAGCAGTGCTAGTAACGCCAGACACCTTTGGTCACCGACGTCAACGACTTACATCAGTACATCGGAGTCTACATGTCGTGAATATGAACAGGCCACGAGCTGTCGTTAATTCCGGCTTGACAGTATTAATGGAATACACCGATGAATTCGCATTCATTTACACTTTTGTGGTCATGAACCAAAACATCCTACAAATTACTGATACTTAGAATGGATATTGGTCAGAATGAACAGGTAGTTACAAAGATACGTAGTACAAAGTACAAAGGTAACGCTGGCCACTTCTCGGTTGCTAGGTGGCAAACCTATCAACCTATAGGCGGGACCGTAGAGTGAGACCAACCTCTAGACGACCTTGAAACCAACAAAGCCCCAAACTGGGTAGTCCCATAGTTTGTGCATGAGAGCGCAGTCAGTTTACACACATCGACTGGCATATCCTAACACTATGACCCATGAATTTATTCGCGCAACAATTCACATATGCACATCAAATTATACCAACAAAGACGAACATTGTAAAATCTGGTTCAATCACTCTAGAACAAATCCAGCTTGGTGCTATAAATTTGCTGCACAAATAACCATGAATTATGCAAAATCATCCTGTGGTTACTTGTATTCACAATAAATGACACTAAACCCATTGTGCAGTAAAAACATATGTATGTTACTTAGAGATTTTAAGAGGCTTATGTTTGTTACTTTATTGAGAGTAAATGCATTCTTGGTCATAATTTTGGCCACTTACCTACAAGGCTGTCATCAACACACCAATTAAACTGACTACACCTACCATGTGCTACTGTCAATCAATCGAGATACTGCCATTATTCTGTCAGTGAAATCACATTTCACTGAAGTGTGATCCGTACTATATTAGTACTAGTATTGTACCACTTTCAAAATTTTGAAAATATATTTTCCTGGACTGAGCTTTTCCAGTTTCTGTTAGCTTTCCAACAGAAGCTTCTGTCAGCTGGTTTTGCCTGGCTGAAACTGGCTGGCAAAAGCCGTTTCAATTAGTTCTGCCAGACTTGCAGGTGTTCTGCCTTCGGATCTCCGTGGCGGGAGGGTGTCGCGTCAGCAGTTGCCAGCAGGCACACTACCAGGGGAGTCATGTCTGGCAACATCAGTGCAGGTGTTCTGCCTTCGGATCTCCGTGGCGGGAGGGTGTGGCGCCAGCAGTTGCCAGCAGACACATACCAGGGGAGTCATGTCTGGCAACATCAGGGACAGGGAGTGCCGTGCCAGCCGATGCACTGTCAGGGGAGTCATGTCCGCGAATATCGGAGACAGGGGGTGTCGTGGAAGCGAATATCGGAGAAAGGGGGTGTCGTGGAAGCAAACACACTGTCAGGGGAGTCGTGCCAGCGAACATCAGGGACAGGGGGTGCCGTGTCAGCTGACGGACTGCCAGGGGAGTCATGTCAGCGAAGATAAGGAAGAGGACAGCAAGGTGTTGGTGGATCATGCATGGAACAATTGTTCTGACCATCATCCCTATCTAGTGTTTTAGTTTGCACACAATGTTTAGACCAATAAACTCTCTGGTCATCAGGTGTTTGAGCCAACAGAAATCCTGAGAAAAACTGGATCATGCTTGGCTGTCAGCCAGGCATGTGTTACAACTCAAATTCTCTCTCTGTAATTGCTGAGATTCGAACCAGGGTCTTCTCGATTGAGCCAAAAGCTCAACCAACTGAGTTAACTGGGAAGGACCATCTAAGATCCTAAAACATTGCCTCAATCCTACCATAAAACTGCGTCAGTGGATATCAGATAATGGGCGATCACATCAGTGCACAGCGGGACAAAGGGTGTAAACACACCAGGGACACAAGTGGTTAGTCAGCAGCCATCAGGGACAGGGATGTTAGGGCTGGTGTCAAGATGGCAGGGTGATGTAGCACACTGCCAGAGGGGGGGGGGCACAATGTCTCACAGCCTGATTACCCACCGACTATGAAGTGGTGCTGGTAGTCGAGGAAAATGGCCCGCTTCAGGTTGGTCAGCTTGCCATTGTTCTTGTCGTCGCCGCTGTTGTAGGAACGTTCACACACCTTGACGCACGTCTGCGGCGTCCGGCCAGCTGGCTCAAACAAAAACTGGAACCAGATGCCAACAACAGCATGAGGCTCAGAAAATCAACAGAAACAGTGGTACTGATATGAACCAGTGAGATGTTCATACACAGCATGTTGTCCTTCTATTTCAATGATTTGATCATTCAAAACTCACAGCTAATTTTAGGCTCTGAAAATCAAACCTCAGTCAAAGTGCAATGAAGGTCAACAAATACAAGCCAGGATGGGCCAAGTGGGAGTAGTGCATTTGTGCACTGCAAACTCCTTGCAATGCCCTTAATGCTGACCATTTGATGATCAGTGACCAAACAAACCTCATATGGTGAGGACTGTATGCGCTGGCCGAAGACCACCTGGCCAAGGTTCTCGACCGGGGGTGGTGCTGACTTCTCCTTAGGTTCACAAAAGTCAAAGCTGTGGAAAACAAATACAGTTTGACCATTAAATATACATTTGTGTGATATACCAAACAATATTAGTGGTTCTCTAATACATGACTGGTGGGGGCCATGGCTGGCAACACATTAAAAAGACCTGATGACAAGGGCTGATACCTTCCATTCCCGGGCATGTAGGTACTTACTAGCTGTAGTCATACGGTATGACAGATTCCAACGACGTCAGCCGGTTGACGAAGACTGGAATCTTGGACTGAAAGAGGAACAGAATAATTAACAACCTCATTTTCATGCTTCTTAAATAATACATGCTCCATTATCTCTAGCATAACTGAAGACTTGTGAGAAAGAAGCATAATCGGCACAGAATCTTAAATGTGTGATTTCCGGCGTGACTCCATGATGCAAGGGAACACTGCACTACTAGCTGGCTAAAACATTGAAAACCTGATGCTTGTTTTGGAATGAAGCCTTACTGAGATGTCCATAATGCATGCAATCCATTAAAGGTTGCATCAACATTGTCATGGTCATAAACACTGCAACATATCAAGGAAACAAGATTGCACTGGGATCTACTTTACATTAGGCAGCCTCACCAAAGTAAATTTCATATATTTTATCAAGAGCACAGAGACAATTGTTCCCAAATATTTAACCACTCACCCCATCCACCACCAGATGATAAAAAGATACCCGCCAATGTGCAACAATGCCTACAGAACTATGCTTAACACTTACATCAGAGGCTTAACTTTGATTACATCTGAAACATCAAATGTAACTGTGTATAAGTGTGCGAGCATGCAATCCATGAGTGATACAAATGTTTCAATTGATCGAGTACATAAAGCACTCTGCAGCTGATGGTGAAATGGCTGCTGGAGTGTATTTATACATTTCACTATGAATTAAGATTGGTGTTGAATATTGATAAACATATGTCTTAAATGAGGAGTCCCACCCTGATTCATATTCACCCTGAATCTCACCTTATATGAACACTCTTGATTTGAAAGTAGACAGTCACACCAACCTCAAACCCAATTTAGCTGGGAGGACAATCGATTCCTGCTAATAAGTTGAGAGATTATCCCTTGCAGCAGAGTCCAGGGGCTGAGTGACTGCACATCCCATAATAGTGTCTGAAACTTGGGTGTTTCTTGGTGTTTTTAGCCCCAATACAATTTGCTCTCCACAAATATACACAGGAAAGAATGTAAAAAGTTGTTCTTTGAGAGGGACATCAGATGGAGGCAAGCTGTTCCTGCAACTTTGGCAGCATCACGCGCCACACTCACGACTGAATGAGGGATACTGTCTGTGGGTTACAGTCAAATCTCTCTACCATATGACACAATCTTTTCTTGCAATGCATGCAGTGCCATGTCTGTTGCTGCTCACCAGCACGTGTTTAACTCAACTGCCATCCAATGACAAGAACACGCTCACACACCGGGCCCAAGCCCACACCCAAAACAACAGCATCTCTTGATGGACCAGGGAAAAGCGCAGAGAATATCTCGCATGATTCAATGTTTCTGGATTGCACGCAGACATCATTCTAACACAAGAAAAATTGATATGAAAGTATATGGTGTAAACCTTACATGTACCTCTAAATATAAGTTGAATGAATCATACATCATTGATGAATAAGTTATTTTTTGTGCTTTTTAAAGCACATTTCCAATGAAGTTTTATTGGAAAGTATCAAAAATGGATATTGTGTAGAACATATAATGGTGACGTCAAACATCATCCCAAACACTCGCTCAGGCACGTGGAAAACCACGGCTCAGCCAGTCTCCAGCTCTTGAGGAGGACTCAGCATTGGGGAGAAGGCATATTCTCCACCAAGAAATCTGAGCTGAATACATGATGAACATGCATAAAGGGGTCATCAAACAAAAGTATGAAATCTTTTAATCGATCCACAGAGCATCCTCACAGAATCATAATATGAGTATAAAGCTAAAGCAGGGTTTCTTGTTCTCTGTTGAGCATAAATTTTCCTGGTGTATTTAAGATTATTTACATTTTTTGAGATCTACTTGTTGTTTTAGTTGGGTTTTGCCAACCAATATTCTTTACAAAATCAATAGCCCAAAAAAGCAATATCAAAACCAATAAATGACCTACAGGAGGTGTTGTTGAAGACTGCTATTGCATGCACACCATTTATGTGGCCTACCCACCTTGTTTTACCTTGTTTTGGAGCAGCCACATGAGGAGTGGTAATAGCATGACTGGTTGGTGGTGTAGATAAAGGCAATATATATATTTAGCTCATTGTCATACACTGATAAAAGTATTGTATCAGAATCAGTGCCAATGAGCAGATGTAGTGATGCTAACCTCATGCAACTGGATTGTTCTGTGAGGATGAAATAATTCCTGAGCCCCTGCTGGGTTGCCATCCAAGCACCAATCACACAGCAGCCTGATGTCTCAGGTGGTGTAGTTTTGTACATAATTTGGTGGAGTGGGTGAGCAGAGAAATCCTTTACCCCCTAAAATGGAGCAAACCATGTTCTCCCTGATTTTGACCAAGCTTTTTCTCAAGGTTGGCGAGAGGTTGGCATCCTATCCAACTAAATAGGGAATTACACCCTTGTTCCCAAATTAAGTACATCTAAGTCAGTAAAAGCCTAGGTGGGCATCACATTGTCCCAGGATCTTTCCTCTGGGTGAGAAAGATTGTAATTTGGCTAGAATGTAGCTACAATAACTACCATGCCCCAGATGCTCATATTTATATTGTGGATTGCATGACATTTCAATCATAAGCTTAGCATTATGTGTTAGCAGGCATGGTGCAACAGGTGAACAGCATTTTAAGCATGTGCTTCTATCAGCCTTTATTGGAACTGACACCTTTCCAATAGAATTATCAATATCAACAACTTTCTATCAGCTTCATTGCTTAAAAAATACAGTAGGTGCAGGCATAGACTTAGGAACCACCTACTTAGGAAGCCAGCAATCTTAGGAATTGCAAACAGCCAATTTCTAATGGTCTTTGGCAATCACTGAGACCAGCTTGAACATCATGTTTACTGTCAT
Source organism: Pollicipes pollicipes (assembly GCF_011947565.3). Classification (NCBI taxonomy): domain Eukaryota; kingdom Metazoa; phylum Arthropoda; class Thecostraca; order Pollicipedomorpha; family Pollicipedidae; genus Pollicipes; species Pollicipes pollicipes. The sequence goes on from NW_023596461.1 coordinate 40,555,523, forward strand.
CTGCTGCCAAGGAATGTCCTTTAGTGCCAGCAAATTCACTTGGGATATTTTAATATTTTTGTTCTCTCCCCCAAGCGCCCAAACCATATTTCAGATACTGTCCCACATGCAGGTAAAAACAGTCACACCAAGCAATTACCTTGCAGCGTTCACTTTCTTTTTCCTTCTCACAGTAGTTAACCGGTGCCAAACCCGGAAGGTAGAACGAAAATGAAACATCAGTTTGGACAATGAAGACGCACACCGCTAGCGTAAGTTGAATGTATCGACTCATCGTGTCAAATACACCAAAGCAAAACGCTTCCACCGGCTAACCACTTCAGGAAGCTGAGCACGCGACTTCCGAAATGTCGCTCTCTCCCAGCTTCTATGAATTCAAGCGACAACACTCGAATCGACAACCCTAACGAACACACTCGAATCACGATCGCGTCCTCATCGGATGCGGGGACTGCGACCTGCGCGTCATGTTTACCCATCAGCTGAAAAATAACTTCAGCTACCAAATGCTACCAACTCGCCACGTTTCTTTGGGCCGGCAAAGTTTCCGATCATCAAAGTTTCAGCGAAACTGACGGCCGACTTCTTTTTGCAAGCAGCCAAAGGTGGCATTTCCCATTTATTTTGAGGGGGCTTAAGCCTCCCAACTTGGACTCCAGTCCTCGATTGTGGAAAGGAAGTGAGCTAAATCTGGATAGAAGCCTGCGTGTTGGCATATTTTGGAGTAAGGCTGGGTAGTTCTTCACTGTTTAGACTCCCAACTCATTTCGCGAAACTACGCGCATGCAAGTGGGTGCACTTCTGCTTCTGCTGACGACTGCTGGGCATTAGTGCACCAAAGGCTACAAATCATTCAAGCATGTCGAGCATGCCGATGTCAACCATTATGTCATATCTAGCACAATAGCCCGTTCGGGTAACTCATTTAGTCTCGGTGCCGCGTGTTCCGAGTACACCAGTTCCCGGACGAAGCAGAGCGAAAAAGTTGATCGCAACTAGTCGAAAAAGATGAACGTCGGCAAACATAAAGGGCGAACTGTCGAAAAGGTGTAAAAGCCAATAGCGGTGACCTCATCAGCGCAACTACATTGCTATAGCGTTGACATAACACTAGGTGTAATAGCCATGCACGATCATTTTGCTGTGCCGACACCGATCGAGCATTAAAAAGTGTTTATGAGTCTATGATGGAATGTTGATATCGAATGTTTTAGAAATATATAGCTGCCAGATTGGACCGATATCGTAAAGGATGTTAGATGAAAGTTTCTGTGTAACGTATAAAAGTATACAATGAAGCACGACTCAATTTCAATATCGTGGGCATAACATTGACTGTGTATGATATTCATGCTGAGTGAAATGTTAGTACACTGTTACTTTGGTACCCACTTTTGACATGCAGGAGATACCGAATGAATATAGGCGTCAAACGTTGAAGGGCTATGACTGAAATAACATTGCTTTTATGATGTATCGTGTAATGTCAGAACAAAATAGTGAATCAATGTCCCCTTCATTTTTTCAACGTTAATCGCCAACTGCTGTGGCCATGCTACGAAACAAGTGCTGCAATGCGTTTAAGCTGAGTCAGGGACTTGTTACGAACTCTCACTTCATGTCATTCCATTCAAGTTATTTGTAATTGTATCTTCCCCTGCGAAAAAAAAAACATTGTACGACAACGATGTCTTTCCCTTAATCCCCGATGGTGCTGTTCTGACCTTAATGTACCGAGCACTTTTTTTCTTTCTTTCTTTGAACGTCCTTTCGTACTTTCGTACGTACTGAACGTACTTTCGGAGTACGTTCAGTATAAATAAAATGCAACCGCAGATCCACAATAACTTTCTGCGGAACAATGCACGCACCAAGGATAAAACAACACATCTATGTTTCACATATAAAGCACTGCACGAATTTTACACTCATCACCATTCTTAAATACTTTTACGTGAAAGGTGCATATTTGCGCACACCATGCCATGGTGGGAACGCCGCCAGCCGTCAATAGAAGTTTCTCGTCGTCCAACATGACTCATTTTGTTCAAATCACCCCTTCGAGGCGGATAGCTCCCTGCACCCGACATGCACTTAGTGTGATGGCCATACTACGGCGGCCTTGTGTGCGGAAGGTGCAGCCTTTAGCACACTGTGTTAGTATGGAAGAACTATCGGCCGGTAATGGACATCACTTGTTGGGCGACATGACATTATTGTTACAAGCACCCCTTGGCGGCGCTTAGTGCATTGCGTTCGGCCTGCTTTTCGCGTGATGGCCAGAGTACAACAGCCCCAAAAGAAAACTTACAGTCTCGCGCGAAGAGTGCGAATGTATGCATTCGATACCAGTGGTATAAAGCTGTCATCTGTCATTTCGACACACTTCTCCAACTTGGGAATCAAGTTATTCGTCCGACCCGATTTCATATCAATCGATGAAGGCGGATCGAGCGCAGCATCAAACTGAGAAGAGGCGTTTTTAGTTTAAAATGCATTTGCTCGTGCGTAGAAGGCGAAATCATGCGTTTAGGCAATGCGAGCGTGCAGACGCTATCGTCTGACAATGTAAAAAACAAACGTTATTGGCTGACAATGTAAATCTCGTACCGTCCGATAGCACCCTTTTCGTTCAAATAGTCCCCAGCTGACCGCGGCCGGCCCGCCCTTAGAGTGATAGTCATGATACGGCGGGCTGGGAAAGATATCTATATTTGAGCAGGACTGTTGCAACTGTGTGCATTCGAAAAGCACCAACATAGGGCTATCAGCAGTGAGGACGACACTCGCGTCGGGCTGTAGTTTCTGGTCTACTCGGCTGACACCTTGCTACTCCGTTCTGCGGGCCAGCCTGAAGCGGTTCGCTAGCGTTGGTATAGGGATGTCAACTGGCAGAACAACAAACTCGTCAGCTTTGGTGTCGATTTCATTCGGTCCACCCCGAACAGCATACTCCACAATGCTTGGGGGCCGATTCCATTCGGTCCACCCCGAACAGCATACTCCACAATGCTTGGGGGCCGATTCCATTCGGTCCACCCCGAACAGCATACTCCGCAATGCTTGGGGGCCGATTCCATTCGATCCACCCCGAACAGCATATTCTGCAATGCTTGGGGGCCGCCCGGTGGCTGATTTTGCACAGGTGCGGCGACCAAATTGAAATATTACTTCTGCGCGGAAGGCGTTCCCTTGCATGCAAATATTGTTATGGGAGCACTATCGAACGGCAGTGCAAATCACTCTGCGGCCGACATAGCCTTTTTTCAAATCGCCCTTTTTTTTGACGGCGCGTGGCTAACTGCGACCTGCCTACCCCTAGAGTATTTGCCATGATAAGGCGCCCCGGAAATGTTTTTATAATCAAACCAGAAAATTGCGACCGTGTGCATTCCATAACGATGGAATAGGGCTATGATCTGTCAGTACAACACACTCGTCTTACTTTGTTTCGGTTTTGTTCTGCCGACCCCAAGACGGTGCTTTACTCAGGGAATGGGCCAGGCCGGAGCACCCATTCGCACGGATACGGCGTGGAATGTGTAATACTTTTACCTGTGCGCTAAATTGGGCGCACCATGCCCTTGTGGAGGCACTATCGGCCGCCAATGGAAATATCTCATCGGTCGATAGGATCTTTTTTGTTCAAATCGCCCCTAGCTAACTACGGTCGGCCCAGCCGAAGAGGGATGACCATAATATGATGACCACAATTACTTGTTCGCAGAAGGTGCAATCTTACGCGCACGATGCAGCTGCGAGAGCACTATCGGCCGGGGGTGTAAATGCACACCCACACGTGGAAAGGGGCGCTTTCTGTAGACCAGGTACTCTGACATGAATCAGCGGCGTCAGTCGCCGGAGAAAGGTCTCCGGCGTCAGTCGCGAAGGTCTCCGCCAGGTCTCCGTGCACCGCAGCGATGTCGTGCTTTTGCCACCAAAGATACGGCAGCAGCTGTGATGATACGACACGCCCGCTTTCCCTGCCCCTCCGCCAGTACACAACAGGCGGGCGCATGATGGTATGCTGAGACGTGTCCAACAAAACCCTGCGCGGCGCACAGGACTACCAACGATTATCTTTCTTAATTGCGTGAGTTGTTAAACGAATTTGCGAGAAACGTTACGCATATAGGTAAGACGGTACTAATAGGCTTATCTCTCGTATGATAACCAGGAGAATGGGGAGGTGGGTGCATTGTAGTGTGGGCTATATGCCTTTATCGAAAAGAATATCAGTAGCCAATTCGAAATTGCCTGTCAGAAAGATATGGGCCCTTGACCCTTTTAGAGCTCAGAGTCATGCACAGAGCACAGGGCCATCCAGACAGGAAAATAGATGAATCTATTCTTATAAGAAGTCGGCGACTACACCTTAACGTACAGGGCTAATCATGCCCGATTATGCGAATGTGATTAACGCCTTGATGTGTGACACGTACTAGCTAAAAATCTCTTACGTGTATGAATGGTTCTTGACGCATGATGCGTGAAGTCTGTTTAATTGAAATGATTTGCAGAAGTGGTGCGTGATGCCTGATGCATGTTGGCATCGCTTGCATGCATGGATGATGCGTAATTCGGGACGCTTGTTTACTTGAATTTGTTTGCATGCACGCGCGCTTTTGTATACTTTGATTCTTAGCTGGATATGAACTTTATCGTGGTATTGGCTAGCAGTTGCTCCCTGCTTAATCCCTTGAGTATTCGTGACCTGCAAAAACCGTGGCTCGCTATTTAAAAACAGCCGAAAAATCGTTTAGGATTGTCGGGCAACCTTGAGCTTACTACTGATACTCTTTTCGCTAAAGGCATGTAGCCGAAATATCAGTGCATCTATCTCTCCATTCTCCTGGTTATTGTACGGGGTATTGCCTACTATTAGTACTGCCTTATCTACATCAGATAGCTTTCTCCCAAATCACTAGAGACTATCGCCTCTCCCGCCACTACAGCCACCCGTAATCGCGCGTGCATAACGCGCGTGCTACACATTAGCCTGCAGGTGGCGCTTGATTAGCTACACTTTTTGCCGGCTCATTGATCTGAGGCAGTTGCCTCGGCTCTGTATGACGTCCTTTATCTGCTGCTGACCTGTGTCGGTGCTGACCTAGTCTTCGTGGCGGATCTTACCCTGTTTTTTTTCACTGCCATCCTTGTCGTTGTCTTCTTCTCATTCGTCAACTGCCACCATCCTCGGGGGCATGGTGCTCTGCTCGCCCGGAGAGCCATCGCATGTATCCCTCGCGCAGCCTCGCCCGCCCACATTGCGCACGGTGTAAGCAGGCATGTCGCGACAGGCCACGCCAGGGGTGAAGAGCTGAGATCAGCCACGAGGTATTCTGGTGATAGGCGCAGATAAGCTATCGGAATGGGGGCAACCACATGCATACCAAACCAACATATATATACCAAACCAGTACGATAAAACACATACAGCACAGGCGGGGAGCAGGGGGGGGGGGGGGGGGCGATTGCTCCCTTAACTTTTAGACTCAGGGGGTGGCCCTCCAACTTTGGTGGGCAAATCTGAAAGCTTCCAGGTACAAAAACGTGGTAGTTGCTCACAAAAATACCTGTGACACTTGTAAAACTTGAAAAGGAAGGAGTTGGGGTCTCTTCGCAACATTCAGAACAGCTTTCTGCTGTTTCTCTTTTTCTTCACTTTGTCTTCATGCGGATGTCGTCCTTTTTCATGTGACCGAGAGAATGCTTCAATTTCGACGATAACCATCCTCCGCGCTGTGTCGTTAAATTGTCTGCTAATCATTCTTCCCTGCTAGGCGCAGCGCACACACACTGCACGCGACGGACGAGTGTATGAAGCCGATTACCACATTTGCTCAGTCACTCGTTTGCGGGAGCGTTCTGTCCAGGCTCGTCGCCCAACTAACGGCCCTTGTGCGCTGCGCCGTTTGATCGCCCGCTGTTCCGAAACAGCAAGTGCCCGCAGGCACCACCAGGCACGAACTCTGTGTCCCGACCCGGCAAGTGTCCACAAGCACCGCCAGGGACGAGCCGACTGACCCCCCCCCCCCCGACCCATATGCAGGCCGCAGTGCACCAGGCGGTGGCCACCTGCCCACGCTCCACCATCCCCGCTTTCAAAAGCAGCATGCCCATCGTGGCCGATACTGTGGAGACGGCCCGCAGGGCACAGCACCCCACTGACCGGCTCGAAGCTGACCGGTGTACTCCGATCAGCCCCAGGTCCGATAGCGGGATAAGCCGGATAAGCGGGCGCCAACGGTCAGCACGTGCAACACGTCAACCGGCGGCTGGCGTCACAAACCAGCCCGAGGAAACACGTCAGCCGGCGGCTGGCGTCGCAAACCAGCCGGGGAACAAGTCAGCCGGCGGCTGGCGTCGCAAACCAGCCGAGGAGCAGGTCAGCCGGCGGCTGGCGTCACAAACCAGCCGGGGAACAAGTCAGCCGGCGGCTGGCGTCGCAAACCAGCCGAGGAACACGTCAGCCGGCGGCTGGCATCGCAAACCAGCCGAGGAACACGTCAGCCGGCGGCTGGCGTCGCAAACCAGCCGAGGAGCGGAATATTCATCAGGCCAATGTCTCGGCGGGGACAGGTACAGCCATGGACGACACTTATCATGAAAACGGGCGCAACTCGGACCCGGCCCCAAACAAACGAGACGCTCTCCAGATGGACGATCCAAAGCACCTCTGCTCAACACAGCTTCGCCAGCTGACACCTCCCTAGCGAGCTAGCAGCGCAGCGTGTTGCATTTGAAAAGGGGGTTCGTGGTCTCTGATCGACTTAAGCACCCGCATTGTCACAGAGAGTCCTCAAACGGTACAGGAGAACCTCTGACTGATATGTTAAATCACGACCATACGGGTCACGATTCTTTATGTGACCTGCAGGCAGCCATTCAGGTTCTTATGCCCTCCAACCAGGCCTTTGATGGTCTGTTTCATTGGGCCACCCGGGCCCCTCTCCGGGCCTCACCGAACACTGCCCCTGGTCGCCTCGGGGCCCTTACGAGCACAGGACCCTCTGTTAGGCGCTGTGGGCCCCTGAAAGATACAGGGCACCGACTAGTATAAATAACTGGCCCCAGTTTTGTAGCTGATTGGAAAGTGGGCCCCCAGGTCCATACCGATACGGAGCGAACTATGCGGCACTTGTGGTGCCTGACCGACATAAGGACCCATATCGATTCAGGATGCCCCTAATCGGTGCAAAGGGCCCTCTAACTGTTATTTGAGGGTCTGTCCCCGCAGGCCTGCTTCATGAATAAAAACATACCAGCCCTTCGTTCTCCTCGACCCTCCAATCAAGCCCTTGATCGTGGTACTCGGCGGGGCCTCCAGGCTCTTTGGACTCGAACACTACTACTGGTCGACTAGGGGCCCTTTGCCAACACAGGGCCTCCCGTTAGGCGCTGTGAAACCCCGACCAATGTAAATCGCTTGCTCCAGCTTTGTCTCTACTCGGGAAATGGACCCCCAGATCCATGCCGCCACGCAGCCGACTGTGCGTTACTGATAATGCCTGACTCCACATATTGGCCCTTATCGACTCAAGGGCCCCTGATCAGAGCGGAGGGTCTCCTGGCTGGCACTGGAGTGCCTAGTCCTGCAGGCCGGGGCACTGAATACGACCTCTGGCCGGCCTTTCCGGACCTTCGGCCCGTCAAATCGAAACCTTAATCCTAGTTCCCGGGGGTCCAAAAGGTTCCTCGAAACCTAAGCGGGGGGTACGTGCCCCTTTATCCCCCCTCTGTCTGTTCTACTGTTTTAGAAGCAGAAGCAGAAGCCGATTCAAGAACTTCCAAACACTATCAAATCATCAAAATACAGGTGTCAGAAAAAAAACTCCGACTTTGCTACCGATGTGTTCTGCAAGTGGGTATGCCAACATGGGTTTTCTCCCGATTAGTGATAGCTCATTCTGGGCCTGAGATGGAACCCACCCCCATCCCCACTCTGCGCCTAAGATGCGACCAGTCCCTCTCCGGCCTTTGCAGGCCTAGGAAGAAATGTTCTCAGGTCTAAGAGCAAAACTTGATCCTTTTAGGACTTGGCCTGTGTCTTTTCTGGGCGTGGAAAATGACACTTCCCAGACTTAACGCAGGCCATCTCAGAGTTTAAGAAGACGTGGACCCATCCTGGGCCTAAAAGATGAGAGGCGCCTATTCGGCACGTGAGATGCTCAACTCGTCAGCTTCAGCTATATGCTTACTTTATCTTACTATATCCTAAAATGGATGGTCCCCTGATTAATAAAGGTCTCATTGAGCCTACTGTGACCATTTCTAGACCTCAGAGGACCCTTTCTGAGCCTAACATGAGCCTCTTTCCATACGAAAATAGGCCCTTTCTGAATCTATTATGAGCCTTTCTGATTGAAGATCTCCAGGGATAAACTTCCATGGGCGTTTCTGATCAGGAAATGGATTCGTTTCAGATCTGAGGCGGGCCCATCATAAGTTGAAGGCGGGGCGCATGTCGGGGGGGGGGGGGGGGCACCGGGCACATCTGTTTCCCCTGTGGTCCAGACAGACGTTTGGGGTTCTTCGGGACCGGCGATCAAGAGTCCGACTAGGGGGCCCGAAGAGTTGGCCAGAGGCTGCATCAAGGGATCCTGGTCTGCAAAGGTCCATCAGAGGGCCTCTTGCGCCGATTGGAGGCCGCTGGAGACAATAAGGGCCCGCCAGTGGTTCCGCGACCACAAATTTCGAATGGTCCGTCCCGTGGCGGCCTAGGGCCTATTTCCAAGGCCGGGACCATCCTAGGGCCAGCCGTTGTCAGTCATTTTCATTCAGATTGTCCTTTGCGTTGGTCATAATAAGGCAGTGAAAGGGCCCCGTGTCAGACAAGGGCCCAAGAACGAACGTGGCCCCAGACCTCTACCGCGTTTCGGTCAGGGGTCCGATAGACCGAACTGGAGTCATCTGCCAATTATTAAACCCCCTGTGTCGGAAAGCAAACCTTTGGCGTCAATGAGCCCCCGCCCCTTGCGTCAGTCCGGGATCAACTGCTACGGTCTGAGGGACTTCCGTGTTGGCGAGGAACCGATGTATGCTGCATTCTTCTGCTGCCCTCCTAATCGACCAGAGGGCCCCGGCCACCGTGTCTCCAGAATAGTAGCTGGCAAGTACCCCTGGTAGCGGGTTGGAACGGAAATATCCTTCAACCCCTGACCGCGAAAGCCCATGAGCCCCTAATTTTCTACTCACGGGGCTCCCTGTCCGCGACAGGCAAAGGGTCTCCTTAGTGCTCAATCCGCTAGGTCCCTCAACGAACGCATTCGCAGGCATGACAATGGCGAAATGATAAGGCTGGGGCCCATCGGCATGAAATGTGCCAAATTTGGTGATTCTTTGGTGTGCCTTTCACCGGAAGTTTTTTATTCAGGCATGCGCTAGCCTGCCCTCTTCTTACCAAAACTTTGGCTTGTCTCCTAGCATAAGACGAAGCTTGTGGGGCCCGAGCTAAGCCCTTCTCGGGCTTAAGTGTTTAAATTGGCCGTTTTGAGGCCTGAGATTCACACTTTCTCCGTATACAATGTGCTATGTCATTATTTAAGACGGGCCTTACTTGAGTCTACGACGGGCCCTTTCCAGACCTGAGAGGGCCCTTTCTGTGCCTACGATAGGCCCTACCACGACCTAAGACAGACACATCCAGAGTTTGCAATGGGCCTATCCTGATCAGAGACGGCCTTTTTTTGAGTTTACAGTGAGCCCTTTTGAAGTTGGAAAAGGGTCCTTTCCGTGCCTGAAACTGTTAAAAAGATTTCCTGCCTTGAAATATATCCTTTCCGGACCTAAGACGGGCTATCTACGCTTCCTTGGATGCTGGCTTGAATGATGGAAGGGAAAAGATAGTTTTGGCCCTTACCTCAACATGGGGACGGTTTGTCCCCAGCCAGCACGGTGCAGTTTTCAGATCCCTGAGCTTATCTACATCAAATGGTTTAAAGCAAAAGCGGTGCCTTTGACTTGAAATTTGACTTTGACTTGACAAATTTGACTAACCAATTATAGGTTGTGACGGCCTAAGTCACATAACATTCCAAGAATACAGGATTTTTGTGGTGGTAGCCGAAGGGGCGAGGGCGATCACATTTTTGAGCTTCATGGCATATAGTTCGGGCGATGAAACATGGGAATGTTTGATGCAAGCTATGTGTAGTCGGTGTACCGTTTGCATGTCTAGTTTGATTTGTCGATTCCATGCTATTTTCGTATTCATTTTGTATCGCTAATTTTAGCCTCTGTTCTGTCGGTTTTCGCTCTGTTTAGTTCTAGGTCTAGTCTGCCTATTTCCGAGGTTTCGTTGTTTTCCCGTCAGCGTCCACGGGGAGTTCAGGTCGACTCTTGGTCAGACGCGAGGTTTGGTGAGGCGGGATGGAGGCTGCCATCAAAGATTTTTGCAGCCGGTGTGAGAAGTGCAACACACGAGCTACTCCTATTCCGTACCCAAGGGCTTCAATGGGCGAATTGCTTGCCGATGAACCTTTTGCTACTGTGTTTATCAATTTTCTATGTCTCCTGCCCACGACGCCCCGTGGGAACAAGCATCTTCTGGTGATTGTGATCATTTTACTCGCTGGTGTGAAGTGTTTCCGGTTCCCGGCATGACTGCCGCCACTGTTGCTGATGTGACTGTCAACCAACTTATCGCGCGTTTCGGATCCCTCTGCCGCATTCATTCAGACAATGCTGCGAATTTCTCTGGTACTCTTCTGGCTGAGGTTTGTCGATTGCTGGGCGTTGAGAAAACGCATTGCTCTGCTTTCCATCCTGAGGGGAATTCAAAGTGTGAGAGAATGATGCGAACGATGCTGGACATGCTGGCAAAGTACTTGGACGAGAACCATGGCGACTGGGACGCTCACTTGCCCTTGTTCATGCTCGGATACAAAGCCAGGGTACATTCTTCATTGGGACTCTCTCCAAACTACCTGATGTTTGGCAGAAATCCTAGGCTACCAGCTGCGGTGCAAATCCAGGTACCATCTACTATTCCCAAATGTGCCACGATTTCTGAGTATCCGTCCAGACTCACACAGCGGATCAAACTGTCTCACAAGTTCGCGCTGCAGGCCTCAAACAAGCGTCATGCGCGCAACAAGAAATTGTTCGACAAGAAGCTGAACATACACCTTTTTCATGCTGGTGACGCAGTGTATCTTTTCAGGAGTGTAGTTCAGCGGGGCCAGTACTACAAGTTTGTCAGGCCGTGGAAGCCTGCGGTGGTTATGGCTAAGCTGTCTGGCCTCAATTACAGGGTGAGGGTGTTGGGAGGGAATAGGGCTGTCGTTGTTCACCACAATAGACTGAAGCCTCGTTCCGATGACCCCTCAGTGCCTGTCGCATGCCCAGACATGACGATTCCTGGCTCGGCATTATCTGCGGACCCCGAGGTTGGAGATCAGCCTTCACCCCGATCACCTCAGCCACAAGAAGGCGCGTCACCGGAGGGCGACTCGTACTTGTCGCCGTTTGCTCATAACACATTTCCAGCGGGCGATAATTCGGTAACCGCGACTGTTGCTGTGGGTGGCCCGGCGCCTCTCTCCACAGGGATGCCTGTTGCGTCAGAGGTACAGGATTTATCCGCTGCGGTTCCGGAGGGACGCCTGTGTGAGCACACCCCTGATGTGCTTGATGTTCCTGTTTCTGCTCCGGATGGTGGAGATAGACCATTGACCGCACCTGTATTGGTGCCTGATGGGCCCGTGACCGCTCCTGTGTTGGTCCCTGATGGGTCTCCGATGGCCCCTGCTCCTGTGCCAGGCCCCCGGCGCTCTAACAAAGCTTCTAGGCCACCGGATCGCTATTGTCCGAGTTAAGTCGTTAGTTAAGATTTGCTTAAGTTTGACTAAATGTGGCTGAAATGCAATCGAAATGGATGAAATGCAATAGGATTATATCAGGACAAAATGTATTTGCTGCCTGGGTACTATTCTGGTGTCGTGTTTGGCAATGTCTTCGCTGGCCTATCGGTGTAGCGCTACCGGTTGGTGTGTCTTGTTAATGGGACAATGCACATGTGCATGACATGTCATTGGAATGTTGCTCACTGACTTCACAAACCCTGTTCCTAGTCCCCCAGTCATGCCTCAAGCCGAAGCTGTTCTGTATTGTTCCAGTTAGTGAAGCTGAAAGCTACATTGCACGCGGCCCGAGGATTGTGTGCGATGTGGGTTTACTTACACCGAACTGTGGGCTGCGTATGTTGTGTGTTTTGCCTAGAGTTCGCAGATGGGTCGCCGCTGCGGCCGCGCTGCCGTTATAGTGATGTCCGCGGCCGAGCTCCATGGCCCTGCTGCCCGCGGCTGCGCTCCGCGGCCGTGATGTCCGCGGCCAGGTTCCGTGGCCGAGCTCCGTGGCTGTGATCCGCGGCCGAGTTTTTTCGGCCGAGATGCATGCGGACAATGTTCTGCGGCCGTGTTCTGCGATCGTACGCTGCGACTGTGCGCCGCAGTCGTGCTCTGCGGCGGTGCTCTGCGACCGTGTTCTGCGTCGGTGTTCTGCATCGGTGCTCTGCGGCCGTGTTCTGCGGCCGTGCTCTGCGACTGTGATACCCGAGGTCACACTATCTGTGCCGTGCTGTCTGAACGTTGAGTGCGCGCGGCGCTCGTGATACGGGCGGCCGAGTGAGCAGACTGCTGCCAAAGACGTTACTTGGGCAGTGCTGCTCTCGGCCCGGGTTGAGCGGTGCAGTGACGGAAACATTGCATAGTGATGTCTTCTCTTTTGTTAGCAGGGTCGGGGTGTAAGTCGGTTTATTGTTTGCATATCTAGTTTGATTTAGTGCTCGCTTCTCGTTTGTTAGCCACTCAGTTTGCTATGATCGTGAGGTGTAATTTAGTGTTGCTCAATTCCATGCCATTTTCCTAATTATTTTGTATCGCTAATTTTAGTCTCTGTTCTGTCGGTTTTCGCTCTGTTTAGTTCTAGGTCTAATCTGCCTGTTTCCGAGGTTTTGTTATTTTCCCGTCAGCGTCCACGAAGGAGTTCAGGTCGAGTCTTGGTCAGGCGCGAGTCTGGTTGGAGTTGAAGCGCGGTTGCTGGCGATGGGCCGTCGTGAACATAGTGCACCTGAAACTGCGGTGCCTTCGACGTGGCGGCCGTCTACATATGCATGCTTTTGTCGCACTGGAATGTATTCTTTTTGAACGTATCTCGGGGAAAATGAATATAAGGTAACATTTTATATCGTGTTTGACTATAACGGAGTAGTAAGAAATTCATTGGCAGTTACATCGTGCTGCGAATATGGACTCCGTTCGTGCATAAGCAATATGGGTATCACAGCTCCCCGGGCAAATTTGGTGTATCGCGCTGCAGGTGCCTAAATTGGCCACATGTATTTTGTACATGGGTATTACTTGGCTGGCTGCAAATATGCGGCTGCTGCTACGAGCGTCAAAGCCGCCAAGATAAATATTTCTCGCTCGTGAAAAAATGTTGTTTTTGTGTTATATTTATTACTCAGGCTCGTAGGCAAGCAAAAACGTCGGACTGCACACGCAGCTCTGTTGTGACCTGGACACTCCTTTACTCTCACCGCCCTTAAGGTGCTAAACGTCATGCAGAAAAACGTGTCGTTTTCTTAACAGCTGTCGTAGTTTGAATATACGCAGTTTTTGCACCATTCACACAGCAGCACAGTATTTTTCGAAACGGTCATTGGTGCCATAGGTATGGCTCTATCAACATAACTAGACCACATATAAAGTGTCAACAAGTAAAACAGATGGAATAAAATGCAAATAGTTGAATAGGCGAAAAAGTCAAAAAGGTAAACCAAAAGGGATAAAAGTCAATCATGCAAAAGTGCAAAAGCGTGAAAGACAACAAATGTACTGTGACAATTGCCAAAATTGGTTTTATTCAGTAAGTAGTACACCGTCGAACTAGACACTGATTCTGCAACACATGCAAAGGACTCGTTAGTTGGCAACTAACCATACACAGCATGCAGCCTTTGGAGATAGCATAAGGGCATGCAGCAAGCAACAACGAGAGCGTCCACGACCGCATGCACCAAGCAACCACCACGCAAGCCAATGCCGATGCGCATGCACATTCGCCATGCGACACCATCAGCACATGCACAATCACCAAGGCATGCAATTGCAACATGTCACAATACATAAGGTCGAAAAAATTCAGCAGCCCAAAAAGATCAAAAGTCAAAGGAATACAGTTCGACAAAACAGATCAACCACGGCAAGTCCAAATAAGCAGCAAGCCACACAGTAAAGGTCAAGTCAGAAGTCAAAATAAAAGAGGTCAAAGAAATACCAGTCCAGAGGATACAAGAAAACTACAAAATCGGTCACGCAAGACATCAAGATGTCTTAAAATGAGGCAGAACCCAGGATCCTGACGCAGTCGACCATGCTGGGACGCCTCCGGCACGAAATCGGGGCACTCTGCGCTCTTCGCCGGGCCACGAGACTGTTTGTACCATGTTTAGGCTAGAACTTTCGCCATTTTAGGAACGGGCCTCATTATAGACAAGCGAAAATAAATGGCATCGTTTTCTTATAGGCAAGTCGGGAGCGGCGCCGCGGGATAGGAAGGGGGGGGGGGGGCATAGCCCCCGCCTGCCGATAGGGGTAGGAACATAGGCATTCATCATCTCATTTTGGGAGGCCGTTTTTAGCCAAGCCAAAGTTTGTAGACGCACATCTGTTACGAGTGGATTCAAATGAAGTAAGAACAAAAATCAACCCACGTTGGCCTGAGAATTTCCATCCTTCTGCAGAATGCACCAGTGAAACAAAAAATATAACCAAGTTTTGAGCGTGCGCGCTGGCAATCAGGACCCAAAACACCGAAGCCCGGGGTTGCAGTTCCCGTACACCGAGCGGCGTGGACCGCTGCAGATAACACCAGACGGCGGGCGCCGGGCACGCGAGAACGACCAGTCATGAAAGAATGTTCCCACAAGTCTTGCAAAATAAGTTAGTTTTGTTCAAAGACTAGGCTGGGACATGTACTTCACCTAAATGGTATAAAAAAATCCCACAGCAGTCTAACAGTTACAGCAACATAAAAACAGACACTTCACACTCACATCCACTCAGACGTTCTCTCCCCGCCTCTCCTCTCTCTCTCTCTCTCTCTCTCTCTCTCTCTCTCTCTCTCTCTCTCTCTCTCTCTCTCTCTCTCTCTCTCTCTCTCGCCCTTCCAGGTCCACCACCATATTTCAGCCTCAGTTCGCAGCGCTGTAAATGCAATTGCATTCCTTAATGCACAGACTACCTTCTAAACGTGCGAATTGATGTTAGAAAGCCTTAAAGGTATCTTCTTCCTCCAGATACGTCATCTTTTTCGTTCGTCCTCTTGGCCGCCGCCCCCGTATCAAGCACGAAGCGAACATAGCGCGGTCCTATGGAGACTGCAACGCCGGACGGCGGTGTTTTTGCTGAAAGACCTGCGATTGCATGTGTTCAAAGCTATGTTACATCCTTTTTCTCTTACCGCTTCTGAATAAAGGTTGAACACGCCCATATGAATATGGATTGGCCGTGTTCGTACAAACTTTTGATCCCACCTAAATTTACAATCTACGTTCAGGATTTGTATCAATATAATCTTATCATTCTGCAGCTTTCGTTCAACCGCACTCAGCATTTCGGACAACCCAGTGAAAATTCTGGCAAAGTATCGAGTGCTATCAAATTCAAAAGAATTCGCTGAGCCATTGTAAAATGATGGGCGCTGGAGGCCTATTTCATTCAATCATCACAAAAGTGAGCAAATTTCACATTTTGTTGTCTATGTTATCGAATATCTCTGGTTTCGATAATAGTTTGGAGCTTGTTAAAACCTTTGTAGTTTGGCAAAATAGCATCCTAATTGCGGTTTAAATTACATCTGAAAATTCTTTATAATAAAAAAGAATGCCATTTATACAAAACTGTAAATAACGACACTTTTATCATCTCACAAACTCATCACACCCAGCTAACATGATCAAACAGTTCTCGGTTCTATTCATTGTTTTGTAACATTTTGACGATAATTCCCGACTCCTATGATGTGGGTTTGTCTGAGTGCAATGCATGTGTCGTGCGTCCGGCCTCCCGCTCTCTTCCTTTCTCTCCCCTCACTCTCACTCTCTCTCCCCTTTCTCTATTCTCTTTCTCGTTTTCTAATTGCATCGTACGGGCTCATGTACTCTAAGAATTTGGAATCGACTGAACTGCAGAGCCCTTTGTAAATGGTGTTTGACATAGAGCAATACAGATCGCAATGAATCTTGATCGATCTTGAACGAAACAACCGATTTGGCATACATATTTATCCACCAAATCATGCCCAAGTTCGTCGAGAGAAAACTGGCAGCTGGTGGCGGAAGTAACAATGTATTTATCACATTCTTTCCACACTCTGCCGGGATGGCGCATCTAAAACAGACACACACGATATTATTGCTGGCAGTAGCCAGAGAATGTATACATACGTCAAAGTGAAGAGTTAAATAGCCATACGCATCGGCCGATATGGACGCCGTCCAGGGCGCCAGCGCGGCCCGCCGACGCTCTGCAGGGCAGCAGAGGCTGCGGCGCAGGGGGCGGCGCCGACGCGGGTCGGGGCCGACAACAGGACTTGTGACCTGACCTGGCGGATTCGGGGCAGCGTGGCGACCGACGCACCGTCGCACCCCGTCGCCGTTGCCGACCGACACACGCTTGCACAGCTTTGACACGACAGTATGGCCATCTCCAAGCACACGCGACCCGAGCCCCAGCGGCGCTCCGTACAGAAGGACGCGAGGCGCGGCGGAGCGAGCGCCGCGCGGCCGGCCGCCGAGCCCGCCAGCTTCTGTACCGGATGCGCCGGTGCCGAGGTCGTCCGATATGGCGCACAGCCGCCCTGACCTGACGCCGCGGGGGTCGCGGCCACCAATTCCGACACAGTTCAAAGGCCCGTGGCCTACTTCATTCCTAAGGAAGCTAAGTCGAATAAATATACAGCACAACCGTCTCATATATCACCCCCCGTGTTTCCATCGCACAATGCCATCGAATAACATGTAAGTAGAACCATGTACAATTAGCTAAGGCAAACACGGTGATCAATGCGTAAAACACAGTCGTTTTAGAATCGATATCTTCGCATCAATCCAGCGTCCGAGTTCACGATTCTACTTTAGCTAAAGCAAGTCTCCTTTATGCTGTTTGGGCAAACAATATTTGCAGTGAAGAAAGAGGATCCTATGCAGGGGAAGCGACATAAGCGAAACCTCACAAAAATCGTGAGAGACAAAGACTAGAGTTCTCTAGAAAAAAGTTTTTGCTTTTTCCTTTTGCTTTGGATAATTTTGGTGGCCTGGGCCCGATGTTAACGAGACCCAAGTCGGACAACAGGTGCCAAGGTTCCTCTAACGAGATACTACAAAGTTTCCCATGCTTTTTTGTATAACAACTTGTACAAAAGGCTTCCAGAAATGAAAACGATAACTTGCAGTCAGGTGAATTTAGCAGTCGGCAACCATACCCTCCTCAAACTCAGTACTGTAAACAGTAAACGCAGACACGTTCCGATATTCCAAGAATCGCCATCCATGCACCTAATATCGAATCACAGAAAATTTCCGGCCCCTGTCAGCTTGAAGCCCCGCGCAGAACCAAAGAGTACAAAACGGTCATTCCAGTGGTGCAACTTGCCTACAGCTCATGTATGCACCGGACGGGCCATTCGCCTTGTTAGTGGTATGAGGCTTTATTGCTTGAAAGTATGATAACCCCACTAAACTAGAAGTCTAATTCCCTGAAAGCACCATATCAACCATGAACAGCACACGATGGTTATGAAGATGAGTACCGAACAACGGAGCCGCCGTGACCCTGACAGGGCAAGGGTCTTCCAGCGACGTGTACCGCACGTGGCAGGAAAGATGGGATGAGCCCAAACACAGTCGCCTTGCCGCCCAGCCGTCCAGTGTTGTTCGGCCGCCGTGATCCTCAGTGGCGGCTGCTCCTGGTCTCTGAGCTCGACGGCTCCCACTCTGACAGACTCAGCCGTACGGCCAGGTGGCGCCACCTCCGCCTCTGACCTGGCCCCTGGCGGAAGGGCCCAGCGGCCACTCGGCGACACGAGACACCAGCTCGGCGGCGTGAGAACGCCGCTCGCTCGCGGCAGGACTTAGAGAGCCAGAGACAGCTCAGTCTGACCGGCAGCGATCACCCGAGCGCCCACCTGGGCTGCCACCTGGGCCACCACCCGAGCGGCTACCTGGGCTACCACCTGGGCTGATACCCGAGCGGCTACCTGGGATGCCACCTGGGCTGTCATCCGAGCGGCCACCTGAGCTACCACCTGGACTGCCACCCGAGCGGCCACCTGGGCTGCCACCCTGGCCGCCACTCGAGCGGCCACCTGGGTTAGCACCACGGTTGCTACCCGAGCGGCCACCTGGGCTACCACCTGGGCTGCCACCCGAGCCGTCACCTAGGCTACCAGTTGGGCTGCCACCAGAGCGGCCACCTGGGCAACCATCTGGACTCCCACCCGAGGGGTCTCCAGAGCTGTCAACAGAGTGGTCAACCGGGCGATCAGCGAGACGCCTCGTCCTGGCACCGCGCCGGTCGAACGCGGCGTGTTTGGCACTTAGTTGAACAGGTCGCCGGCGCGCGGCGGCACGTGACCTCCACACTCCCCACAGACAAACAGTATCACAGGCGGGCAATCTTTGACGTCTCTGCCGGCCGACACGCCGGCGGGAAAGCTCGCAGACTCGGGCCGCCCGTGCTGCGCTGGGCAGCTACTGCGGCTCTACCAGCGGGCGGCGGCCAGCATGGCCAGCAACAGCGGCCAACAGCTGGCGCTGACCGCAGCCGCGCCTGCAGCCTTTTCCTTCGGCGGCACCGCAGTGGTGGCCGGTGGTACGTTGGTCCGCGGCACGACCTCCTCTTGCTCCTCGTCGGTCCCGATGTGCACGTCTCCATCGTGAGGCCGCTCTGGCGGCAGCACTGGGGACGGCCAGAGCAGACGTCACGCGCGCCGCACCGAGCACGATAGCCGCGGGCTCAGACAGCGCGGCAGACACGGGCTCAGACAGCGGGGACGGCCGGAGCAGATGTCACGCGCACCGCACCGAGCACGACAGCCGCGGGATCAGACAGTGCGGCAGGCACGGGCTCAGACAGCACGACAGTCACGGGCTCAGACAGCGGGGACAGCCAAAGCGGACGTCACGCGCGCCGCACCGAGCACGACAGTCACGGGCTCAGACAGCGCGGCAGACACGGGCTCAGACAGCGGTGACAGCCAGAGCAGATGTCACGCGCCCCGGACTGAGCACGACAGTCACGGGCTCAGACAGCGCGGCAGACACGGGCTCAGACAGCGGGGACAGCCAGAGCAGATGTCACGCGCGCCGGGCCGAGCACAACGGCCGCGGGCTCAGATCCGTGTTTGCTCGGTCCCCCGTGTGGAAACGTGAGCAGCAGCAGGACGGTGGGCTGGCGGCCCACTGCTGGTTTCCACACATGGCTTAGCCCATTCGCAGTGTCATTTTAGAAGCCAGCGGTTGTAGAGACTCGTTCGTCTTTTTGCATCCCACACTGCAATAGTCCGGCCACCGGCGCCGCCAAACCGGTGTTCCCCACAACGTGAAGCGCTGCTGCGTTGCTATTTTTGTGATTGCTAAAGGATGGGCTGCTTGTTCGAATACCAAAAAGAAGAATAAATATTATGAAGCGATAAAAAACAAAACGTGCACATAAAAGGCGTTAGTACTGGGGCATGGGTTCCACGACAGTTTCAGTGAATTACACCAAGACTGGGGACTCCTGCAGCGTCCAAAAGTAGCTCGTGTCGTGCTCTGGTCCGGGCAGGCAGTGAATATGAGCCGGGCCTCACGTGTATCCCCGTCGAATGTGTCCTGGTAGGCGTCATGGATGCCGCCGTCGCCGCTGCCGCTGCCGTAGTCGGGATACTCGTAGATGCCGTCCTCGTCGTCGTAGACCGACCAGTCGCCGGAGCCGCTGCCCTCGTGCCAGCCGCCGTCGTCTTCCAGGCCGCCATGCAGACTGCCCGTGGCCGGCAGCGCCACCATCTTGTCGAGCGAGATCTGGAGGGGCGACACGATCGTCAGCGAGGGCGACCCGACCGGCGACAGCGGCAGCGGCAGCGGACCGTCACCGCCGGCCGCCAGCGGCGGAGCTGCCGTGGCTGGGCGGCGGGCGGCGGGGCGGGCGGGCGGCGCGAGAACTCCTAGGTCATGCCATAAGTGGCCGCAGTCACGTACAGCGCGCCGGCTAGAGGCCAGACCAACCGACAGTTGCCGCCCAACACCAGCTGTAAAATATCGTCGTGCTTTGAGATGTGTGGACCCCAAATGCCAAAATACGCCCAGATCTTCGCAGCAAGGAAAGCCACACTGATGCAGCAGTGGCCGTGATTGATAACCATAACGATAATAACAGGTATGCCGGCATGCTAGAGACAGGGCCAGGCTTCCCTCAATCAGCAATCAGTTCCCAGCTACTAGCAGAGAAGCATTGACACTACGAGAAGCCCCAGCTGGACTTCAACGCCTCGGACACGTCATTACACACGTTGAGCTTGCGTGGGCCCACACTCCTACTTCACAACTATGCCGGGTATTTATCAGCTCCTACTTCACAACTATGCCGGATATTTATCAGCTCCTACTTCACAACTATGCCGGATATTTATCAGCTCCTCCTTCACAACTATGCCGGATATTTATCATCTTTTATAAATATATAAATATATTATATATAAGAAGCCATGCTTGAAGACATTCCTGGCAGTGCGATGTCTTACCAACACCCACAAATGCACAGCTTTTTCAAAACCATTTTGAAAGTAGCTTGTCGGTTTTGAGGGCACCACGCTGGGTGCGTTGCTGCACCCCACCCTCTCCCCCCTGCTGGACACACTACTGTATTTTGTAGCAACAGTTTATGGTACGCTGCAAAAAAAAAGTTGAAAAGCGAAGCCCGGTCAATGTCGGCCTTCCAGGATACAGGCCAGTTGCTACAGAGAGGGCGCGGTCAGCGCTCTGGACAGACCACTGCAGAGCGACACACGCACTCGCGCCAGACGCGCTTGTGTTGGCCTCCTCGCGAATTCATGGTTTCGCCGTGCCGCTCAAATACGGCGAGAAATCGAAAATGCTCTGCAGCCGGCTTTAACGTCTTTAATGTCTTTAACGTCACTCCTGTGACGTAGGGGGAGGCTCAAGCGCCCCCTGGCTTTGATCGCATCCGGCTCAACGTCCGCGCTTCCATGCGTATCCAACGAACCGGGGGCACAACCAATAAACGAGTTATTGTAGACAAGCCATGTTGAATTGAATTAGTGCCATTCGAGTACCATGTTGATCTTCCTGTTTGGTGATCATGGGTGCTCTTGAGAGCACGAGGTTATGCAAACCAGATTCGTGCACTCAACAGTTGTGATTCGAGAAAAAACTGCAATATGTTGAAATGAAGGGTGGCTCGTGACAGACCGCACGTTCCGAAGATAATCAGCAAAACCATTTTAAAAGCTTCAAAGATATCAGCCATTTCTTTGAGAAGTTTTCAGGTGAATTCAGGTCCCAGAATATCCTCTAAGCGATATCTAAAAAGATTATGGATCCTGGATGTGTCTGGACCCAGGTTGATGCCTCAGGGATCCGATCTCAGCAGCCATTTCTGGAAACCAGGCACATGTCTAGACAAGAGGCTTTGCTATCGATCACCGCGAAAGGCGGCGGGTTTCCGTGTCGCAGTGCGTGTTTGGTACGTGATCACTTCATGCGTGCGTCAAACACGAGTCATACACACTGACACGACGAGAGGACATACATGCGGGACGCTACCTGGATTCTCCGCCATGCGAGCTTGAACGCCCCGTGCTTAAAGACCCAAATGGTAAGACGGGAGATTTAAGTGAGGAGGATCGTCTGCATACGGATCGGTGAAGCACAGCTCTATAGAGCGGTACGGGCGCTCTGCAAACGATACGCTGTGTTTCCTCGTGCTGCTACTTAACACTTACAGGTGTAAGGCATGCCACGGGACACCGTGAATGCCTGGCCAGATCACCTGTAGACGTGTGTAGTCGTAAGCTTACTATAAAGGGTATTAAGATGTGCCTCTTGAGGCCTCTGACCTGTGCCGTATCGTAGGCGACCCTGACCATTGTCCCAGGACAGCCCAAAGCGTCGGCTCCGTGGATGTCCCAGGAGCTTGAGGAAAACACCTGGGTGGGGGCGGGAGTCTGACACATGTCCGGCGGTGGCGCGCTGTGGCCGCGACGTGTTGATTGTGAGGGACAGCTGTGACGTGTGAGTGTGGCAGGCATCCATGCCACGTCGCTGGTGACGAACAGCCATGGCGCGTGGCTGTGACGGACAGCTGTAATGTGTGAATGTGATGGGTCAGTCGTGATATGACTGCGACAGATAGATGCGCTGTGGCCGCGACGTGTGATTGTGAGGGACAGCTGTGACGTGTGATTGTGAGGGACAGCTTTTGTGACGAGGGGTGGAGTGTGGCAGGCATCCATGCCACGTCGCTGTGACGAACAGCCGTGGCGCGTGGCTGTGACGGACAGCTGTAATGTGTGAATGTGATGGTCAGTCGTGATATGACTGCGGACAGACAGGTATGACATGTGACTGTGACGGACAGCTGTGCCGCGACTATGACGGACAGCTATGACGTATAACTGTGACGGACAGATGTGACATGCGACTGTGACGGACAGCCGTGACGTGTGACTGTGACAGACGGCTGTGGCAAGTGACTGTGAAGACAGCTGTGACGTGTGAATGTGACGGACAGATGTGACTGTAACGGACAGATGTGAGGTGTACTGTGACGGGAGCTGTGACGTGTGACTGTGACGGACAGCTGTGACGTGGGACTGTGACGGACAGCTGTGACGTGGGACTGTGACGGACAGATGTGACTGTAACGGACAGATGTGAGGTGTGACTGTGACGGGCAGCTGTGACGTGTGACTGACGGACAGCTGTGACGTGGGACTGTGACGGACAGATGTGACTGTAACGGACATATGTGAGGTGTGACTGTGACGGACAGCTGTGACGTGTGACTGTGACGGACAGTATGACGTGGGACTGTGACGGACAGCCGTGACTGGATACCGTCTTGGCTGAACGATTCTGTTACGGCTGCTTAGACGTGAAGTCCGGTTGAACACAATGCATATTTATGCTCGCACAAACGTTGCCACTGGACTGAAGCAAAGCACAACTATCGAACGAGGCACCCCTCCTGGCCCAAAACTGACGCGGCCGGTCCGCGATCGCCTCAAGGAAACGTCTGACTAAACCATCTTGAACAAGGGAATGTGATTGTAAATGCCACTTGTGTAGCGCGACTCAATGCAGATATACACGGCGGAGGAATCCGAGCCACGCACGGCTGAAGCAGTCAACGGTTGAACAATGGAAAGTGGGGCTCTAATTACCATAACCACACAACGGATAACAACCGAAGTACATGCAGGGTCACAAGGGTACATGTAATCAGTCGGAGCTAATCAGAAGCATCCAGCTCATCCCTGGCCAGGATCGCTTTCATGGACTCACCGACGTTAAGCCGGAATAACAGTTGCATTCCGGTGGGAAGATTACAATGCATTAGATGACAGAAATGCCAACACGCAGCCGCTGCCTCCAGCAACACAACAGCAAACCCCACACACGTGGCATGTACTGTTGATCAGAACAAGATACTGACAGTCAGTAGTGAAGGACGCGCACCAGCCAGCCCCACAGTACCGTTTCCCACCCCGCCGTGCTGTGACCCACCCCGCCCGGTGCCGCTGTCCACCCACCATACCGTCACCCACCCCGTCGAACTGTTGCCCATCCGCCACACCGTGACCAGGCCGACCGTGCTGTGACCCTCGCAGTTTGTCCACCCCGTCGAACCGTTGCCCATCGCCCGTACCGTGACCAGGCCCACCGCGCTGCGATCCACCCCGCCGCAACACCGTTGCCCACCACGCCGCACCGTTACCAGGCCTGCTAAACAAATATTTCAGGACCGACGTTGGAAGAGAGGCAGCAGTTCCACAACAAACACGAACCAATGGGGGACCGCACCGACTCATGGAGCAGACCTACTCGCAACACCAGACGGGCCGTGTCACAAGATATGATGCGCAAACCATCATTTGCGAAACACGTGGTTTGGAAAAAAATAGAGAACGGCATTGAAGATGCGCTTGCAGTACACTCGATTAGCGTGGCTGCAAATCGGTGGTACTAGGTGTATTTGCTTGGGAAAGCCATATGGCCACCGATGAGCACCAAATGGGCTGGCAGCAAGGCGTGTCGCGAATGCCAGCGGCGTG
>NW_023596461.1:40580628-40647302 GCF_011947565.3 Pollicipes pollicipes
TAATTAAGAATGCTCG
Organism: Pollicipes pollicipes; assembly: GCF_011947565.3. NCBI lineage: Eukaryota > Metazoa > Arthropoda > Thecostraca > Pollicipedomorpha > Pollicipedidae > Pollicipes > Pollicipes pollicipes. Next base: position 40,580,645 of record NW_023596461.1, read on the forward strand.
TTCTGTAGGCCATTTTGAGCCACCTGCTTGCACTCAAACTCTGGTCTGTTATGTGTCGTTCATTCTGTTCGCGCCCACATCGTATCGCAGCAATTAGCATGTCTGATGTATAAATCTGTAGCTAACGTGTGTTGCGCCATGACGCGCCAAAACCTCTCTAGTATTTTTCTCTGCGCTTTAATGGGCAGTCTGTAAGAAAATCAGTTAAAAAAGATGAGTTAATAATGTGCGGTCTGAATTTTGTGCCATGAGAATGGATGCGTCGTGGCCAGGCCTACGCGTATATGTGAAATCAGTTATCTTGCATAGATACATACTGCGTACAGTTTGGGACGACGGTGAATTTTCCACGAGTTTAATGAAAGGGTTTTTGTCACCATGAGCTAAATGTGTCACAGATGCTTTGCGTTATGACTCCTCGCGGGGAGCGATGCACAAAGTCCTACGCGGTACGTAGGCGGTCGTCTAGCCCTAGGCTGAATGGTCCCATCCCCTACAGAAATCAGGGAGTTGGCTATTGGTTGATTTCTCCGTGACCACAGATGAGGTGGGACGCATTTTTGCACGTCGCTGGCCGCAAGCGAGAGAAGCAGCGGCATGAGTATGGTACCTGTGATGGATTCACAACTCACAGAAAGTGAGACTCGCCTTTCAGCTGCCTTCTTGCGACTCGCAGAAGGTGGAAGTCGGAAAAGGGCGTTAGGCTGTCGGAAAAGTTGGTTGATTTTTTCCATTGTTGGATTGACGCGCGGCCACAGAAAGTGGTTCACTAATATGACACGATTGACTGACCCTTAACAGCGCCAGTGAGTGTTGTCACTGAGGGTACCGTTGTTGGAATCCTTACAGCGACTCCAGAAGGTGAAGGTCGCACATGTGAGCCGGCGAAAGGCTCCGGCGCGCCGATGCTTGATTCTGGCGACAAAATATTAAAAGCCGATGAGGGATTCCGGCGTATCGATAAGGATTCCGGCATTATTCTGGGACGAGGGAAGGTCGGGCTACTTGGTGACGCCGCGGTTAACCTTACGCCTGATGGCTGCTATTTACTGGTGATAAATCTCGAGGTACGCGTGGTATGTGACTGTATGGTTCCGCTCATAATGGGGGGGGGGGGGGGGGGTCTGATCGCCGTACATACCCTGCGCAGATTGTGCGCAGAGACAACACTATGGGCCTCCCTTTACTGTGACGCGGGACAAGCATGCATGAGATGGTGTGAATGTATGAATGTTAGCTGCGGATTCCCAGTAAAGTGGCGTTTGCTGCCCATGACGAGAGCACTCGTTTCGTAAAAGCCCATGTAATGTCCGTGCGCCAATATTTTCGCCACCGTTTACAGTCGCCCCAGTCAGTGGTTTATTACAGGGAGTTGCCTTGATGGTAACTGCCTGTAGATCAATACAGAAGGCCATCTAGCCAACAGCCGCCAATAACAATGACACGTATATTTAATGTAAGCAACTATGATTATTGCCCGCAGACCTATTATTCCCAAGGAGTTTTTTGTAAGGCTGATTGTTAGGGAACACAGCCACTATTTCCAGAAAGGTATTCATAACATTATACATTTTACAACATCATGTGCGAATACGTAACTTCAAAAAACCATACAGAAACTTCACCTAAATTATTTAGTCAGTTACGGCGCTTGTTGCTTTTATGCCAGCTGGGCTTTGGGAATCACGTGCTTGCCGTTTGGTGTCGGTGGGAAATCCGTCGGGTGAGCATGGCAATTTGTTGAAAAATGAGGAGCCAGTACTCCTAGTCACGCGAACGGCAAAAATCAAGTTGAAGGAAACAACGACGATATATCGAAAGAAAATGCGTGTAACATAATGAATCTCCGCGTAACGCAAGCTGATCTACATTTCCTCAGTTTTTTTCGGAAACAGCAGTGAATGCTGAAAAGAAATTCGTTATTTTTTAGGTACCACATCAAGCGAGAGCTTACGATTTTTCGAGTAATTTGCAAGCACAAGACCTAAAAACTACGGGATGGTAGTCACTTGGGTCCTCACCTCCCCTTCCGGCCTTTAGCAGAGGTACAATAATGGCCTCTCTCCATGTCAGTGGGTAGTCATCCTTTCACCACAGGAAGTTAAATGTGCTGAGAAGACAGCGCAGTGAAGAGTGCGGGAGGTGGCAGAGCATCGGCGTCATGAACACCATTAGGATCTTTTGTTGCGTGGCGAAGAGTTTGCATGCCTTCTTCAGCTCAGTCATGGTGAATGGGTCGCTGCAGTCCTCAGAATATTTTGAACGATGACCAGGGGAGTCCAGTGACGGCGACTCGCACTGCCTCCTGTGTCGAGCAGACAGCGTCGCATGTGTAGAGATTGCGGCGCTTTGACGGAGTTCTTGCTAATTCATTCGCGACGTCGGTGGGGTTTGTGAGAGCGACGCCTGACACCTCGAGTATGGGCGCAGGCGAAGAGGAGCACCTGCCTGCGATTCTCTGTACTCTCTCCTCACCTGGCTGGTATTGATATGTCGGTTCAAACCGGAGACGTACGTTCTCCACGTCTATTTGGCAGCTAAAATCATACGGCGTACAACAGCTCTGGACTGCTTTGACAAAATCAGATTCTTTGTCGCCGGATAATGGTCAAAAGTTTCCTAAGCGCTCACTCTCTAGCCTGTAATTCTTCCCGTGCCGTGACAAAATCAGTGTCTTTGTGCGTAATGTTTGTCTTTCAGTCCCCTCTAAACCTGTCCCGCTTGGCCGCGTGCAAGTCCCACCTCATGGGCCTCGTGCCCAACTCCGCGACGGCTGCCACGCTCAACCAGATTGGGAATTGTCTCTTCCCAGCAAGTTATTGCCCACAGTCCAGAACAGACGTGAACGTATGCAAGGTGAGCGGATCGATAAATCGAGGGCGGGAGAGACTGATGAGGCATGCTGGCATGCGTGGTCTCGCCGGTGTTCAGGAGACAATTCTGTTTAAGACACTCAACCTTGTGCCCCTTGTGGTCGGCGCATATTGATCTCCGGACCGTGTTGTGGCTATCGAAGTCTCACAGCAAGACAGACAGTGGTGGCAGCTGGTCGACATGAGTCTCGAGGTCCGTCAGGCACGTGTCTCAGGTGGGTAGTAAGTATGATAAGCATAGGGTTGTGGGGAAGCACTTCATGTACACGGACACTGCCACCGCCTGCAGCGTGGTACGGAGGCAGAGTGACCTCGAAGGCACACCGTGGTGAGGTGCCGCGGCCACGCCCCGTGAACCACCGAAGTGGTAGGCACGTCTTTCCGATAAAGAATGTGGCATCTCGAGTACATAACCGTATTCAATGCCAGCCTCGTATCTTGGAGCCATGCCACCGCGGGGGACTTCTGGTGAAATACGCTCTGGAAATCAGTGAGATTGGCTCTTAAACCCCGACGGTTTCATGGTAAAATTAGTGCCATACGATAAGACGCCAGTCCGCCCAATTAAAAAATGTCCGTCGACCCCACTCCGGCGAGGAACGACTGGACCCATTGCACGTCCCTCGCACCCCTCAGCTTCAGCCGGACCTCAGTGGCTGCTCGGACGGATCCTCGGTGGCCCTCGCACCCCTCAGCTTCGGCAGGACCTGAGTGTCTCCTCGGACGGATCCTCGGTGGCCCTCGCACCCCTCAGCTTCGGCAGAACCTGAGTGGCTCCTCGGACGGATCCTCGGTGACCCTCGCACCCCTCAGCTTCGGCAGGACCTAAGTGGCTCCTCGGACGGATCCTCGGTGACCCTCGCATCCCTCAGCTTCGGCAGGACCTCAGTGGCTGCTCGGACAAATCCTCGGTGACCCTCGCATCCCTCAGCTTCGGCAGGACCTGAGTGGCTCCTCGAACGGATCCTCGGGCTGCCACCCTCTGTCGGCGATACCCGCCAGGGTGGGGTGCTTGGAGGCGCGGCCCGCAGAGGGAGACGGTAATGTACACAGGCTCCGCCCTCGCACGCCCGGCGGCGGCAAACGGCGAGGGTCCGGCCAGTCCAGACGATGCCGGAGGGCTCACAAGCGAGAGACTCTCACCGCGCCCGGGGCGGCGGCCCAGAGGTCCAGAGCCGCCGGCCGGACGGATGTTCGCTGTGGTGATGGACTCGTTGCGGGAGCTCGCGCCGGGTCGTGTCGGGGAATGACAGAACTTCGGCGTGCCGTCGTGTCCGTGGGCACGACGGTGGTCACAGGGGTGCGCGATCCCCGACATCGCTAGACTGTGGTCCGATGGTCTCCCCCTTTTGCCTCACTAGGGCCAGACGACAAGGGCTTTGTCGTTTGACCGGCCGGCGCAGGTTCCCGACGGCCGTTGACACAGAAGGGGACCCCGTCCGGCGTCCCGGAGGGTGCGAAGCAGTCTGCCGCAGCCGCATGAGCAGTCCTCGCACTGGGAGCAGCAGAGGCAGCCACGGAACCGCTGAGGTTTATCACAACCGGGTGTATGAAATCCCTGACTGCCATGTGTTTGAACGCATCTAGGTCAAGGGAGCCAAGGGCAACTGCCGTCTGCCAAGGAGCTATCAACTGCTGCCAACAGACACGTTGGCAGCAGTTGACGACATCGACAGCGGCTTCGTGGTCACGCGTGCGACATCACCGTCACTCCTCCTAGGGAGTGCTTTCTTAAACCTACGCCTCGCCTCCCCGAACGAGACACCCTCCTTGATCTTGATCGTCATTACTTCCCTATTCGCAAGGAAGCATGACATGCCCTACAAGAGCCGGCGAGACGCTCTCCGCACTTGGCGTGGTACGTGACCTCAGTGGTGCATTTCATAGACTGGTGCTCAGTTGAAGCGCGCCGCATGCGCCTTACCTCCTTCTAACACCTGTGAGTGACATTCCATAACTCTGGCACCTGAAGCAGCGGATAAGATCAGACACTTCCATCCTTACATCCACAGATATTGCGTGATGCCCAACGTACACTTTCGACGGTAGATTCAGCCTGTTGAAAGTTGAGATGTCTGCGTCGGTGTCTACAAGCTTTCTGTCTGCGCTTCTCCGGATTCCCCGGCGGCAGCCAGCCCGTGTCTCTCTAGGCCATGGAGTATCTTGTCCTCAGACACTGCTCCACGGTCCCAGCGTGGCATTGCTCCCTTCGCAGAGTTATTTCCAGGGTGCGGTCCCACGGTGATCGGCACGCTGGTGTCTCCTCTTCCTCTAAGCCGAAATGTGAGTTGCTAGCCTGCAAACACGCATTGGATTTCTATGTCATTGGTAATGAATGCCTTTATCGTGCCGCGTGCGCATCCGCACAGTTTTCTGAAGTGCATAGTTTTGGGATGGCCTGCTCGCACTAGAAGGGTTAACCCGGCATTGATCGGGGGGGGGGGGGAGGAGGGGAGTCAAATCCGCCCCTGACCAATTTGGCGATAATTAAAAAACGCCTTGAGATATGGCTGGAGCATTTTAATAGCTGCCATTTAAAAAGTTCAAACACAAAGTTCACTGTCAAAATAACACCTGTGAGAACATTATAGATCAAGTGTGAGTGACGTCAGATCGACGTTACGTGTTTCGATTTTTTTATAAAAGCGCATAACCGGAGACAAACTGATGCAGAAGCGGAACGAAAGAGCTTTTTTATATCTGTAAGCGAGAAATGTAAGCCAATTAGCCCATCATTCACATACCTTGTCATTGTATTGTTTAAGTGTTGCACATGAAATGTTGGGATGTCCAATGCCAAAAACATTGATAAAAGGTACACTCCGCATTTTTTTTTTGGACGGAGCCTAAAGGTTATGAAGACATGAAAAAATGTGTCCTAAACACGAATATTCATGCACCAAGTTACAATCAATCATATGTAACAATGGCTGAGTAATATCTTGAGCTGCATTGCAGCTCATGTTGCCCAGGCCCGTGGCGGTGGGCCCAGGCCCGTGACGGTGGGGCCCGGGCCCGTGCCCAGGTGGGCCCGGCCCCGTGACGGTGGGCGGCCGGGCCAGGCCCAAGACGGTGGGGCCCGGGCCCGTGCCCAGGTGGGCCCGGCCCCGTGACGGTGGGCCCGGGCCAGGCCCGTGACGGTGGGCCCAGGCCCGTGACGGTGGGGCCGGCCCCGTGACCGTGGGCGGCCGGGCCAGGCCCGTGACGGTGGGCCCGGGCCCTTGCCCCGGTGGGCCCGGCCCCGTGACGGTGGGCGGCCGGGCCAGGCCTGCCGCGGCGGCGCGGTGACGCGGCGGCGGAAGCCGCTACCGTTTTCCCCTGCGAACTGACGACCATGTGCTTGGCGGCAGGGTTGAAGGCATCAGGCTACACCGTGGGCAGGGCTGAACCATCGACAACGACGCGAAAATCGATCTAACCGCTTGTTTACCACCGGAGTCATCCATCTGACCTGGACCTTAGATGGTTTAGGAACAAGTAACAGCTCTTGCTCACCAGTCTGATATCCATGATTGCGGCTCAGCTCCCCCACTTTGTGTTCAGGTGGATCAAATATGACAGAAATAAACAAACTAAGATAGCCACATTGACCAACGTTATTTGCACGGCACGTGATCTTGGCTACGGGCTTGGTGCGGCGCGTGCAGCATTGAATGCCCTCCTATGTAGCATGTTGAAGCAGGGCGCAATGATTTCATACATTATGATGCGCTTCTAAATGAATGGCGTTGAGGGAACGGTCATATGTTCCAGCTACATTCTTAAATTTGAGCTTAACCTCTGACCTCAATACACACTTGAACTTACGTTAGTTGCGTGGTCTGAGACCACGCGCCACGGCGCCATCGGTTGTAATTTGAATTTTGAAATTCGGCCTGGTCGTTCTTGAGATAAACAGGGGGGAGGTGGTCAAATCTGTCCCCGCCGGTCACTGGTGTGCCGCTGAGGAACCCGCTCAACGTGTGATGAAGTTTCAGTGGGTTCGGTTTCCCGTCGACATCCAGGTTTGCTCTCGTGATATCAGATGGTGCGGCAGTGGTGCGCCGGTGTCAGTTCCGCGACGCAGGTCACTCGAGCGCTAGGAGCAGGCAGGTGAGGCAGACTCGGTGCCGTTAGGGGTCACTCGAGTGCTCGGAGCAGGCAGGTCAGGCAGACTCGGTGCTATTAGGGTCTCCAACTCGGGCTGATGTTTCCACGTTGAAGGAGTCGCTGTTCGTGGCTTTCGGTGGTGAGTTATAATTTACATTCAGCACTGGGGGTCTCCACCCGCCTCGGAGCCTAACTGGGGACGGTTCAACAGTCCCCGGGGGTGGTCACCGCTAGGACTACCCGTTGCTAGCGTGACCGGTGTCGGTACTAGGGCTACCCCAGGACGAACGACGCCTCTCACACGGCCAGGTCTCACCGGGAAGACCCCTCCCCGCCCCGACCGTGGTTCAGCGCCGCCACCTCTTGACCCCTTAAGCCTCCGCGCGTGGCGAGGCGCCCCAAGTGCAGACCCGCACAGAGCACCCAGCCGAAGTGTGAGCGACAAGTCGCGATATCTGTGTGAGGTTTCACATGCCCTCCCCCCCCCCCCCATTCCCCCGGATGTCCCGGTCAGAGCCGAGTGTTGAGACGCGCCGTGACTGACCCGTACGACGCGCCCCTCAGCCACCAGGATCCGATCAACCCGGGGCGCGGGCGAGGGGCATGGCGACCCCGATAAAGCAAGAATGAGGAGTGGTGAGAGGGCCGGGCGCAGAAATGCGGGCGATGGTAAAGCGGCGCGCGGCACAAGGAGCGCGGCGCGCAGCACAAAGAGCAGGTGTTCACGTACCAGCAGGTTTGATAGACCCTGAAATGAACAGCTTGCGCTGTCCACCCGCTGTCGGAGCTGGGATCCGAGGGGGCACTACTCCCCTACACCGGTCAATCCCGGTGCCCGTGCGCGAGCGTTGAAAAGAGCTCATCTTCAATGGTGTAAGTTTTCCTTCCTCGTCAAGTTTGGTAGAACGAGCAATCAAGAACTGCAGCAGCGGTTCAGTCACGCCAGTATGGTTGAGGCCGTTGTGTCGATTTACTATCAGTTTGCTTCATGATTCGGCGCGCTGGCTCCTCGCCCACCGCAGGGCCCAACAGGGGAACGGGCCGCTTCAATGGGAGACACCGCCAGGGATGATACCAGGGCGCTGTCCGCAGACTTGATCGCCAAAAGAGTCGCTGCGGGAGCCGCCGGGTACGAGTTAAGCTCGGTTCACAGGGGCTAACCAAGCATCCTGACTATGAGCCGGGACACGGGCCGACCAGGGTGGAAGAGGCAAGCTCAGTTCTCGGCGCCCCCCCCCCCCCCCGACTAGGATTTGGAGGAAATGAACAGAAGCGCTCCATTGGGCCATCTTCATGGCTACGTCTGGCCATTCTCATGACCTTAAATAATTTGGCGAGAACTCTCTGCTGGCTTCGCCAACAATAGGCCCACCGAACGAAGCACCCCGCATTTGGGGGAACATCGCCGTTGGTTTCGCCGACAACTAGGCCCACCGAACAAGACACCTCGCATTTGGGGAACGAAACGCCCGCCGCCGAGACCATGATACGTCACGGCTACGAAACCATCCCGCGGCGGAAACGGTCGCGGCCGACATGTTCACCGATCGCTGTCGACGTGTCTCAGCGGGCTTTGGGCAGCGCCGACTCTGTGGTGGACAATGAGCTGTAGGCACATGATCTTCGGTTAAACACAAAACACATCAGACGCCTGGTTTATGGTATATTTATTCTCCCCTGAATAGTGCACTACAACAAAATCAATCTGTAAGGCGTAACAAAACGACACCATCTCATTTCGGTCGCACTGTAAGGGGATGCCAGCACGAGACCGCCGCTGAGGGCCCGAGCTTGGGCCGACCGGGCCCGAGCCCACAGCAGGCGGCGAGGCGCCGCTGAGGGCCCGTACTTGGGCCGACGCCCACAACCGACCGGGCCCGAGCCCACAGCAGGCGGCGAGGCCCCGCCCTACCGACCAAGCCCAGGGGCTCACGTCACCCACAGCCGGCGCCAAGAGTGAAATGGTCAGCAATGCACGAATCACCAGGCGGAAGAGTGCCCTAATGCACACAACACGACTTCAATGGTCCATATCGACAACTAAGATAATTTGACGATCATCCACACGTCCGTGCTTTTACTGGGCTGCAGATTTGCACACATGGCCGTATTCCATTCACAGTCAGGAAATGCCCGAACAAACGACACAAAGTATTTGACAGTGTGGTTAAAAGTGTCGTGGCGATCACACAAATGTGCGCCAAACAGCACAAGCATGACAATGAACGCAGAACAGAGTTCCCGTAACCACATCCAAGCAGAGGCGCACCACAGTCTAGTCATTAGTTGTGTGTTGAGCGCGTACACTCACTGGACGAGACACCACACAGGCGCACGCCAGCACTGTCGTCGCACACAGCCCTGGCGCACGGGGCACGCGCGCACCGGGGCGAGAAGGCCGCCCGCAGCCAGCACGCGGCCCGGACGCAGCCACAACCGCCACCGACCACCTGCGCACGGCACAGACTCGCCGCCGATCGCCAAGGCACGCCGCGTACGGGAGCCGGGGAGGGCCGGCCTCATCCTCTGGCCGCCGCCGCCGCCGGCCAGCGCAGTCCGTAACCAATAAATAGCGCCGACCCGGCGGCGAGCGCGCCACACCGCGCCGCGCCGCGCCGAGCCGGCCGACCGGATCACGGCCAGTCGGGAGGGGGAGCTGGCGTGCTGTTGGCGGCGCCGGGCGTACGGCGACGACCGACTCCTCAGTCGACCTTCACCACGCTGTAAATCTTGCGCACGAACCAGAAGCAGGCCAGGTAGCCGATGGTGCCTAGGCAAACAGGGCCACAAGGCGTTACTACGCTACCACCACAGCACCGGAGGACGCCACGCCCCAGGAGCAGGCGCCGCACCCGTGAGGCACGCAACAGCGCACGCCGCGCACGTCTGATTAGTGTCATAAGTCACTGCGTGTAGGGAACAATGTCCACGCTAAACGATACACAGAAAACTACTAAATTGCTCATTCGAACCAAGGCTCACCCAGAAACACTCAAATGTTTCAAAAAGTGGCAGCCGGGAGGGAAGCATTCTACCCACGATGGTTTTTGTTAGCAGTCAGCTTACGCATCGTTTCCCAGTAACTGATCTAAAAAGCTGCTGAATTCTTCCCAAGTATCATAGACATTCAGCCGGCTTTATTGCTACGCGACAGATGCGTTCAATGTCCAGTAAAAAGGTGATATTGCCAGCAACTCGCTTAATCCGCCTATAAACGTGCGGGCAAACCGCACATGGGTGCCACTCTGTTCGCCTAGTTTCTCCAGCGCTTGGCATTGGTCCTTGATGTTCATCAGAACCCCTGTCATCTCCATAAACGTCTTAAGTTCTACCCGGTCTAATGACTGAGCCACTGTGGCCAAATGTCGGCTGGCCAGCAGCCAATCACGCTGGAGCTGGAGTCGCAGTGGCGGCCTGGCCGATAGCGCTAGTTCCTTACACTGCTACCTCCCGAGCTGAATTTACAATCACCGTGCTGCAGCAGTGGTAGACAACGGAGGTTGCCACCACGCCGGGCAGCACCACGCACCGGTCATGATGAAGAACAGGAACACCATGATGGCCGTGTAGCCGAAGTACAGGAAGATAGAGGTGGGGTCCACGATGCTGAGCTTGGTGGCGAAATAGTGGCAGCAGTAGATGAACAGGTAGAATGCGGTGAAACCCGAGGTCATGAAGCTGCGCCACCACCAGTGGTAGTCCTGTAACACAGCACACCCTGGCCACGTCAAAACAATAATCCTCCGACGGCAGCCCTGCCGGAACAACAGACCAACGACAACAGTCTGGACAGGCTGCCGACATCGGCCGGACAGGGCACCCACAGCAGCCAGACAGGCCGCCGATGGCAGCTGGACAGGCCGCCGTCAAGAGCCGGACAGGCCGCCGACAGCAGCTGGACAGGCCGCCGACAGCAGCCGGACAGGCCACCGTCAGCAGCCGGACAGGCCACCGTCAGGTGCTGGACAGGCCGCCGTCAACAGTCGGACAGGCCACCGACAGCAGCTGGACAGGCCACCGATGGCAGCTGGACAGGCCGCCGATGGCAGCTGGACAGGCCACCGTCAGCAGCCGGACAGGCCACCGTCAGCAGCTGGACAGGCTACCGAGAGCAGCCAGACAGGCCGCCGACAGCAGCCGGACAGGCCGCCGACAGCAGCTGGACAGGCCACCGTCAGCAGCTGGACAGGCCACCGTCAGCAGCTGGACAGGCCGCCGACAGCAGCCGGACAGGCCGCCGACAGCAGCTGGACAGGCCACCGTCAGCAGCTGGACAGGCCACCGTCAGCAGCTGGACAGGCCACCGAGAGCAGCCGGACAGGCCGCCGACGGCAGCTGGACAGGCCGCCGACAGCAGCCGGACAGGCCGCCGACGGCAGCCGGATAGGCCGCCGACAGCAGCTGGATGGGCCACCGTCAGCAATATGACACTTCACACTGCACGGCTGACATATCGGACTGTGCCCCCTTCCAACGCACAGACCATCGGTCCGAAAATGCACAAACACTATACAAACGACAGGCCGCAAACGCTCCTCAGTCGTACCACTGGCCATAACACAGAATCCACTGCACAGCAGCCAGCAATCTCACCCAATACGAATCACCCTCACGTAGGACGCTTCCCCACTGCCTTCCTGGTCATGACACATAGCTCTAACAGCTGGTCATGAAAAACACACTCTCCTCTCCCATCCCCTCCGCGACTCCCACGAGCAGACGACCTGATCCTGACCGACCTCAGCGCACAGGTGGAAGTAGCAGAGCAGGATGGTGGTCTCAGAGCACGTGATGACCAAGATGACGAACACCAGGAACAGGAAGCCGAACATGTAGTACATCTGGCTGGACCTGCGGAGAGGAAATGCCTCTAAACAGACTACCAACAGATTGCACAACCAAAGTTCTCATGTCACGAAGTACTAAGGACGGTCCCCGTGAGGAACAGTACCAGTAGCTCCTCCTGCCTTCCTTGTCCCATAAGCTGCGATATCAAATCATTCAAATTTTTCGTTATAATGCTCGTTTAAGCGTTGTCGGGTTTCTGTACAGAAACATGGGATTCGTTTAGACCCGCATAAGCACCGATTTCGATTGTGCGGTGCCCCTGCTGACAGACGACAGGATCACCAATCGTGTATTTCTACGCTTGGAGCCTGCGCGTGGAAGAGTGCCGTGCAGTGGCGTGGTTCTGTCCTCTCCACTGCGCTAGGAAGGGGCGGCAATCGCATGATGCGCGACGACACGCTGCCGCTCACCATGGACGCTGGCGTTGGCATGCTAAAATTCGCCACCTCTTTTGCAAAACCAACGAACGCTCATAACTGTCTACCACGTTCCGCATCGTACATGTTAACTCTGCGTGCTCATGCCCAACTAATCGTAGTTTGTGCATCAATGCTACGATACTTTAGGTGTTATCCTGATGTAATCCCCCAGTAACACAACCTCTGTTGTGTGTGACCACCGAGCACCATGAGCGATATGCGGCTGGACTTGGGTTTCTAGGAAAGGTCACGAGAACAGCCCGCCCCTAGCTTCTGGCATGCCTTCCGGACTGTTCCCGGTGTGCTCACTAATTTTCAGTAAAGCAGGCTAGCAGCCTGACGCACCCCACGGAGAAAAAGAGGGAATCGGAGCTTAGCCAGATCTCTGAGTTACATCAGTGAATGTTTGTACAGCGGTCTTCCCCCTACGCATGACGGCAATCCAACACAAATAAATAAGACACCCGCGGTAAGGGCGCTCGATGGCGACATCGGGCCCACATTGTTGATGCAGTTTTTGACGCACCAGTCCCAGGCTGCGACAAAACTCTGTCCCCTTGCACAGATATTGACGCCATAGCAGTCATTACAGATGCAACAACTACATCGTTTTGACATTACACAACCACACCATTTCGGTACTATGACGCTGCCTTAAGGGATACTGATCTACTGCAGCGTGTTTATGCCGTTCTGCCGCACACCTGCAGATGGCCGAGGCAAGCCACGGGGGGGGGGGGGGAGGGGGCTTCACACGCAGTCCCAGTGCCATGTGTGTGGGGGGGGGGGGGGGGGGAGGGGAGCACGCGCAGTCCCAGAGCCATGGCAGAGGCCGCTCACCAGATGGAGCTGAGGATGAAGAACAGCTGGACGAAGATGCAGCCGAAGGGCAGAATTCCGCCCATCAGCACGCACGGCACCGGGCGCGTGTAGATACTCTGCTCGGGGATCTGGCGCGGGATCTGGTTGGTGCGGACCTGGCGGCGGGCATTCGTCAGTACACCAGCACGACCATGCTGAGCGGCCGCTGCGCTCCGCACAAACACGGGACGTTCTGTGACCCGAGAGCCCCACAAGACAAGCAAGGGTATTTTGTTCACAATGCACAGTCTGCCGTTAACCGCACACTGTGACGTACCTAAACGGACTGGACATACCCAAAAACATATTCCGTTAAATGTGTCGACAGCTGCGATGCGCTCTCCTCGTACATTCGATATCTTTCTTTTGGCTACTTCCGTTTTAGCTGCAATAATTCTGCGAAGATTCGGTCTTAGCACCCTGAGCATTTGTACCATAGTATTATAGTCGAAGACGAAACGCCAAGAGGGTAGCACTTAAGGTGTTCACGATAACCTCTTGAGGGTTCAAATGGCACTTATTGTAATAATAATTTCCTGCTCCTTCTGGGAAAATAAAATCCGAGCTGACGTGGGTGCTTCCTTGATGATTTCTCTCAGAAAGCGACGATGCCAAATTTAGTTGAATACCGCATTTTACATGATCACAGGCCTGCCAACTGCTTCTGACAACCAGCCACTATCCTGAACACAACAGATAGTCCCACCCATGACTATACATTGCTGTGTTAACAGATGACACATGTTCTGCAGTGCTGGAGCATTCAGTGCGCCCCTGCCGCAGCCAAGCCACGAAGCGCGCCCGAGAGCAGCCGCCGGTGGCGCCGCGCGGCCTCCCTCAATCCGCGCCCAGCGCCCGAGAGCAGCCGCCGGTGGTGCCGCGCGGCCGCCCTCCGTCCGCGCCCAGCGCTCACCGGATGTTCCAGCACGCGCTTCTTGAAGCCGAAGTAGGCGCCAACGAAGGTAAGCGGCACGGACACACCGAACCAAAGCCCGATCAGCGCCAGTATAGTGAGGAAAGGCAGTGCCGCCGACGAGCCGTGCGCCCACAGCACGAAGTTGAGCAGCAGGGTGATACTGAACACGATCCTGCGGACGGGCGGTGGGCGGGGGCTCAGCGGAAGCACCGCCGACACACTCCTCAGCGGTCCGATCCCACTCACGACAGCCACAACATCTAGCGGAGCGAACGTCTCAGCCAACCCCTGGGCACAGTGACTTCTCTTCTACGGGACACAGGCATTGTCAATAACGATTACGTTGGCCGCAGTCATCCACTCCACGGCGATTGGGAGCAGGCCTCAGCGGCACAGCCTGCCGCACGCAACGCGTCATCAGCCAATGCGACGTAACAATTTTCCAAGCCTGATGCATTCCACACCCGTGACTGTTTCCACCAAGTCCTAAATCTACAGCGACACCGAAACCGCACATAGGATGCACATGAGAGGTGCAGATTCTGTGCCAGCGCGGCGGGTGGGCGCGGCCCGGAGCTGACTCGTCCGCGCCGGCGCACACTGTCCGCAGAGCGGCGGCCCGACACCGGCAGCGGGGCGGCAGCCGGGCGCGGCTCACCCCGGGCACAGCGTCGACGTCAGCAGCACGTTAAGTCCCCACTTCTCGCCGCCAAACGACTTGTAGATCCTGGCGGCCACGTAGCCGGCGGGCGTGCCCAGGCAGACGTACAGGACGAGGCCACAGGTCATCAGCGAGCCGCGGTTCGCCGGCGACAAGAAGCCCAGGCACGCGAACACTGCAGCAGCACGTCAGAGGTCAACACAATCGCTAATATGGACAGTAAGTGGTCAGCGCCGACACTGGTGCAGGCAGTCAGGAGCCAGCGCCGGTGCTGGTACAGGTCAGCGGCGCAACACAGGCAGCACAAGACGTAGTTGAGTGAATTATACAGTAGCTGTAAATTTCTTGAATGAATTTTCAGCATACGGTGAAAGGCATGTGTCCGCATCATTACACGATGCATCCACTTTCTTAAAAAATAAAACAGCTTTAGGAGTAACAATACGTCCAGGTACCCCATTCAGCCCTTAGCACGGACCACCATATCCCAGCAGTTCCCTTCCAACGACGAGCGCTGCACAGTCCAACTATCAATACCACACGTTGAAAGAGCACCAGGTGTGAGGACAGCGTCACTGCCGTGTCAACCATGACACGGACAGCCATCAACGCAAGGCTGGCCCGAACACGGCTGAGGCGCGGGGGCCACCACAGCTGCCGCCAGTCACCCACCGAGTGTGATGAGCATCATGGAGAGCACCTGGACACCGGAGCCGACCAGAACGGAGAGCAGCATGCCGTGTCGGGGCGGTCGGAACACGTCGCCGTGCACCAGTTTCCAGCCAAACTCCTCCTGAGAGTCGTCGCCCGACTCGATCTGACGGGTAGCCCGCCGACCGTCACTCCCAGCCACGGTCAGGAGCGGGCGTCACCTCCCAGCTCCGGCCGGGGACGGCTGTCACTCCCCAGCTCCGGCCGGGGACGGCTGTCACTCCCAGCCCCGGACGGGGACGGCTGTCACTCTCCAAACACGGCCAGGGACGGCTGTCACTCCCAGCCCCGGTCGGGGACGGCTGTCACTCCCCAGCTCCGGCCGGGGACGGCTGTCACTCCCAGCCCCGGACGGGGACGGCTGTCACTCCCCAGCTCCGGCCGGGGACGGCTGTCACTCCCAGTCCCGGACGGGGACGACTGTCACTCCCCAGCTCCGGCCGGGGACGGCTGTCACTCCCAGCCCCGGACGGGGACGGCTGTCACTCCCCAAACACGGCCAGGGACGGCTGTCACCTTCCAGTCCCGGCCGGGGACGGCTGTCACTCCTCAACCACGGCCAGGGACGGCTGTCACTCCCCAAACACGGCCAGGAACGGTTGTCACCTTCCAGCCCCGGCCGGGGACGGCTGTCACTCCCCAGCTCCGGTCGGGGACAGCTGTCACCTCCCAGCCCCGGACGGGGACGGCTGTCACTCCCCAGCCCCGGACGGGGACGGCTGTCACTCCCCAGACACGGCCAGGGACGGTTGTCACTCTCCAACCACGGCCAGGGACGGCTGTCACCTCCCAGCTCTGGCCGGGGACGGCTGTCACCTCCCAGCCCCGGACGGGGACGGCTGTCACTCCCCAGCCCCGGACGGGGACGGCTGTCACTCCCCAAACACGGCCAGGGACGGCTGTCACCTTCCAGTCCCGGCCGGGGACGGCTGTCACTCCTCAACCACGGCCAGGGACGGCTGTCACTCCCCAAACACGGCCAGGAACGGTTGTCACCTTCCAGCCCCGGCCGGGGACGGCTGTCATTCCCCAGCTCCGGTCGGGGACGGCTGTCACCTCCCAGCCCCGGACGGGGACGGCTGTCACTCCCCAGCCCCGGACGGGGACGGCTGTCACTCCCCAAACACGGCCAGGGACGGTTGTCACTCTCCAACCACGGCCAGGGACGGCTGTCACCTCCCAGCTCTGGCCGGGGACGGCTGTCACCTCCCAGCCCCGGACGGGGACGGCTGTCACTCCCCAGCCCCGGACGGGGACGGCTGTCACTCCCCAAACACGGCCAGGGACGGCTGTCACTCCCCAAGCACGGCCAGGGACGGCTGTCACTCTCCAACCACGGCCAGGGACGGCTGTCACTCCCCAAACACGGCCAGGGACGGCTGTCACTCCCAGCTCCGGCCGGGGATGGTTGTCACTCCCCAGCCCCGGACGGGGACGGCTGTCACTCCCAGCGCCGGCCGGGGATGGCTGTCACTCCCCAAACACGGCCGGGGATGGCTGTCACTCCCCAAACACGGCCAGGGACGGCTGTCACTCCCCAAACACGGCCGGGGATGGCTGTCACTCCCCAAACACGGCCAGGGACGGCTGTCACTCCCCAAACACGGCCGGGGATGGCTGTCACTCCCCAAACACGGCCGGGGATGGCTGTCACTCCCCAAACACGGCCAGGGACGGCTGTCACTCCCCAAGCACGGCCAGAGACGGCTGTCACTCTCCAACCACGGCCCGGGACGGCTGTTGCTCCCCAACCACGGCAAGGGACGGCTGTCACCCCGCACAGGCAGCCGGATTCTGATCCAGCCGACCTACGCACATGAACCTAGCTGCCAAACCCGTGATGCCCGACAGCCCTGCTACACGCGGCCAGCGAGCCAGGTGCGTAGCGCCTGCTGGCCGGCTACGCACCTGGTTGTAGCGAGCAATGTCCTTGTGCAGCGTACGCAGCATGATCATGGCCACCATGCCGGAGAGGAAGAGCACGATCACCAGCGAGTTAA
Organism: Pollicipes pollicipes; assembly: GCF_011947565.3. Taxonomy (NCBI): domain Eukaryota; kingdom Metazoa; phylum Arthropoda; class Thecostraca; order Pollicipedomorpha; family Pollicipedidae; genus Pollicipes; species Pollicipes pollicipes. The sequence continues at coordinate 40,598,023 of NW_023596461.1, forward strand.
GGATGGAAAACCACTGGATGTTAGCGTTCGGCAGCGAGTCCAGCAGGTAATCCCAGCGCGACGACCACTTGAGATCGTGAGTCTCCTGAGAGAAAGGGCACAGGCGCGGTCAGTGGCGCGGTCTACCAGCGGGTACGAGACAAGCACTGCCTACTGGAGCCCGGCAGACGGGCGCGATCAGTCGAGTCACGCGGAAGATGACGGCGCGGGTGTACTGGATTATAACCAGGCGGCCAACTGACACATGAAAGGCGACAAAACGGTTCTACTAGTCCTTAATGACGAGCCCGGTCCTCGTCCAAGGTGACGGAGTACGAGTGCCGGATTCTGAAAGAGGGTCCGACTCACATGGAAGACAACAAAGTAGGTGTGCTGGACCTTGACAAGAGTCCTAACAGACGCGAAAGGTGCTAGGATCCTGACGAGGGTCCCAGAACACCAGGCGGGTCCGAAGCGTGCGGACGGCGAGCTCGGCTCACGTGGAATGTGACGGAGTACGTGTACTGGACGCGGACGGCGCCGCCGGCCAACTGGTCGCGGCCGCTGATCTCCATAGCAGGCTGCGGGCCGTCGCAGCGCACGCCGTCAGCCGGGTGCTGGATGGAGCGCGGCGTCACCTGCACGCGGATGATGCGGCCACCTGCGACCGCAAGGGCGCGCCGTCAGCGCACGGAGCCGGCACCAGACACGCGGCGCGCCGTCAGGGACGCCGCACGACACGCCGACCAGCCACACCAGTGCTGCTGCGATCTCTGCTCGGATGTTTTGCGACTACACGCGGATAGGTCATGGGAGAGAAGACCATAAACTCAAAACACGTAAGTGATCGACCAAACACTAGTAAATGCTGGCAATACATTGGCATGTCGTTGTCACAAGACAGTCCGTGATGCAAATATCCATACAACTACAAAACGCACCATTGCCTTGAAAAGAGCTGCCCCAAGCCTCGTTCACGCCACTGTGGTAGGTGATGTTGAAATCCAGGTGGTTGTAGACGTAATAAACGTCACTCTTGTGGGCCAAGTTGCTCTGTGGACAGAGGACTAGCTGCAGACATGCACGTTCAGCACTCGCAGGGATCAAACACAACGCTCTCTACCCAGGGTGCGAAATGGCAAGTCATTCGTGTGGAAACGGATGTCAACAAGGTACTGGTGATGGCTGTCCACGGCTATGTTTCGTTTTTACCTTAAGGATACTTTGGCAGCGCCGACGAGGCCAAAGTGACGCCAATCCCCGTACATACGCCACCATAAGGCAAGCCGGGACAGGTAGGGTCATGAGCTTTCGTGGCCACATCCCAAGGCCACGATTTCAGGCACCTAGCACGGTCTTGGCACAAGCACTGGCTCTGAAGCCCTCTGCCCGCCACACCTCTCCGTAATGGTCCCGGCGCTGGAGCGGCCGCTTACACCGAGATAGCAGGAGGGCTTGGCCCGGTTCTGGGCGTCCACGTAACAGCCGACGGGGAAGCCGTTGTTGCAGCTGCGCTCGCCCGGGTCGGTCATGTAGCACAGCGTCACGGGCATGTTGTCTGGCGGCCAGGGCAGCGCGGTCAGCACGAGCCCCCCGCACGGGCACGCGGCCACACGACCCCAGCGCTGGCCACACCGTGCAGTGTACAGCCCGCCACACCACCGCGGCATTGGCATTGTGCGGCACCGTAACACCGCACCAGTCCCACTAGACGACCACTACAAGATACGTGAGATATAGCCAATGCAAACAAATAACTTCTTCAGTTCAAGATTCGCCAGAAGAGGTTGTGCAGGGTGTAGGGTTCACGTTTCCAGGATCAGTGACAGACGTGTGATGCGCCCAGAGGGTAGGGATACCGGTATGCAGGGTGTAGGGTTCACGTTTCAGGGATCAGTGACAGACGTGTGATGCGCCCAGAGGGCAGGGATACCGGCATGCCGTCAGGGTGATGCACGGGAGGGGGGAGGGGGGGGGGCGTCAGGGATTTGGCTTCGCAGCCAAATCCAAAGTCAAGACAGCGACACCACGCTGAAGTCTTAGTCGAAGCAGATAGCTTCGAAGTTCAAAACTGCAGAGCCAAAACCGAAGACAGTGGCTTCAATTTAAAGAAATACAAAGGCAAAGCCAAACCAGTCAGTTCAAAATCGTGAGGCCGAAACCGAAGCCAAACTACTAAACAACGTTTTTTTTGCGCAACAAAACTATTCTCGCATCTGCCTCAACGGTATGAGATCAGAAAATTTAACGGTAGTACGGAGCGATTGAGAACAGGCACCAGCACTGGGATGCGATCTTTTCCGGACTGTTGCGCTCGTCTTGTGTGTTAGCATGCGCACAACATTTCGGACAGAGCTCTCCGGCCGTCGTCCAGCGGCCATAAGAATGAGCGGCTGGTTTTGGTCTTGCAAGCACGCATGCGTCGCAGCCCCGACAAGTCACGGGGTTTACTGAGGTAGCATGAAGGGCAGGGCTGTTTTATGGAGTTACGCCCCAGCTGCGGTGAGAATCACCCGGACGAGGCTCAATCTACGGTCCAAGAGAGTATGTTAGCAAAGTCTGAGTCATAAATATAAACTTGTTCGAACTAAAGCTGAAACTGCAGCAATATGTTTAAAGTATCACAAAGTCGAAACTGAACCCGAAGCCAACCCTTCAAAATGACACGAAGGCGACTGGTTTACCATTTTGCCCACATGGTAGTCAGTTCATTCCTCCATCGAGCGGTAAGGGTTTTGGACCAGCCGTTACAGCTGCATTCATTGAACCAGCTGTCAATGACTTGCAAACCCACAGTCCGTCTTCTCGGCTTTACAAAAGCCTCGCTCCTAACCAATCACGACAGAGCCCGTACGACTTGTGTCCGAACAGTTTTCCGAATCGGTGGGGATCGTCTCGAAAATTTCAAATAAGAAATGACAACACAGTTGCTGACAAATGATGACATTGCAATGTTCGAACAATGCAGACAAAACAGCTCCTCCTCCAGCGAAAGCATACCGATGCCGGAGTGCCATTTCATTCTGACAGACAGCATTCACACTGGGAAACCTAAATTTGAGACATAATAATGGCATTTGACATTGAGACACAATAATGGCAATGACATAATGACATCTGACCGGAGTTACTCGAGAAAATTCGCATGCCGTACCCACAGAACCAGAAAACCGCCCCGTGCGGCGTGCAACTAGGGGTGGGGGGAGGAGGAGGAGGGGGGGGGGGGGGCGATAATAGATTCGTGACCGTAGTCAGTTATTTAGATGACACCAAAAGGAATGCTAGTAACGCCAGACACCTTTGGTCACCGACGTCAACGACTTACATCAGTACATCGGAGTCTACATGTCGTGAATATGAACAGGCCACGAGCTGTCGTTAATTCCGGCTTGACAGTATTAATGGGATACACCGATGAATTCGCATTCATTTACACTTTTGTGATCATGAACCAAAACATCCTAAAAATTACTAATACTTAGAATGGATATTGGTCAAAATGAACAGGTAGTTACAAAGATACGTAGTACAAAGTACAAAGGCAACGCTGGCCACTTCTCCGTTGCTAGGTGGCAAACCTATCAACCTATAGGCGGGTCCGTAGAGTGAGACCAACCTCTAGACGACCTTGAGACCAACAAAGCCCCAAACTGGGTAGTCCCATGGTTTGTGCATGAGAGCGCAGTCAGTTTACACACATCGACTGGCATATCCTAACACTATGACCCATGAATTTATTCGCGCAACAATTCACATATGCACATCAAATTATACCAACAAAGATGAACATTGTAAAATCTGGTTCAATCACTCTAGAACAAATCCAGCTTGGTGCTATAAATTTGCTGCACAAATAACCATGAATTATGCAAAATCATCCTGTGGTTACTTGTATTCACAATAAATGACACTAAACCCATTGTGCAGTAAAAACATATGTATGTTACTTAGAGATTTTAAGAGGCTTATGTTTGTTACTTTATTGAGAGTAAATGCATTCTTGGTCATAATTTTGGCCACTTACCTACAAGGCTGTCATCAACACACCAATTAAACTGACTACACCTACCATGTGCTACTGTCAATCAATCGAGATACTGCCATTATTCTGTCAGTGAAATCACATTTCACTAAAGTATGATCCGTACTATATTAGTACTAGTATTGTACCACTTTCAAAATTTTGAAAATATATTTTCCTAGACTGAGCTTTTCCAGTTTCTGTTAGCTTTCCAACAGAAGCTTCTGTCAGCTGGTTTTGCCTAGCTGAAACTGGCTGGCAAAAGCTGTTTCAGTTAGTTCTGCCAGACTTGCAGGTGTTCTGCCTTCGGATCTCCGTGGCGGGAGGGTGTCGCGTCAGCAGTTGCCAGCAGACACACTACCAGGGGAATCATGTCTGGCAACATCAGTGCAGGTGTTCTGCCTTCGGATCTCCGTGGCGGGAGGGTGTGGCGCCAGCAGTTGCCAGCAGACACACTACCAGGGGAGTCATGTCTGGCAACATCAGGGACAGGGAGTGCCGTGCCAGCCGATGCACTGTCAGGGGAGTCATGTCCGCGAATATCGGAGACAGGGGGTGTCGTGGAAGCGAATATCGGAGACAGGGGGTGTCGTGGAAGCGAACACACTGTCAGGGGAGTCGTGCCAGCGAACATCAGGGACAGGGGGTGCCGTGTCAGCTGACGGACTGCCAGGGGAGTCATGTCAGCGAAGATAAGGAAGAGGACAGCAAGGTGTTGGTGGATCATGCATGGAACAATTGTTCTGACCATCATCCCTATCTAGTGTTTTAGTTTGCACACAACGTTTAGACCAATAAACTCTCTGGTCATCAGGTGTTTGAGCCAACAGAAATCCTGAGAAGAACTGGATCATGCTTGGCTGTCAGCCAGGCATGTGTTACAACTCAAATTCTCTCCCTGTAATTGCTGAGATTCGAACCAGGGTCTTCTCGATTGAGCCAAAAGCTCAACCAACTGAGTTAACTGGGAAGGACCATCTAAGATCCTAAAACATTGCCTCAATCCTACCATAAAACTGCGTCAGTGGATATCATAATGGGCGATCACATCAGTGCACAGCGGGACAAAGGGTGTAAACACACCAGGGACACAAGTGGTTAGTCAGCAGCCATCAGGGACAGGGATGTTGGGGCTGGTGTCAAGATGGCAGGGTCATGTAGCACACTGCCAGAGGGGGGGGGGGGGGCACACTGTCTCACAGCCTGATTACCCACCGACTATGAAGTGGTGCTGGTAGTCGAGGAAAATGGCCCGCTTCAGGTTGGTCAGCTTGCCATTGTTCTTGTCGTCGCCGCTGTTGTAGGAACGTTCACACACCTTGACGCACGTCTGCGGCGTCCGGCCAGCTGGCTCAAACAAAAACTGGAACCAGATGCCAACAACAGCATGAGGCTCAGAAAATCAACAGAAACAGTGGTACTGATATGAACCAGTGAGATGTTCATACACAGCATGTTGTCCTTCCATTTCAATGATTTGATCATTCAAAACTCACAGCTAATTTTAGGCTCTGAAAATCAAACCTCAGTCAACGTGCAATGAAGGTCAACAAATACAAGCCAGGATGGGCCAAGTGGGAGTAGTGCATTTGTGCACTGCAAACTCCTTGCAATGCCCTTAATGCTGACCATTTGATGATCAGTGACCAAACAAACCTCATATGGTGAGGACTGTATGCGCTGGCCGAAGACCACCTGGCCAAGGTTCTCGACCGGGGGTGGTGCTGACTTCTCCTTAGGTTCACAAAAGTCAAAGCTGTGGAAAACAAATACAGTTTGATCATTAAATATACATTTGTGTGATATACCAAACAATATTAGTGGTTCTCTAATACATGACTGGTGGGGGCCATGGCTGGCAACACATTAAAAAGACCTGGTGACAAGGGCTGATACCTTCCATTCCCAGGCATGTAGGTACTTACTAGCTGTAGTCATACGGTATGACAGATTCCAATGACGTCAGCCGGTTGACGAAGACTGGAATCTTGGACTGAAAGAGGAACAGAATAATTAACAACCTCATTTTCATGCTTCTTAAATAATACATGCTCCATTATCTCTAGCATAACTGAAGACTTGTGAGAAAGAAGCATAATCAGCAGAGAATCTTAAAATGTGTGATTTCCGGCATGACTCCATGATGCAAGGGAACACTGCACTACTAGCTGGCTAAAACATTGAAAACCTGATGCTTGTTTTGGAGTGAAGCCTTACTGAGATGTCCATAATGCATGCAATCCATTAAAGGTCGCATCAACATTGTCATGGTCATAAACACTGCAACATATCAATGAAACAAGATTGCACTGGGATCTACTTTACATTAGGCAGCCTCACCAAAGTAAATTTCATATATTTTATCAAAAGCACAGAGACAATTGTTCCCAAATATTTAACCACTCACCCCATCCACCACCAGATGATAAAAAGATACCCGCCAATGTGCAACAATGCCTACAGAACTATGCTTAACACTTACATCAGAGGCTTAACTTTGATTATATCTGAAACATCAAATGTAACTGTGTATAAGTGTGCAAGCATGCAATCCATGAGTGATACAAATGTTTCAATTGATCGAGTACATAAAGCACTCTGCAGCTGATGGTGAAATGGCTGCTGGAGTGTATTTATACATTTTACTAAGAATTAAGATTGGTGTTGAATATTGATAAACATATGTCTTAAATGAGGAGTCCCACCCTGATTCATATTCACCCTGAATCTCACCTTATATGAACACTCTTGATTTGAAAGTAGACAGTCACACCAACCTCAAACCCAATTTAGCTGGGAGGACAATCAATTCCTTCTAATAAGTTGAGAGATTATCCCTTGCAGCAGAGTCCAGGGGCTGAGTGACTGCACATCCCATAATAGTGTCTGAAACTTGGGTGTTTCTTGGTGCTTTTAGCCCCAATACAATTTGCTCTCCACAAATATACACAGGAAAGAATGTAAAAAGTTGTTCTCTGAGAGGGACATCAGATGGAGGCAAGCTGTTCCTGCAACTTTGGCAGCATCACGCGCCACACTCACGACTGAATGAGGGATACTGTCTGTGGGTTACAGTCAAATCTCTACCATATCACACAATCTTTTCTTGCAATGCATGCAGTGCCAGGTCTGTTGCCGCTCACCAGCACGTGTTTAACTCACCTGCCATCCAATGACAAGAACACGCTCACACACCGGGCCCAAGCCCACACCCAAAACAACAGCATCTCTTGATGGACCAGGGAAAAGCGCAGAGAATATCTCGCATGATTCAATGTTTCTGGATTGCACGCAGACATCATTCTAACACAAGAAAAATTGATATGAAAGTATATGGTGTAAACCTTACATGTACCTCTAAATATAAGTTGAATGAATCATACATCATTGATGAATAAGTTATTTTTTGTGCTTTTTAAAGCACATTTCCATTGAAGTTTTATTGGAAACTATCAAAAATGGATATTGTGTAGAACATATAATGGTGATGTCAAACATCATCCCAAACACTCGCTCAGGCACGTGGAAAACCACGGCTCAGCCAGTCTCCAGCTCTTGAGGACTCAGCATTGGGGAGAAGGCATATTCTCCACCAAGAAATCTGAGCTGAATACATGACGAACATGCATAAAGGGGTCATCAAACAAAAGTATGAAATCTTTTAATCGATCCACAGAGCATCCTCACAGAATCATAATATGAGTATAAAGCTAAAGCAGGGTTTCTTGTTCTCTGTTGAGCATAACTTTTCCTCGTGTATTTAAGATTATTTACATTTTTTGAGATCTACCTGTTGTTTTAGTTGGGTTTTGCCAACCAATATTCTTTACAAAATCAATAGTCCAAAAAAGCAATATCAAAACCAATAAATGACCTACAGGAGGTGTTGTTGAAGACTGCTATTGCATGCACACCATTTATGTGGCCTACCCACCTTGTTTTGCCTTGTTTTGGAGCAGCCACATGAGGAGTGGTAATAGCATGACTGGTTGGTGGTGTAGATAAAGGCAATATATATATTTAGCTCATTGTCATACACTGATAAAAGTATTGTATCAGAATCAGTGGCAATGAGCAGATGTAGTGATGCTAACCTCATGCAACTGGATTGCTCTGTGAGGATGAAATAATTCCTGAGCCCCTGCTGGGTTGCCATCCAAGCACCAATCACACAGCAGCCTGATGTCTCAGGTGGTGTAGTTTTGTACATAATTTGGTGGAGTGGGTGAGCAGAGAAATCCTTTACCCCCCTAAAATGGAGCAAACCATGTTCTCCCTGATTTTGACCAAGCTTTTTCTCAAGGTTGGGGAGAGGTTGGCATCCTATCCAACTAAATAGGGAATTACACCCTTGTTCCCAAATTAAGTACATCTAAGTCAGTAAAAGCCTAGGTGGGCATCATGTTGCCCCAAAATCTTTCCTCTGGGTGAGAAAGATTGTAACTGGGCTAGAATGTAGCTGCACTAACTACAATGCCCCAGATACTCCTGTTTATGTTGTGGCTTGCATGACATTTCAATCATAAACTTAGCATTATGTGTTAGCAGGCATGGTGCAACAGGTGAACAGCATTTTAAGCATGTGCTTCTATCAGCCTTTATTGGGACTGACACCTTTCCAATAGAATTATCAATATCAACAACTTTCTATCAGCTTCATTGCTTAAAAAATACAGTAGGTGCAGGCATAGACTTAGGAACCACCTACTTAGGAAGCCAGCAATCTTAGGAACTGCAAACAGCCAATTTCTAATGGTCTTTGGCAATCACTGAGACCAGCTTGAACATCATGTTTACTGTCATCTGCTGCCAAGGAATGTCCTTTAGTGCCAGCCATGAATGTATTGCAAATTCACTTGGGATATTTTAATATTTTTGTTCTCTCCCCCAAGTGCCCAAACCATATTTCAGATACTGTCCCACATGCAGGTAAAAACAGTCACACCAACACACCAAGCAATTACCTTGCAGCGTTCACTTTCTTTTTCCTTCTCACAGTAGTTAACCGGTGCCAAACCCGGAAGGTAGAACGAAAATGAAACATCAGTTTGGACAATGAAGACGCACACCGCTAGCGTAAGTTGAATGTATCGACTCATCGTGTCAAATACACCAAAGCAAAACGCCTCCACCGGCTAACCACTTCAGGAAGCTGAGCACGCGACTTCCGAAATGTCGCTCTCTCCCAGCTTCTATGAATTCAAGCGACAACACTCGAATCGACAACCCTAACGAACACACGCGAATCACAATCGCGTCCTCATCGGATGCGGGGACTGCGACCTGCGCGTCATGTTTACCCATCAGCTGAAAAATAACTTCAGCTACCAAATGCTACCAACTCGCCACGTTTCTTTGGGCCGGCAAAGTTTCCGATCATCAAAGTTTCAGCGAAACTGACGGCCGACTTCTTTTTGCAAGCAGCCAAAGGTGGCATTTCCCATTTATCTTGAGGGGGCTTAAGCCTCCCAACTTGGACTCCAGTCCTCAATTGTGGAAAGGAAGTGAGCTAAATCTGGATAGAAGCCTGCGTGTTGGCATATTTTGGAGTAAGGCTGGGTAGTTCTTCACTGTTTAGACTCCCAACTCATTTCGCGAAACTACGCGCATGCAAGTGGGTACACTTCTGCTTCTGCTGACGACTGCTGGGCATTAGTGCACCAAAGGCTACAAATCATTCAAGCATGTCGAGCATGCCGATGTCAACCATTATGTCATATCTAGTACAATAGCCCGTTCGGGTAACTCACTTAGTTTCGGTGCCGCGTGTTCCGAGTAAACCAGTTCCCGGACGAAGCAGAGCGAAAAAGTTGATCGCAACTAGTCGAAAGAGATGAACGTCGGCAAACATAAAGGGCGAACTGTCGAAAAGGTATAAAAGCCAATAGCGGTGACCTCATCAGCGCAACTACATTGCTATAGCGTTGACATAACACTAGGTGTAATAGCCATGCACGATCATTTTGCTGTGCCGACACCGATCGAGCATTAAAAAGTGTTTATGAGTCTATGATGGAATGTTGATATCGAATGTTTTAGAAATATATAGTTGCCAGATTGGACCGATATCGTAAAGGATGTTAGATGAAAGTTTCTGTGTAACGTATAAAAGTATACAATGAAGCACGACTCAATTTCAGTATCGTGGGCATAACATTGACTGTGTATGATATTCATGCTTAGTGAAATGTTAGTACACTGTTACTTTGGTACCCGCTTTTGACATGCAGGAGATACCGAATGAATATAGGCGTCAAACGTTGAAGGGCTATGACTGAAATAACATTGCTTTTATGATGTATCGTGTAATGTCAGAACAAAATAGTGAATCAATGTCCCCTTCATTTTTTCAACGTTAATCGCCAACTGCTGTGGCCATGCTACGAAACAAGTGCTGCAATGCGTTTAAGCTGAGTCAGGGACTTGTTAAGAACTCTCACTTCATGTCATTCCATTCAAGTTATTTGTAATTGTATCTTCCCCTGCGAAAAAAAAAACATTGTACGACAACGATGTCTTTCCCTTAATACCCGATGGTGCTGTTCTGACCTTAATGTACCGAGCACTTTTTTTCTTTCTTTCTTTGAACGTCCTTTCGTACTTTCGTACGTACTGAACGTACTTTCGGAGTACGTTCAGTATAAATAAAATGCAACCGCAGATCCACAATAACTTTCTGCGGAACAATGCACGCACCAAGGATAAAACAACACATTTATGTTTCACATATAAAGCACTGCACGAATTTTACACTCATCACCATTCTTTAATACCTTTACGTGAAAGGTGCATATTTGCGCACACCATGCCATGGTGGGAACGCCGCCAGCCGTCAATAGAAGTTTCTCGTCGTCCAACATGACTCATTTTGTTCAAATCACCCCTTCGAGGCGGATAGCTCCCTGCACCCGACATGCACTTAGTGTGATGGCCATACTACGGCGGCCTTGTGTGCGGAAGGTGCAGCCTTTAGCACACTGTGTTAGTATGGAAGAACTATCGGCCGGTAATGGACATCACTTGTTGGGCGACATGACATTATTGTTACAAGCACCCCTTGGCGGCGCTTAGTGCATTGCGTTCGGCCTGCTTTTCGCGTGATGGCCAGAGTACAACAACCCCAAAAGAAAACTTACTGTCTCGCGCGAAGAGTGCGAATGTATGCATTCGATACCAGTGGTATAAAGCTGTCATCTGTCATTTCGACACACTTCTCCAACTTGGGAATCAAGTTATTCGTCCAACCCGATTTCGTATCAATCGATGAAGGCGGATCGAGCGCAGCATCAAACTGAGAAGAGGCGTTTTTAGTTTAAAATGCATTTGCTCGTGCGTAGAAGGCGAAACCATGCATTTACAATGCGAGCGTGCAGACGCTATCGTCTGACAATGTAAAAAACAAACGTTATTGGCTGACAATGTAAATCTCGTATCGTCCGATAGCACCCTTTTCGTTCAAATAGTCCCCAGCTGACCGCGGCCGGCCCGCCCTTAGAGTGACAGTCATGATACGGCGGGCTGGGAAAGATATCTACATTTGAGCAGGACTGTTGCAACTGTGTGCATTCGAAAAGCACCAACATAGGGCTATCAGCAGTGAGTACGACACTCGCGTCGGGCTGGAGTTTCTAGTCTACTCGGCTGACACCATGCTACTCCGTTCTGCGGGCCAGCCTGAAGCGGTTCGCTAGCGTTGGTATAGGGATGTCAACTGGCAGAACAACAAACTCGTCAGCTTTGGTGTCGATTTCATTCGGTCCACCCCGAACAGCATACTCCACAATGGTTGGGGGCCGATTCCATTCGGTCCACCCCGAACAGCATACTCCACAATGCTTGGGGGCCGATTCCATTCGGTCCACCCCGAACAGCATACTACGCAATGCTTGGGGGCCGATTCCATTCGATCCACCCCGAACAGCATATTCTGCAATGCTTGGGGGCCGCCCGGTGGCTGATTTTGCACAGATGCGGCGTCCAAATTGAAATATTACTTCTGCGCGGAAGGCGTTCCCTTGCATGCAAATATTGTTATGGGAGCACTATCGAACGGCAGTGCAAATCACTCTGCGGCCGACATAGCCTTTTTTCAAATCGCCCTTTTTTTGACGGCGCGTGGCTAACTGCGACCTGCCTACCCCTAGAGTATTTGCCATGATAAGGCGCCCCGGCAATGTTTTTATAATCAAACCAGAAAATTGCGACCGTGTGCATTCCATAACGATGGAAAAGGGCTATGATCTGTCAGTACAACACACTCGTCTTACTTTGTTTCGGTTTTGTTCTGCCGACCCCAAGACGGTGCTTTACTCAGGGAATGGGCCAGGCCGGAGCACCCATTCGCACGGATACGGCGTGGAATGTATAATACTTTTACCTGTGCGCTAAATTGGGCGCACCATGCCCTTGTGGAGGCACTATCGGTCGCCAATGGAAATATCTCATCGGTCGATAGGATCTTTTTTGTTCAAATCGCCCCTAGCTAACTACGGTCGGCCCAGCCGAAGAGGGATGACCATAATATGATGACCACAATTACTTGTTCGCAGAAGGTGCAATCTTACGCGCACGATGTAGCTGCGAGAGCACTATCGGCCGGGGGTGTAAATGCACACCCACACGTGGAAAGGGGCGCCTTCTGTAGACCAGGTACTCTGACATGAATCAGCGGCGTCAGTCGCCGGAGAAAGGTCTCCGGCGTCAGTCGCCGGAGAAAGGTCTCCGGCGTCAGTCGCGAAGGTCTCCGCCAGGTCTCCGTGCACCGCAGCGATGTCGTGCTTTTGCCACCAAAGATACGGCAGCAGCTGTGATGATACGTCACGCCCGCTTTCCCTGCCCCTCCGCCAGTACACAACAGGCGGGCTCATGATGGTATGCTGAGACGTGTCCAACAAAACCCTGCGCGGCGCACAGGACTACCAACGATTATCTTTCTTAATTGCGTGAGTTGTTAAACGCATTTGCGAGAAACGTTACGCATATAGGTAAGACGGTACTAATAGGCTTATCTCTCGTATGATAACCAGGAGAATGGGGAGGTGGGTGCATTGTAGTGTGGGCTATATGCCTTTATCGAAAAGAACATCAGTAGCCAATTCGAAATTGCCTGTCAGAAAGATATGGACCCTTGACCCTTTTAGAGCTCAGAGTCATGCACAGAGTACAGGGCCATCCAGACAGGAAAATAGATGAATCTATTCTTATAAGAAGTCGGCGACTACACCTTAACGTACAGGGCTAATCATGCCCGATTATGCGAATGTGATTAACGCCTTGATGTGTGACACGTACTAGCTAAAAATCTCTTACGTGTATGAATGGTTCTTGACGCATGATGCGTGAAGTCTGTTTAATTGAAATGATTTGCAGAAGTGGTGCGTGATGCCTGATGCATGTTGGCATCGCTTGCATGCATGGATGATGCGTAATTCGGGACGCTTGTTTACTTGAATTTGTTTGCATGCACGCGCACTTTTGTATACTTTGATTCTCAGCTGGATATGAACTTTATCGTGGTATTGGCTAGCAGTTGCTCCCTGCTTAATCCCTTGAGTATTCGTGACCTGCAAAAACCGTGGCTCGCTATTTAAAACAGCCGAAAAATCGTTTAGGATTGTCGGGCAACCTTGAGCTTACTACTGATACTTTTTTCGCTAAGGGCATGTAGCCGAAATATCAGTGCATCTATCTCTCCATTCTCCTGGTTATTGTACGGGGTATTGCCTACTATTAGTACTGCCTTATCTACATCAGATAGCTTTCTCCCAAATCACTAGAGACTATCGCCTCTCCCGCCACTACAGCCACCCTTAATCGCGCGTGCATAACGCGCGTGCTACACATTAGCCTGCAGGTGGCGCTTGATTAGCCCCACTTTTTGCCGGCTCATTGATCTGAGGCAGTTGCCTCGGCTCTGTATGACGTCCTTTATCTGCTGCTGACCTGTGTCGGTGCTGACCTAGTCTTCGTGGCGGATCTTACCCTGTTTTTTTTTCACTGCCATCCTTGTCGTTGTCTTCTTCTCATTCGTCAACTGCCACCATCCTCGGGGGCATGGTGCTCTGCTCGCCCGGAGAGCCATCGCATGTATCCCTCGCGCAGCCTCGCCCGCCCACATTGCGCACGGTGTAAGCAGGCATGTCGCGACAGGCCACGCCAGGGGTGAAGAGCTGAGATCAGCCACGAGGTATTCTGGTGATAGGCGCAGATAAGCTATCGGAATGGGGGCAACCACATGCATACCAAACCAACATATATATACCAAACCAGTACGATAAAACACATACAGCACAGGCGGGGAGCAGGGGGGGGGGGGGGGCGATTGATCCCTTAACTTTTAGACTCAGGGGGTGGCCCTCCAACTTTGGTGGGCAAATCTGAAAGTTTCCAGGTACAAAAGCGTGGTAGTTGCTCACAAAAATACCTGTGACACTTGTAAAACTTGAAAAGGAAGGAGTTGGGGTCTCTTCGCAACATTCAGAACAGCTTTCTGCTGTTTCTCTTTTTCTTCACTTTGTCTTCATGCGGATGTCGTCCTTTTTCATGTGACCGAGAGAATGCTTCAATTTCGACGATAACCATCCTCCGCGCTGTGTCGTTAATATGTCTGCTAATCATTCTTCCCTGCTAGGCGCAGCGCACACACACTGCACGCGACGGACGAGTGTATGAAGCCGATTACCACATTTGCTCAGTCACTCGTTTGCGGGAGCGTTCTGTCCAGGCTCGTCGCCCAACTAACGGCCCTTGTGCGCTGCGCCGTTTGATCGCCCGCTGTTCCGAAACAGCAAGTGCCCGCAGGCACCACCAGGCACGAACTCTGTGTCCCGACCCGGCAAGTGTCCACAAGCACCGCCAGGGACGAGCCGACTGACCCCCCCCCCCCCCGACCCATATGCAGGCCGCAGTGCACCAGGCGGTGGCCACCTGCCCACGCTCCACCATCCCCGCTTTCAAAAGCAGCATGCCCATCGTGGCCGATACTGTGGAGACAGCCGCAGGGCACAGCACCCCACTGACCGGCTCGAAGCTGACCGGTGTACTCCGATCAGCCTCAGGTCCGATAGCGGGATAAGCCGGATAAGCGGGCGCCAACGGTCAGCACGTGCAACACGTCAACTGGCGGCTGGCGTCACAAACCAGCCGAGGAACACGTCAGCCGGCGGCTGGCGTCGCAAACCAGCCGAGGAGCACGTCAGCCGGCGGCTGGCGTCGCAAACCAGCCGAGGAACACGTCAGCCGGCGGCTGGCGTCGCAGACCAGCCGGGGAACAAGTCAGCCGGCGGCTGGCGTCGCAAACCAGCCGAGGAGCAGGTCAGCCGGCGGCTGGCGTCACAAACCAGCCGGGGAACAAGTCAGCCGGCGGCTGGCGTCGCAAACCAGCCGAGGAACACGTCAGCCGGCGGCTGGCGTCGCAAACCAGCCGAGGAGCACGTCAGCCGGCGGCTGGCGTCGCAAACCAGCCGAGGAACACGTCAGCCGGCGGCTGGCGTCGCAGACCAGCCGGGGAACAAGTCAGCCGGCGGCTGGCGTCGCAAACCAGCCGAGGAGCAGGTCAGCCGGCGGCTGGCGTCACAAACCAGCCGGGGAACAAGTCAGCCGGCGGCTGGCGTCGCAAACCAGCCGAGGAACACGTCAGCCGGCGGCTGGCATCGCAAACCAGCCGAGGAACACGTCAGCCGGCGGCTGGCGTCGCAAACCAGCCGAGGAGCGGAATATTCATCAGGCCAATGTCTCGGCGGGGACAGGTACAGCCATGGACGACACTTATCATGAAAACGGGCGCAACTCGGACCCGGCCCCAAACAAACGAGACGCTCTCCAGATGGACGATCCAAAGCACCTCTGCTCAACACAGCTTCGCCAGCTGACACCTCCCTAGCGAGCTAGCAGCGCAGCGTGTTGCATTTGAAAAGGGGGTTCGTGGTCTCTGATCGACTTAAGCACCCGCATTGTCACAGAGGGTCCTCAAACGGTACAGGAGAACCTCTGACTGATATTTTAAATCACGACCATACGGGTCACGATTCTTTATGTGACCTGCAGGCAGCCATTCAGGTTCTTATGCCCTTCAACCAGGCCTTTGATGGTCTGTTTCATTGGGCCACCCGGGCCCCTCTTCGGGCCTCACCGAACACTGCCCCTGGTCGCCTCGGGGCCCTTACGAGCACAGGACCCTCTGTTAGGCGCTGTGGGCCCCTGACAAATACAGGGCACCGACTAGTATAAATAACTGGCCCCAGTTTTGTAGCTGATTGGAAAGTGGGCCCCCAGGTCCATACCGATACGGAGCGAACTATGCGGCACTTGCGGTGCCTGACCGACATAAGGACCCATATCGATTCAGGATGCCCCTAATCGGTGCAAAGGGCTCTCTAACTGTTATTTGAGGGTCTGTCCCCGCAGGCCTGCTTCATGAATAAAAACATACCAGCCCTTCGTTCTCCTCGACCCTCCAATCAAGCCCTTGATCGTGGTACTCGGCGGGTCCTCCAGGCTCTTTGGACTCGAACACTACTACTGGTCGACTAGGGGCCCTTTGCCAACACAGGGCCTCCCGTTAGGCGCTGTGAAACCCCGACCAATGTAAATCGCTTGCTCCAGCTTTGTCTCTACTCGGGAAATGGACCCTCAGATCCATGCCGCCACGCAGCCGACTGTGCGTTACTGATAATGTCTGACTCCACATATTGGCCCTTATCGACTCAAGGGCCCCTGATCAGCGCGGAGGGTCTCCTGGCTGGCACTGGAGTGCCTAGTCCTGCAGGCCGGGCCACTGAATACGACCTCTGGCCGGCCTTTCCGGACCTTCGGCCCGTCAAATCGAAACCTTAATCCTAGTTCCCGGGGGTCCAAAAGGTTCCTCGAAACCTAAGCGGGGGGTACGTGCCCCTTTATCCCCCCTCTGTCTGTTCTACTGTTTTAGAAGCAGAAGCAGAAGCCGATTCAAGAACTTCCAAACACTATCAAATCATCAAAATACAGGTGTCAGAAAAAAAACTCCGACTTTGCTACCGATGTGTTCTGCAAGTGGGTATGCCAACATGGGTTTTCTCCCGATTAGTGATAGCTCATTCTGCGCCTGAGATGGAACCCACCCCCATCCCCACTCTGCGCCTAAGATGCGACCAGTCCCTCTCCGGCCTTTGCAGGCCTAGGAAGGAATGTTCTCAGGTCTAAGAGCAAAACTTGATCCTTTTAGGACTTGGCCTGTGTCTTTTCTAGGCGTGGAAAATGACACTTCCCAGACTTAACGCAGGCCATCTCAGAGTTTAAGAAGACGTGGACCCATCCTGGGCCTAAAAGATGAGAGGCGCCTATTCGGCACGTGAGATGCTCAACTCGTCAGCTTCAGCTATATGCTTACTTTATCTTACTATATCCTAAAATGGATGGTCCCCTGATTAATAAAGGTCTCATTGAGCCTACTGTGACCATTTCTAGACCTCAGAGGACCCTTTCTGAGCCTACCATGAGCCTCCTCCCATAAGAAAATAGGCCCTTTCTGAATCTATTATGAGCCTTTCTGATTGAAGATCTCCAGGGATAAACTTTCATGGGCGTTTCTGATCAGGAAATGGATTCGTTTCAGATCTGGGGCGGGCCCATCATAAGTTGAAGGCGGGGCGCATGTCGGGGGGGGGGGGGGGGGGGCACCGGGGCACATCTGTTTCCCCTTTGGTCCAGACAGACGTTTGGGGTTCTTCGGGACCGGCGATCAAGAGTCCGACTAGGGGGCCCGAAGAGTTGGCCAGAGGCTGCATCAAGGGATCCTGGTCTGCAAATGTCCATCAGAGGGCCTCTTGCGCCGATTGGAGGCCGCTGGAGACAATAAGGGCCCGCCAGTGGTTCCGCGACCACAAATTTCGAATGGTCCGTCCCGTGGCGGCCTAGGGCCTATTTCCAAGGCCGGGACCATCCTAGGGCCAGCCGTTGTCAGTCATTTTCATTCAGATTGTCCTTTGCGTTGGTCATAATAAGGCAGTGAAAGGGCCCCGTGTCAGACAAGGGCCCAAGAACGAACGTGGCCCCAGACCTCTACCGCGTTTCGGTCAGGGGTCCGATAGACCGAACTGGAGTCATCTGCCAATTATTAAACCCCCTGTGTCGGAAAGCAAACCTTTGGCGTCAATGAGCCCCCGCCCCTTGCGTCAGTCCGGGATCAACTGCTACGGTCTGAGGGACTTCCGTGTTGGCGAGGAACCGATGTATGCTGCATTCTTCTGCTGCCCTCCTAATCGACCAGAGGGCCCCGGCCACCGTGTCTCCAGAATAGTAGCTGGCAAGTACCCCTGGTAGCGGGTTGGAACGGAAATATCCTTCAACCCCTGACCGCGAAAGGCCATGAGCCCCTAATTTTCTACTCACGGGGCTCCCTGTCCGCGACAGGCAAAGGGTCTCCTTAGTGCTCAATCCGCTAGGTCCCTCAACGAACGCATTCGCAGGCATGACAATGGCGAAATGATACGGCTGGGGCCCATCGGCATGAAATGTGCCAAATTTGGTGATTCTTTGGTGTGCCTTTCACCGGAAGTTTTTTATTCAGGCATGCGCTAGCCTGCCCTCTTCTTACCAAAACTTTGGCTTGTCTCCTAGCATAAGACGAAGCTTGTGGGGCCCGAGTTAAGCCCTTCTCGGGCCTAAGTGTTTAAATTGGCCGTTTTGAGGCCTGAGATTCACACTTTCTCCGTATACAATGTGCTATGTCATTATTTAAGACGGGCCTTACTTGAGTCTACGACGGGCCCTTTCCAGACCTGAGAGGGCCCTTTCTGTGCCTACGATAGGCCCTACCACGACCTAAGACAGACACATCCAGAGTTTGCAATGGGCCTATCCTGATCAGAGACGGCCTTTTTTGAGTTTACAGTGAGCCCTTTTCAAGTTGGAAAAGAGTCCTTTCCGTGCCTGAAACTGTTAAAAAGATTTCTTGCCTTGAAATATATCCTTTCCGGACCTAAGACGGGCTATCTACGCTTCCTTGGATGCTGGCTTGAATGATGGAAGGGAAAAGATAGTTTTGGCCCTTACCTCAACATGGGGACGGTTTGTCCCCAGCCAGCACGGTGCAGTTTTCAGATCCCTGAGCTTATCTACATCAAATGGTTTAAAGCAAAAGCGGTGCCTTTGACTTGAAATTTGACTTTGACTTGACAAATTTGACTAACCAATTATAGGTTGTGACGGCCTAAGTCACATAACATTCCAAGAATACAGGATTTTTGTGGTGGTAGCCGGAGGGGCGAGGGCGATCACATTTTTGAGCTTCGTGGCATATAGTTTCGGGCGATGAAACATGGGAATGTTTGATGCAAGCTATGTGTAGTCGGTGTACCGTTTGCATGTCTAGTTTGATTTGTAGATTCCATGCTATTCTCGTATTCATTTTGTATCGCTAATTTTAGCCTCTGTTCTGTCGGTTTTCGCTCTGTTTAGTTCTAGGTCTAGTCTGCCTATTTCCGAGGTTTCGTTGTTTTCCCGTCAGCGTCCACGGGGAGTTCAGGTCGACTCTTGGTCAGACGCGAGGTTTGGTGAGGCGGGATGGAGGCTGCCATCAAAGATTTTTGCAGCCGGTGTGAGAAGTGCAACACACGAGCTACTCCTATTCCGCACCCAAGGGCTTCAATGGGCGAATTGCTTGCCGATGAACCTTTTGCTACTGTGTTTATCAATTTTCTATGTCTCCTGCCCACGACGCCCCGTGGGAACAAGCATCTTCTGGTGATTGTGATCATTTTACTCGCTGGTGTGAAGTGTTTCCGGTTCCCGGCATGACTGCCGCCACTGTTGCTGATGTGACTGTCAACCAATTTATCGCGCGTTTCGGATCCCTCCGCCGCATTCATTCAGACAATGCTGCGAATTTCTCTGGTACTCTTCTGGCTGAGGTTTGTCGATTGCTGGGCGTTGAGAAAACGCATTGCTCTGCTTTTCATCCTGAGGGGAATTCAAAGTGTGAGAGAATGATGCGAACGATGCTGGACATGCTGGCAAAGTACTTGGACGAGAACCATGGCGACTGGGACGCTCACTTGCCCTTGTTCATGCTCGGATACAAAGCCAGGGTACATTCTTCATTGGGACTCTCTCCAAACTACCTGATGTT
Source organism: Pollicipes pollicipes (assembly GCF_011947565.3). Classification (NCBI taxonomy): domain Eukaryota; kingdom Metazoa; phylum Arthropoda; class Thecostraca; order Pollicipedomorpha; family Pollicipedidae; genus Pollicipes; species Pollicipes pollicipes. The sequence continues at coordinate 40,618,128 of NW_023596461.1, forward strand.
TGGCAGAAATCCTAGGCTACCAGCTGCGGTGCAAATCCAGGTACCATCTACTATTCCCAAATGTGCCACGATTTCTGAGTATCCGTCCAGACTCACACAGCGGATCAAACTGTCTCACAAGTTCGCGCTGCAGGCCTCAAACAAGCGTCATGCGCGCAACAAGAAATTGTTCGACAAGAAGCTGAACATACACCTTTTTCATGCTGGTGACGCAGTGTATCTTTTCAGGAGTGTAGTTCAGCGGGGCCAGTACTACAAGTTTGTCAGGCCGTGGAAGCCTGCGGTGGTTATGGCTAAGCTGTCTGGCCTCAATTACAGGGTGAGGGTGTTGGGAGGGAATAGGGCTGTCGTTGTTCACCACAATAGACTGAAGCCTCGTTCCGATGACCCCTCAGCGCCTGTCGCATGCCCAGACATGACGATTCCTGGCTCGGCATTATCTGCGGACCCCGAGGTTGGAGATCAGCCTTCACTCCGATCACCTCAGCCACAAGAAGGCGCGTCACCGGAGGGCGACTCGTACTTGTCGCCGTTTGCTCATAACACATTTCCAGCGGGCGATAATTCGGTAACCGCGACTGTTGCTGTGGGTGGCCCGGCGTCTCTCTCCACAGGGATGCCTGTTGCGTCAGAGGTACAGGATTTATCCGCTGCGGTTCCGGAGGGACGCCTGTGTGAGCACACCCCTGATGTGCTTGATGTTCCTGTTTCTGCTCCGGATGGTGGAGATAGACCATTGACCGCACCTGTATTGGTGCCTGATGGGCCCGTGACCGCTCCTGTGTTGGTCCCTGATGGGTCTCCGATGGCCCCTGCTCCTGTGCCAGGCCCCCGGCGCTCTAACAAAGCTTCTAGGCCACCGGATCGCTATCGTCCGAGTTAAGTCGTTAGTTAAGATTTGCTTAAGTTTGACTAAATGTGGCTGAAATGCAATCGAAATGGATGAAATGCAATAGGATTATATCAGGACAAAATGTATTTGCTGCCTGGGTACTATTCTGGTGTCGTGTTTGGCAATGTCTTCGCTGGCCTATCGGTGTAGCGCTACCGGTTGGTGTGTCTTGTTAATGGGACAATGCACATGTGCATGACATGTCATTGGAATGTTGCTCACTGACTTCACAAACCCTGTTCCTAGTCCCCCAGTCATGCCTCAAGCCGAAGCTGTTCTGTATTGTTCCAGTTAGTGAAGCTGAAAGCTACATTGCACGCGGCCCGAGGATTGTGTGCGATGTGGGTTTACTTACACCGAACTGTGGGCTGCGTATGTTGTGTGTTTTGCCTAGAGTTCGCAGATGGGTCGCCGCTGCGGCCGCGCTGCCGTTATAGTGATGTCCGCGGCCGAGCTCCATGGCCCTGCTGCCCGCGGCTGCGCTCCGCGGCCGTGATGTCCGCGGCCAGGTTCCGTGGCCGAGCTCCGTGGCTGTGATCCGCGGCCGAGTTTTTCGGCCGAGATGCGTGCGGACAATGTTCTGCGGCCGTGTTCTGCGATCGTACGCTGCGACTGTGCGCCGCAGTCGTGCTCTGCGGCGGTGCTCTGCGACCGTGTTCTGCGTCGGTGTTCTGCATCGGTGCTCTGCGGCCGTGTTCTGCGGCCGTGCTCTGCGACTGTGATACCCGAGGTCACACTATCTGTGCCGTGCTGTCTGAACGTTGAGTGCGCGCGGCGCTCGTGATACGGGCGGCCGAGTGAGCAGACTGCTGCCAAAGACGTTACTTGGGCAGTGCTGCTCTCGGCCCGGGTTGAGCGGTGCAGTGACGGAACATTGCATAGTGATGTCTTCTCTTTTGTTAGCAGGGTCGGGTGTAGTCGGTTTATTGTTTGCATATCTAGTTTGATTTAGTGCTCGCTTCTCGTTTGTTAGCCACTCAGTTTGCTATGATCGTGAGGTGTAATTTAGTGTTACTCAATTCCATGCTATTTTCCTAATTATTTTGTATCGCTAATTTTAGTCTCTGTTCTGTCGGTTTTCGCTCTGTTTAGTTCTAGGTCTAATCTGCCTGTTTCCGAGGTTTTGTTATTTTCCCGTCAGCGTCCACGAGGAGTTCAGGTCGAGTCTTGGTCAGGCGCGAGTCTGGTTGGAGTTGAAGCGCGGTGCTGGCGATGGGCCGTCGTGAACATAGTGCACCTGAAACTGCGGTGCCTTCGACGTGGCGGCCGTCGACATATGCATGCTTTTGTCGCACTGGAATGTATTCTTTTTGAACGTATCTCGGGGAAAATGAGAATAAGGTAACATTTTATATCGTGTTTTGACTATAACGGAGTAGTAAGAAATTCATCGGCAGTTACATCGTGCTGCGAATATGGACTCCGTTCGTGCATAAGCAATATGGGTATCACAGCTCCCCGGGCAAATTTGGTGTATCGCGCTGCAGGTGCCTAAATTGGCCACATGTATTTTGTACATGGGTATTACGTGGCTGGCTGCAAATATGCGGCTGCTGCTACGAGCGTCAAAGCCGCCAAGATAAATATTTCTCGCTCGTGAAAAAATGTTGTTTTTGTGTTATATTTATTACTCAGGCTCGTAGGCAAGCAAAAACGTCGGACTGCACACGCAGCTCTGTTGTGACCTGGACACTCCTTTACTCTCACCGCCCTTAAGGTGCTTAACGTCATGCAGAAAAACGTGTCGTTTTCTTAACAGCTGTCGTAGTTTGAATATACGCAGTTTTTGCACCATTCACACAGCAGCACAGTATTTTTCGAAACGGTCATTGGTGCCATAGGTATGGCTCTATCAACATAAATAGACCACATATAAAAGTGTCAACAAGTAAAACAGATGGAAATAAAATGCAAATAGTTGAATAGGCGAAAAAGTCAAAAAGGTAAACCAAAAGGGATAAAAGTCAACCATGCAAAAGTGCAAAAGCGTGAAAGACAACAAATGTACTGTGACAATTGCCAAAATTTGTTTTATTCAGTAAGTAGTACACCGTCGAACTAGACACTGATTCTGCAACACATGCAAAGGACTCGTTAGTTGGCAACTAACCATACACAGCATGCAGCCTTTGGAGATAGCATAAGGGCATGCAGCAAGCAACAACGAGAGCGTCCACGACCGCATGCACCAAGCAACCACCACGCAAGCCAATGCCGATGCGCATGCACATTCGCCATGCGACACCATCAGCACATGCACAATCACCAAGGCATGCAATTGCAACATGTCACAATACATAAGGTCGAAAAAATTCAGCAGCCCAAAAAGATCAAAAGTCAAAGGAATACAGTTCGACAAAACAGATCAACCACGGCAAGTCCAAATAAGCAGCAAGCCACACAGTAAAGGTCAAGTCAGAAGTCAAAATAAAAAGAGGTCAAAGAAATACCAGTCCAGAGGATACAAGAAAACTACAAAAATCGGTCACGCAAGACATCAAGATGTCTTAAAATGAGGCAGAACCCAGGATCCTGACGCAGTCGACCATGCGGGACGCCTCCGGCACGAAATCGGGGCACTCTGCGCTCTTCGCCGGGCCACGAGACTCTTTGTACCATGTTTAGGCTAGAACTTTCGCCATTTTAGGAACGGGCCTCATTATAGACAAGCGAAAATAAATGGCATCGTTTTCTTATAGGCAGAGTCGGGAGCGGCGCCGCGGGATAGGAAGGGGGGGGGGGGCATAGCCCCCGCCTGCCGATAGGGGTAGGAACATAAGCATTCATCATCTCATTTTGGGAGGCCGTTTTTAGCCAAGCCAAAGTTTTGTAGACGCACATCTGTTACGAGTGGATTCAAATGAAGTAAGAACAAAAAATCAACCCACGTTGGCCTGAGAATTTCCATCCTTCTGCAGAATGCACCAGTGAAACAAAAAATATAACCAAGTTTTGAGCGTGCGCGCTGGCAATCAGGACCCAAAACACCGAAGCCCGGGGTTGCAGTTCCCGTACACCGAGCGGCGTGGACCGCTGCAGATAACACCAGACGGCGGGCGCCGGGCACGCGAGAACGACCGTCATGAAAGAATGTTCCCACAAGTCTTGCAAAATAAGTTAGTTTTGTTCAAAGACTAGGCTGGGGCATGTACTTCACCTAAATGGTATAAAAAAATCCCACAGCAGACTAACAGTTACAGCAACATAAAAACAGACACTTCACACTCACATCCACTCAGACGTTCTCTCCCCGCCTCTCCCTCTCTCTCTCTCTCTCTCTCTCTCTCTCTCTCTCTCTCTCTCTCTCTCTCTCTCTCTCTCTCGCCCTTCCAGGTCCACCACCATATTTCAGCCTCAGTTCGCAGCGCTGTAAATGCAATTGCATTCCTTAATGCACAGACTACCTTCTAAACGTGCGAATTGATGTTAGAAAGCCTTAAAGGGTATCTTCTTCCTCCAGATACGTCATCTTTTTCGTTCGTCCTCTGGCCGCCGCCCCATGTCAAGCACGAAGCGAACATAGCGCGGTCTATGGAGACTGCAACGCCGGACGGCGGTGTTTTTGCTGAAAGACCTGCGATTGCATGTGTTCAAAGCTATGTTACATCCTTTTCTCTTACCGCTTCTGAATAAAGGTTGAACACGCCCATATGAGTATGGATTGGCCGTGTTCGTACAAACTTTTGATCCCACCTAAATTTACAATCTACGTTCAGGATTTGTATCAATATAAATCTTATCATTCTGCAGCTTTCGTTCAACCGCACTCAGCATTTCGGACAACCCAGTGAAAATTCTGGCAAAGTATCGAGTGCTATCAAATTCAAAAGAATTCGCTGAGCCATTGTAAAATGATGGGCGCTGGAGGCCTATTTCATTCAATCATCACAAAAGTGAGCAAATTTCACATTTTGTTGTCTATGTTATCGAATATCTCTGGTTTCGATAATAGTTTGGAGCTTGTTAAAACCTTTGTAGTTTGGCAAAATAGCATCCTAATTGCGGTTTAAATTACATCTGAAAGTTCTTTATAATAAAAAAGAATGCCATTTATACAAAACTGTAAATAACGACACTTTTATCATCTCACAAACTCATCACACCCAGCTAACATGATCAAACAGTTCTCGGTTCTATTCATTGTTTTGTAACATTTTGACGATAATTCCCGACTCCTATGATGTGGGTTTGTCTGAGTGCAATGCATGTGTCGTGCGTCCGGCCTCCCGCTCTCTTCCTTTCTCTCCCCTCACTCTCACTCTCTCTCCCCTTTCTCTATTCTCTTTCTTGTTTTCTAATTGCATCGTACGGGCTCATGTACTCTAAGAATTTGGAATCGACTGAACTGCAGAGCCCTTTGTAAATGGTATTTGACATAGAGCAATACAGATCGCAATGAGTCTTGATCGATCTTGAACGAAACAACCGATTTGGCATACATATTTATCCACCAAATCATGCCCAAGTTCGTCGAGAGAAAACTGGCAGCTGGTGGCGGAAGTAACAATGTATTTATCACATTCTTTCCACACTCTGCCGGGATGGCGCATCTAAAACAGACACACACGATATTATTGCTGGCAGTAGCCAGAGAATGTATACATACGTCAAAGTGAAGAGTTAAATAGCCATACGCATCGGCCGATATGGACGCCGTCCAGGGCGCCAGCGCGGCCCGCCGACGCTCTGCAGGGCAGCAGAGGCTGCGGCGCAGGGGGCGGCGCCGACGCGGGTCGGGCCGACAACAGACTTGTGACCTGACCTGGCGGATTCGGGGCAGCGTGGCGACCGACGCACCGTCGCACCCCGTCGCCGTTGCCGACCGACACACGCTTGCACAGCTTTGACACGACAGTATGGCCATCTCCAAGCACACGCGACCCGAGCCCCAGCGGCGCTCCGTACAGAAGGACGCGAGGCGCGGCGGAGCGAGCGCCGCGCGGCCGGCCGCCGAGCCCGCCAGCTTCTGTACCGGATGCGCCGGTGCCGAGGTCGTCCGATATGGCGCACAGCCGCCCTGACCTGACGCCGCGGGGGTCGCGGCCACCAATTCCGACACAGTTCAAAGGCCCGTGGCCTACTTCATTCCTAAGGAAGCTAAGTCGAATAAATATACAGCACAACCGTCTCATATATCACCCCCCGTGTTTCCATCGCACAATGCCATCGAATAACATGTAAGTAGAACCATGTACAATTAGCTAAGGCAAACACGGTGATCAATGCGTAAAACACAGTCGTTTTAGAATCGATATCTTCGCATCAATCCAGCGTCCGAGTTCACGATTCTACTTTAGCTAAAGCAAGTCTCCTTTATGCTGTTTGGGCAAACAATATTTGCAGTGAAGAAAGAGGATCCTATGCAGGGGAAGCGACATAAGCGAAACCTCACAAAAATCGTGAGAGACAAAGACTAGAGTTCTCTAGAAAAAAGTTTTTGCTTTTTCCTTTTGCTTTGGATAATTTTGGTGGCCTGGGCCCGATGTTAACGAGACCCAAGTCGGACAACAGGTGCCAAGGTTCCTCTAACGAGATACTACAAAGTTTCCCATGCTTTTTTGTATAACAACTTGTCAAAAGGCTTCCAGAAATGAAAACGATAACTTGCAGTCAGGTGAATTTAGCAGTCGGCAACCATACCCTCCTCAAACTCAGTACTGTAAACAGTAAACGCAGACACGTTCCGATATTCCAAGAATCGCCATCCATGCACCTAATATCGAATCACAGAAAATTTCCGGCCCCTGTCAGCTTGAAGCCCCGCGCAGAACCAAAGAGTACAAAACGGTCATTCCAGTGGTGCAACTTGCCTACAGCTCATGTATGCACCGGACGGGCCATTCGCCTTGTTAGTGGTATGAGGCTTTATTGCTTGAAAGTATGATAACCCCACTAAACTAGAAGTCTAATTCCCTGAAAGCACCATATCAACCATGAACAGCACACGATGGTTATGAAGATGAGTACCGAACAACGGAGCCGCCGTGACCCTGACAGGGCAAGGGTCTTCCAGCGACGTGTACCGCACGTGGCAGGAAAGATGGGATGAGCCCAAACACAGTCGCCTTGCCGCCCAGCCGTCCAGTGTTGTTCGGCCGCCGTGATCCTCAGTGGCGGCTGCTCCTGGTCTCTGAGCTCGACGGCTCCCACTCTGACAGACTCAGCCGTACGGCCAGGTGGCGCCACCTCCGCCTCTGCCCTGGCCCCTGGCGGACGGGCCCAGCGGCCACTCGGCGACACGAGACACCAGCTCGGCGGCGTGAGAACGCCGCTCGCTCGCGGCAGGACTTAGAGAGCCAGAGACAGCTCAGTCTGACCGGCAGCGATCACCCGAGCGCCCACCTGGGCTGCCACCTGGGCCACCACCCGAGCGGCTACCTGGGCTACCACCTGGGCTGATACCCGAGCGGCTACCTGGGATGCCACCTGGGCTGTCATCCGAGCGGCCACCTGAGCTACCACCTGGACTGCCACCCGAGCGGCCACCTGGGCTGCCACCCTGGCCGCCACTCGAGCGGCCACCTGGGTTAGCACCACGGTTGCTACCCGAGCGGCCACCTGGGCTACCACCTGGGCTGCCACCCGAGCCGTCACCTAGGCTACCAGTTGGGCTGCCACCAGAGCGGCCACCTGGGCAACCATCTGGACTCCCACCCGAGGGGTCTCCAGAGCTGTCAACAGAGTGGTCAACCGGGCGATCAGCGAGACGCCTCGTCCTGGCACCGCGCCGGTCGAACGCGGCGTGTTTGGCACTTAGTTGAACAGGTCGCCGGCGCACGGCGGCACGTGACCTCCACACTCCCCACAGACAAACAGTATCACAGGCGGGCAATCTTTGACGTCTCTGCCGGCCGACACGCCGGCGGGAAAGCTCGCAGACTCGGGCCGCCCGTGCTGCGCTGGGCAGCTACTGCGGCTCTACCAGCGGGCGGCGGCCAGCATGGCCAGCAACAGCGACCAACAGCTGGCGCTGACCGCAGCCGCGCCTGCAGCCTTTTCCTTCGGCGGCACCGCAGTGGTGGCCGGTGGTACGTTGGTCCGCGGCACGACCTCCTCTTGCTCCTCGTCGGTCCCGATGTGCACGTCTCCATCGTGAGGCCGCTCTGGCGGCAGCACTGGGGACGGCCAGAGCAGACGTCACGCGCGCCGCACCGAGCACGATAGCCGCGGGCTCAGACAGCGCGGCAGACACGGGCTCAGACAGCGGGGACGGCCGGAGCAGATGTCACGCGCACCGCACCGAGCACGACAGCCGCGGGATCAGACAGTGCGGCAGGCACGGGCTCAGACAGCACGACAGTCACGGGCTCAGACAGCGGGGACAGCCAAAGCGGACGTCACGCGCGCCGCACCGAGCACGACAGTCACGGGCTCAGACAGCGCGGCAGACACGGGCTCAGACAGCGGTGACAGCCAGAGCAGATGTCACGCGCCCCGGACTGAGCACGACAGTCACGGGCTCAGACAGCGCGGCAGACACGGGCTCAGACAGCGGGGACAGCCAGAGCAGATGTCACGCGCGCCGGGCCGAGCACAACGGCCGCGGGCTCAGATCCGTGTTTGCTCGGTCCCCCGTGTGGAAACGTGAGCAGCAGCAGGACGGTGGGCTGGCTGCCCACTGCTGGTTTCCACACATGGCTTAGCCCATTCGCAGTGTCATTTTAGAAGCCAGCGGTTGTAGAGACTCGTTCGTCTTTTTGCATCCCACACTGCAATAGTCCGGCCACCGGCGCCGCCAAACCGGTGTTCCCCACAACGTGAAGCGCTGCTGCGTTGCTATTTTTGTGATTGCTAAAGGATGGGCTGCTTGTTCGAATACCAAAAAGAAGAATAAATATTATGAAGCGATAAAAAACAAACGTGCACATAAAGGCGTTAGTACTGGGGCATGGGTTCCACGACAGTTTCAGTGAATTACACCAAGACTGGGGACTCCTGCAGCGTCCAAAAGTAGCTCGTGTCGTGCTCTGGTCCGGGCAGGCAGTGAATATGAGCCGGGCCTCACGTGTATCCCCGTCGAATGTGTCCTGGTAGGCGTCATGGATGCCGCCGTCGCCGCTGCCGCTGCCGTAGTCGGGATACTCGTAGATGCCGTCCTCGTCGTCGTAGACCGACCAGTCGCCGGAGCCGCTGCCCTCGTGCCAGCCGCCGTCGTCTTCCAGGCCGCCATGCAGACTGCCCGTGGCCGGCAGCGCCACCATCTTGTCGAGCGAGATCTGGAGGGGCGACACGATCGTCAGCGAGGGCGACCCGACCGGCGACAGCGGCAGCGGCAGCGGACCGTCACCGCCGGCCGCCAGCGGCGGAGCTGCCGTGGCTGGGCGGCGGGCGGCGGGCGGCGGGCGGCGCGAGAACTCCTAGGTCATGCCATAAGTGGCCGCAGTCACGTACAGCGCGCCGGCTAGAGGCCAGACCAACCGACAGTTGCCGCCCAACACCAGCTGTAAAATATCGTCGTGCTTTGAGATGTGTGGACCCCAAATGCCAAAATACGCCCAGATCTTCGCAGCAAGGAAAGCCACACTGATGCAGCAGTGGCCGTGATTGATAACCATAACGATAATAACAGGTATGCCGGCATGCTAGAGACAGGGCCAGGCTTCCCTCAATCAGCAATCAGTTCCCAGCTACTAGCAGAGAAGCATTGACACTACGAGAAGCCCCAGCTGGACTTCAACGCCTCGGACACGTCATTACACACGTTGAGCTTGCGTGGGCCCACACTCCTACTTCACAACTATGCCGGGTATTTATCAGCTCCTACTTCACAACTATGCCGGATATTTATCAGCTCCTACTTCACAACTATGCCGGATATTTATCAGCTCCTCCTTCACAACTATGCCGGATATTTATCATCTTTTATAAATATATAAATATATTATATATAAGAAGCCATGCTTGAAGACATTCCTGGCAGTGCGATGTCTTACCAACACCCACAAATGCACAGCTTTTTCAAAACCATTTTGAAAGTAGCTTGTCGGTTTTGAGGGCACCACGCTGGGTGCGTTGCTGCACCCCACCCTCTCCCCCCTGCTGGACACACTACTGTATTTTGTAGCAACAGTTTATGGTACGCTGCAAAAAAAAAAGTTGAAAAGCGAAGCCCGGTCAATGTCGGCCTTCCAGGATAAAGGTCAGTTGCTACAGAGAGGGCGCGGTCAGCGCTCTGGACAGACCACTGCAGAGCGACACACGCACTCGCGCCAGACGCGCTTGTGTTGGCCTCCTCGCGAATTCATGGTTTCGCCGTGCCGCTCAAATACGGCGAGAAATCGAAAATGCTCTGCAGCCGGCTTTAACGTCTTTAATGTCTTTAACGTCACTCCTGTGACGTAGGGGGAGGCTCAAGCGCCCCCTGGCTTTGATCGCATCCGGCTCAATGTCCGCGCTTCCATGCGTATCCAACGAACCGGGGGCACAACCAATAAACGAGTTATTGTAGACAAGCCATGTTGAATTGAATTAGTGCCATTCGAGTACCATGTTGATCTTCCTGTTTGGTGATCATGGGTGCTCTTGAGAGCACGAGGTTATGCAAGCCAGATTCGTGCACTCAACAGTTGTGATTCGAGAAAAAACTGCAATATGTTGAAATGAAGGGTGGCTCGTGACAGACCGCACGTTCCGAAGATAATCAGCAAAACCATTTTAAAAGCTTCAAAGATATCAGCCATTTCTTTGAGAAGTTTTCAGGTGAATTCAGGTCCCAGAATATCCTCTAAGCGATATCTAAAAAAGATTATGGATCCTGGATGTGTCTGGACCCAGGTTGATGCCTCAGGGATCCGATCTCAGCAGCCATTTCTGGAAACCAGGCACATGTCTAGACAAGAGGCTTTGCTATCGATCACCGCGAAAGGCGGCGGGTTTCCGTGTCGCAGTGCGTGTTTGGTACGTGATCACTTCATGCGTGCGTCAAACACGAGTCATACACACTGACACGACGAGAGGACATACATGCGGGACGCTACCTGGATTTCTCCGCCATGCGAGCTTGACGCCCCGTGCTTAAAGACCCAAATGGTAAGACGGGAGATTTAAGTGAGGAGATCGTCTGCATACGGATCGGTGAAGCACAGCTCTATAGAGCGGTACGGGCGCTCTGCAAACGATACGCTGTGTTTCCTCGTGCTGCTACTTAACACTTACAGGTGTAAGGCATGCCACGGGACACCGTGAATGCCTGGCCAGATCACCTGTAGACGTGTGTAGTCGTAAGCTTACTATAAAGGGTATTTAAGATGTGCCTCTGAGGCCTCTGACCTGTGCCGTATCGTAGGCGACCCTGATCATGTCCCAAGACAGCCCAAAGCGTCGGCTCCGTGGATGTCCCAGGGACTTGAGATAAACACCGGGGTGGGGGCGGGAGTCTGACACATGTCCGGCGGTGGCGCGCTGTGGCCGCGACGTGTGATTGTGAGGGACAGCTGTGACGTGTGAGTGTGGCAGGCATCCATGCCACGTCGCTGTGACGAACAGCCATGGCGCGTGGCTGTGACGGACAGCTGTAATGTGTGAATGTGATGGTCAGTCGTGATATGACTGCGACAGATAGATGCGCTGTGGCCGCGACGTGTGATTGTGAGGGACAGCTGTGACGTGTGATTGTGAGGGACAGCTGTGACGTGTGAGTGTGGCAGGCATCCATGCCACGTCGCTGTGACGAACAGCCGTGGCGCGTGGCTGTGACGGACAGCTGTAATGTGTGAATGTGATGGTCAGTCGTGATATGACTGCGACAGACAGGTATGACATGTGACTGTGACGGACAGCTGTGCCGCGACTATGACGGACAGCTATGACGTATAACTGTGACGGACAGATGTGACATGCGACTGTGACGGACAGCCGTGACGTGTGACTGTGACGGACGGCTGTGGCAAGTGACTGTGAAGACAGCTGTGACGTGTGAATGTGACGGACAGATGTGACTGTAACGGACAGATGTGAGGTGTGACTGTGACGGGTAGCTGTGACGTGTGACTGTGACGGACAGCTGTGACGTGGGACTGTGACGGACAGCTGTGACGTGGGACTGTGACGGACAGATGTGACTGTAACGGACAGATGTGAGGTGTGACTGTGACGGGCAGCTGTGACGTGTGACTGTGACGGACAGCTGTGACGTGGGACTGTGACGGACAGCTGTGACGTGGGACTGTGACGGACAGATGTGACTGTAACGGACAGATGTGAGGTGTGACTGTGACGGGCAGCTGTGACGTGTGACTGACGGACAGCTGTGACGTGGGACTGTGACGGACAGATGTGACTGTAACGGACATATGTGAGGTGTGACTGTGACGGACAGCTGTGACGTGTGACTGTGACGGACAGCTGTGACGTGGGACTGTGACGGACAGCCGTGACTGGCTACCGTCTTGGCTGAACGATTCTGTTACGGCTGCTTAGACGTGAAGTCCGGTTGAACACAATGCATATTTATGCTCGCACAAACGTTGCCACTGGACTGAAGCAAAGCACAACTATCGAACGAGGCACCCCTCCTGGCCCAAAACTGACGCGGCCGGTCCGCGATCGCCTCAAGGAAACGTCTGACTAAACCATCTTGAACAAGGGAATGTGATTGTAAATGCCACTTGTGTAGCGCGACTCAATGCAGATATACACGGCGGAGGAATCCGAGCCACGCACGGCTGAAGCAGTCAACTGTTGAACAATGGAAAGTGGGGCTCTAATTACCATAACCACACAACGGATAACAACCGAAGTACATGCAGGGTCACAAGGGTACATGTAATCAGTCGGAGCTAATCAGAAGCATCCAGCTCATCCCTGGCCCGGATCGCTTTCATGGACTCACCGACGTTAAGCCGGAATAACAGTTGCATTCCGGTGGGAAGATTACAATGCATTAGATGACAGAAATGCCAACACGCAGGCCAGCTGCCTCCAGCAACACCAACAGCAAACCCCACACACGTGGCATGTACTGTTGATCAGAACAAGATACTGACAGTCAGTAGTAAAGGACGCGCACCAGCCAGCCCCACAGTACCGTTTCCCACCCCGCCGTGCTGTGACCCACCCCGCCGTGCCGCTGTCCACCCCACCATACCGTCACCCACCCCGTCGAACTGTTGCCCATCCCGCCACACCGTGACCAGGCCGACCGTGCTGTGACCCACCTCGCCGTACCGTTGTCCACCCCGTCGAACCGTTGCCCATCTCGCCGTACCGTGACCAGGCCCACCGCGCTGCGATCCACCCCGCCGCACCGTTGCCCACCCCGCCGCACCGTTGCCCATCCCGCCGCACCGTTACCAGGCCTGCTAAACAAATATTTCAGGACCGACGTTGGAAGAGGCAGCAGTTTCACACACAAACACGAACCAATGGCGGGACAGCACCGACTCATGGAGCAGACCTACTCGCAACACCAGACGGGCTTCCGTGTCACAAGATATGATGGCACAATCATTTGCGAAACACGTGGTTTGGAAATAAAATAGAGAACGGCATTGAAGATGCGCTTGCAGTACACTCGATAGCGTGGCTGCAACATCGGTGGTACTAGTGTATTTGCTTGGAAAGCCATATGTGCCACCGCATGAGCACACAAATGGGCTGGCAGCAAGGCGTGTCGCGAATGCCAGCGGCGTGTTCGCGATTAGATGGGGGAGCGTGCGCCAGTGCCAATTTTGTTTTTTTCTCAATGTGAATGTAGCTTTTTTCTCATTCAGATTTCTCAATGTGAACTTTTCTCAAATGAAATTTTCTCAATGTGATCGCACGGCCACTTCAGTTTATTCCATTCTGTGCTAGAATGAGTCATTGGGAGTTTTGCACGGATCGAAGCAGAATTGAAAATATCTAGCAGAGTCTGACTTTTGACAGGAATGCACCATCTTCGAGGCTGCAGCAGCCGTTCATTACAATGGCGTCGAGCGAAGAAGGTAACCGTGATCTCTCTCTCTCTCTCTCTCTCTCTCTCTCTCTCTCTCTCTCTCTCTCTCTCTCTCTCTCTCTCTCTCTCTCTCTCTCTCTCTCTCTCTTCTCTCTCTCTCCCTCTCTTCTCTCTCTATCTCCCTCTTTCTCTCTCCCTCTCTCCTCCCCTCTCTCTCTCTCCCTCTTTCTCTCCCTCTCTCTCCCTCTCTCTATTTCCCTCTCTCTCTCCCCTCTCTCTTTCCCCAGACTGTTTTTTGTGTGAGAAGTTCTGACCAGTTCTGGTGAATGGTGGCACCGGCTACTGTGTTGTTTCTCGAAAGGGCGTCCACTGTAGCTGTTTTTGTGGAATCGGCGGCCACCCTATCTCCGGTGACGCTGAAGGCTGGGCTGTTTGTGGTGGTAACCACTGCCACAGTTTCAATGGGACCTACTGCGGCCCAGGCTCTAGAGAAACTGATCGCTGCGCCGGGTCTGGCCCCAGGCTTTTACCTCAACGACGACCCTGAAATGTGCTATGGCGTTTTAGAGTAGTAAGTAATTGCGGGAATCATCCACCAAAAGTTGAAATAGGCCGGTGATGGATTATCTGTGGTAAATGAAAAGACAAACAGTGACTTAAGAGCCAGGCGCAAAACGAGAAAAAAACTTTAGGCGTTTAAAGCCTCTGATTTGCATCCTACTGAAACAACACAATTTGGGAGGACACATTTTTTCAACATGGAAAAGATTGCTGGGAAGGGAGAGAAGTCCTTTAAAGTCCTTTAAAACCCCAGAACTTAAAAAAGTAAGTCCCACCCTAATGTGAAAACAGTGTAAGGAGCCCGCTTCCAAGCAGTCAATCGCGATCGAATGACCTCCATACCACTTCCATTCTTAAAGTCATAGGCGTAAATGTCCTTGACGAGCCTGCCCTATCAACAGTCGGTATTCACCTACTGGTACCTGAACCTGCACAGCCGTGGAAAGAAATGATCTGGGGAAAGAATAACCGGCGAGCATCCTTCGTCTGCGTCTCCGCGAGCCCGCCTGAATCGGTGCGAGAGATCGCGACTAGTCTCATGACCGTAACAGTATCCGACATCGTCCGTTGGCGGCGGCCGACAGTCGGCTGCCCATCTCAGCGTGCCGGGTGGCAGCGTCTCGGCCTGGCGTCGCGCGCCGCCAGCATGCGGAGGGGCGCTGAGGTGTGCGGCCGACCCCCAGCCGGCCGAACCGGTCTGTCGGCCACACTGATATCACCCGGCGTCGGCAGTCCGATCGTATCGCTCGCCGACGATCGCCATTGGCAGCCACTGCCATTTGTTTCGGTTCAGCAGGCTGTCACACATTACTTACGGTCATGATTAATATCGCAAAAACGGCGGCGCCGGCCCGGCTGCGGGTGGCAACAGGTTCCACAGTCTCAGCCTGCCACCGATGAGCTCGTGGGTACAACTGTGCCTCACCCGTCATGACAGGGGCGGGAGGGGGGGGGGGGCAAGAGGGGCACGGAGCCCTTCATCTCTCACTGGCAACATTAGCGGCCCCCCAGGGCAGTGATGGCAGAACCACTGGACCCAGTATCTCCTACTGGCAACACTAGCGGCCCCCATGGCAGTGGCGGCGGCGCCACTGTCCCCCCCCCCCCCGCGAGCAGCAGCCCGCTGCAGCAGCGCCGGGCGTGATGTGTGGAGCAGACTGCAGCAGCCCCGGGCGTGTTGTGTGGAGCAGACTACAGACACTGCCCTGCCTCAGCTGCTCTACCCTACAGACAGCGCCCTCGGTGCACGGCCGTGGGCGGGCGCAGTGCGGCGGCTGGCGGCGGCGGGTGGTGAGGCTCACGAACCTGCTGTATCTGGCCTAGGCGGTCCGACTGCTCCTCCAGCACAGGCTCCGCCATGTGCGGCACGTTCACCTCCGGGTTGAACACCTGCGAGTCCAGTCCCACGCCGGCCAGCGGCTTCTTATAGCTGCGGCAGACGTCGGCCACAGTCAGAGGCGCGGGGAACAGTCAGGCTAGCCGCCGGCCAGCGGCTCCTCATAGCTGCGGCAGACGTCGGCCACAATCAGAGGCGCGGGGAACAGTCAGGCTAGCCGCCGGCCAGCGGCTCCTCATAGCTGCGGCAGACGTCGGCCACAGTCAGAGGCGCGGGGAACAGTCAGGCTAGCCGCCGGCCAGCGGCTCCTCATAGCTGCGGCAGACGTCGGCCACAGTCAGAGGCGCGGGGAACAGTCAGGCTAGTCGCCGGCCAGCGGCTCCTCATAGCTGCGGCAGACGTCGGCCACAGTCAGAGGTGCGGGGAACAGTCAGGCTAGCCGCCGGGCCAGGCGGCCGGAGCAGCCATCGCAGGGCTGGCCTGGACAGCGCCATCAGCCTCGTGGGTCCACATGCTGGCTGACCAAATCCCTCAGCGTAGCTTTTAGCATAGTGTTCAGACCATTTTGAAGCTGGAAGGCTTTGCTCGCTTCGGCACTATGCCGATTGTCTTAAAAAGCATGGGTAAATAAGCACCAGTTGTGTCAGGACCCCAGATT
Source organism: Pollicipes pollicipes (assembly GCF_011947565.3). Taxonomy (NCBI): domain Eukaryota; kingdom Metazoa; phylum Arthropoda; class Thecostraca; order Pollicipedomorpha; family Pollicipedidae; genus Pollicipes; species Pollicipes pollicipes. The sequence continues at coordinate 40,634,449 of NW_023596461.1, forward strand.
TATCCGAAGCGACACTGACAGCATCAGGACGAACCGATCCGAATATGACTGCGATGTCGCGCATATGCGAGGACGATCAACACACTGAGTGCGATGCGACGAAGTGTCCGAAAAGGGAGAGCGCTGGCCGCTGGCGGCACTCACTCGCCCAAGTTGCGACCGTTCCAGCATTCGGCTTGGTCGTGGAACGCCCACTCGTTGCAAGGTTTGTCGGGTAGGTGGTGGAACAGCCGCCTGTATTGCTCCACACCGCCTGGGGGCATGGGTGTTTGCGGTCAGAGCTGAACGACCGGAGCCTGTCTGAGCCAAACACCGACCGGAGGCAGTCGGACACGCCCACGGCAAGGGCTGAGTGTATCAAATGAATGGTGACACTGCAGCTGGCAACAGGTTCCACAGTCTCAGCCTGCCACAGATGAGCTCGTGGGCACAACTGTGCCTCACCCGTCATGACAGGGGCGGGAGGGGGGGGGGCAGGGGCAGGACGTTACATGCGACACATGACCACGGTTGACAGCACAGTCTCGGACACCGGCGGCCGTCGCACAGCGTTTGGGGCCACATGTGACACATGACCACAGCTGACAGTACAGTCCCGGAGGACACCGGCGACCGTCGCACAGCGTTTGGGGCCACATGCGACACATGGCCACAGCTGGCAGCACAGTCCACAGTCCACGGCCAAAACGGTCCCGCACTCCTACGCACTCCGAGGGTTTGGCAGCGCATGAGCCACTGGTGCCGCCACTGCGGTCCCCGCGCCGCCTGTCGACTGTCGACTCACTGTTGAACTGGCGCAGGACACTGGTGAGCTCTGGCTCGGGGTCGGCCGTCGTCAGCTGCACCTTGACCGGGCGCTGCGGCAGCGCCAGCTCCAGGTCGCCCGACGGCCGATGCTGCAGCGGCACCTGGCGGCGGCGGCGCTGCGGCGTCTCCGGCGCCGGCGGCGAGCCGCAAGCGGCGGCTGCCTGCTCGGCACACGACAGACGCACACACTCAGGCTCGGGCTCACCGGCCGCCGGGCACGTCGGCAGCTCGGACAAAGGGCACAGCTGCCGGTGCTTACGAACTTTTTCAAAAGCTGCCGGCTAAGGAAGCACGCACGGTAGGGTAGGGATGGCTACGTCACATTTCTTTTAGCAGAATAGCAGTGCTGGCCTTGATAACTTCGCAGCTAAGAATAGTATAATACGTTGCTTTGCATCCATATATGAAATGACTAGAAACTTCCCTTGGCTTAGTCAATATGTGATGAGCAATAGCGCGTGTCAAGTGCCACATCCAATGCACCAATGGCATGGGTTCTGAGTAAATTCAGACGGTGCTGGTTAGGTAGTACTGCGATGAGAAATGCTTGCCTGGACACATTTCTTGCAACGCGAATCAGTGCCAGCACCATAAGACCTGTTTACATAGGGAGATAAGCATGTGCTTCATTGCCGAAAACGTTAGGCAACATTCAGAACTCCTTGGAACCCCAGTGAAATGGTTCGAACACAGCCAAAAATTAATGCCAGTATGCAAAAAAACGTGTCTCTTGTGCCCATAAAATCTCTGATCCATTTCAAATAAACTGGACGGACCTGGAATGAGAATGAAGGATATGGTTGCATTGTCAAAATTCGTACCAGACTGTCCGTTTCATATACGTTCTTGAAGCTGGCGATTTATTTAGCGACGAGCTTCGATTTCAGTGCTGAGTCGGTATCATTGACGTTGAGGCTCATCGCTAAATACATCGTTAATAAATCGCTAACTTCACGGACCTCTTGCATATGCCAGAGCGGCTACTTTCAGAAGGGTCACCTTGATGCCTGATCGGAGATTTAACTATTTTTTGTCAGTGCTGAATGTTGACCAATTCGTGGTCACTGTGACATCGACGCTAACCGGTCTGCGTTGCACGTGCAGTTGCGGAACACGTGAAGGCACACAGACGTGCAGTTGGCAACTTGTAGCGTAGGCGATTCTAAAAGTAAATTGCTTGCATTTTGCGGTACGAATTTTCAAATTTCAGTCCAACATCTACTCTTTATTAGACTTTTTTGTTCAAATCTCAAGTACCAATCATATGTAGAAAACAAAATAACTTCCATCATGATCGTCATCAGTTAATGCAACTTCAACCCAATCAAACCTGACGTGACGCATGACTCACATGAACAGCATGCCTTTTAAAACTGACATTCTCAGGCAGTGTTTAGTAAATCTCAATTTGTTTGGACTGGCCAGCTTCATAAATTCTACTTCTAAAGCGTGTTTGGCTGATTTCCCGGACCAGCTCAGCCCAATCGATCTTAAATCGAATGGGCTCACCTTCAGTCCTTCACACAAATCTCCAAAACCGACTCAATGCATGAATGGATTGAGCCTCAACCTAGGTTTAATCTAATTTGTGAGCTTTTGTATTCGGACACGAAACCATAGACCTTAAGATTTAGGCGCAATGGCCCAAAACTGAACATATGAGCCTTCTTTGCAAAATATGCGTTCTTTGGGGACAACCAGTATGCCTCATGTCTGGTTGCCATTATTACTGGCATTTCGCCCTCGCTCAGGGGGCGGGTCTTTGTAGACCAACAGCGGGTTACAGCTTTGAAGTTGAATGTTACTGTAGTTTCCGACGGATTTGGCTGACGATGTTGAATTTTCGAAGGCAGAGTTTTCATTGCCATACTTTCCTTCAGAAACGCGGCGCCCTGTGCATGGCTCTGCTAAATGTGGTGGTCGCTAAATACCGCAATGGTTAGCACTTGCTTATGTGCACATTAAGGCAGAACTAACTGCTTCCTCTGATGACCGACCCGGACTGCCACGTGGTGAGTCCGGCCCAGCTCGGCCCAGCCCGGGCCGACGGTCTGGGCGCCCTCCTTAGGCTTGTAGCTCTCTTTGACTGGGCCTTCGGGACGTCGGGGTCTTTATTAGCCCGCCGCGGATAAATGGGGTGAATGGGAGCGGAAGGGAAGTCAAGGACCTTTCAATGCAACACCAGAGTCGTAATTACGGAAATACGGAAGTTTGAAGGACCCGTCCCTCAGTCTTTACTGTGGCAGTACATAAAAAAACGAAATGAGTTAATAAGTGAATTAGTAAGTATAAGTGATGTCAAATTCATATCGCTACAGGCGTGCAGCATACAACAGGGCTAAAAAATACAAAAAAGGCGCCCGCAGCTTGCTCGTGCCACCCGTTGCGACGCTATGGTGTAAACTGAGTTTCGACTGAGCGGAAATGTTGGCTATGTCGGGGAGAGGGGATGGTATGAAGTCCTCAAACTGGGATGACCTGTCAAACGGACAAATCAGGCGGTAGGAATCTGACTGTTCTACATCAGACGCACGCAAGTGTGCGCAAATTCTGAACATTAAAACCCGCCCATGTTAATTCTCCGTGCAATAGTGTCCAAAGAGCAATTAATTATCCAAATAGTGATCTTATAATAGCAGTTTTGAATTTTACCATTTGCGCCACCTGCGCGACAAAATGGAAATTGGAGTGCGACGATAGTTACGGGCGAAATATGCTGGGACCGCACCCTGCTTATGTGTGCGGTACGTAGGGTGACCGGGCACGGTGCTCAGGTGTTTACATTGTTGTATTACGCAGATGTCTATGATTGTGTTACGCAGATGTCTGTGATAATGCTACGCAGCCAGCAAAAGGGAAACAAAACCTCCAGAATCACTGGATTTGTGCTTTCAATAAACTATCGCTACAGCCCCTACCTACCGCTACCGATATTGACGCAAGCTAGGGCAACATCGTATCAAAATTAATTGTAAAGCGTGTTGAAGTTTGCAAGCGACTGGCGTGAAGTTAGCAGTCAGATAAATGCTGACCTTTAACAGCGGCAGGCCGAGATTTTCAACGCCCAATCTTGCTCCTTCTTTGATACGGTATTTTTCCATGAAAAATGGGCTAGAAAACGATCCTCTGCCGTCTTTATTCGAGACCTCCACATGCAACCACCTAATGCTACAAAACGGTACTATCTCCAAAACTTACTTATGGTCTGCTGCATTGCTGGCATCATAATTGCCAGAAACACATCACGCGTTCACAAAAAAACAAACAAAAACAATTGACCACAATCAACAGACCGCCATCAAACTACCACTTCTGTCTAGATAACAGGTGCTCGGATGTTATGCGGAGATTGACGCGGACAGCCAGATGAACACATAAGCTGGCATAGCTTCTTCCGTTTTTTTTTCGCGAGTCCCCGGATAACCAGTCTCCCGTCACCTCCAAGGTTAGCACATGTAAAGCTGGCGAAGCTGTGTCGCGCTGGCAGTTCTATGACCCGAATCATGCTCTGCACTCATGTGATGAAGTGAATATTGGGCCCATTTCGGGTGGTTGTGACCAAGACATAATGGCTGCCGGTGGCAGTAGATGACAGTTGGCTTTCTTGGTTAATTTCGTCCCTAGACAGTGCATAGAGACCTGTAGGCATTCCGAGCCTTTCGGGCGGATGCCTTTCAAATCAGCTTACACGCGTCAACCCGTATTCCTCCAGCCTTGAACCAGGCTACTAAAGCCGGCGTTGGCGCGCCGGTGAGGCGTTGCCCGGCAACGTGGTTTATGGTTTTGCACCTAAGTTGCCAAGAGTTTGGAGGGAACTGCGTGTACGATACAAACTGTCGATGATGCTGAAATATGTTGCTTAGCCTATTCAATTCTTGTATTGCACGAATGCCTGTACGAGTGCAAGCACGATGCATTGATATCAGGGGCTAAGAGAGTGTGCTCCGTGCACCACATTTGTCGGTCGTCCGTCTCGGCCACCTTTCCACACGCACGTTAGTCGGGAGCGATCTTCGCGCAGAGCCAAGCCCGCAGAGCGACATGTTGGAGCGGCGCAGCCAGCACGGCACGGCAGAACAGCACAAGTTTAAGAACATAAAATAACAGACCTTCCATATACCAGAAGGCGCTGGTTAAGCAGCAATATCGAGCAAAAGCAGAGCTATATTATGAGCCTCACAACATATTCCAACGCTTGCTCCAGCAGATGAATGGATTCCACTTTCAATACAGTGAACGATTCCGGCAATACCCGTTATTAAGCTCTGAAATGAATGTGTAGCCCCCACCAAATTTCAGTCCCAGTTTTGTAGGTGGCTTAGCACGCGCTCGGGTGCGGGTCAAATTGACCCCCGAAGGTTTTTCCGGGATGGTTTCCCCACGGCATGGTTTAGCCGCGCCAAATTTTGTTTAACTGTAGACAATTAAATAGAAAATCGTCTGGCACCATAAATTTAGATGCGCATTGCAAGGTCGCTGACCGATGGCAGGTCAAAGTCAAGCCATGGTTTCAGCGAAGGCAATTTCTAAGAAATAGTTCAATCTGATCCAACAGCGGAGTGTTAGACGAAGCCATACATCTCCGAGATACTTTTTAAGGCAACACAGCGATGGAATGAGCAAATTACATTCACCTAAGGTCAGGTATGAAGGTCAGACCAAGGTCAAAGCCACCCGGTTATATTACGTTAGGGTTTGCTGCATGAGGTAGTTCCTGGTGCTCATTTCAAATTTATTGATGACAGGAACCGCATTATGCACCTTCTACATACTTCTTTAAGGTCAAAACAGGTTAGCGACCTGGAATGAACCAGGTCAACATTTTGTGTTCAGGAACATATTGCCTATCTTTGTCGCTTATCCGGATGCAAAAGTCCAAGTGGTGTCGTATGATTTTGGTCACCATGACCTTCAAAAGGTCAGACAAGGTCGCTGAATTTAGATGAGCATGTGAGCTTTTGCTTAGAAAAGAAGTCTGGATTCTAGGGTCTCTTTAGCTACCAACGTTGCAATTGACCCTGTTTGACTTTATTTGACCCGAAGGTCATGAGCTAGGACCATTAAACTTGGATCTAAGTGAGTTCATGTACAGGTCAACACACCCTGTGAATTTGGTGTCTCTAGCTTCCTTAGTTCCTGAGATCTCAAGGGGGGGGGGGTCAAATTGATCCCCCACTCTAGCGAGGGGCATCCTACCGGCCACCCGGGCGCGTGTTAAGGAAACACATTATCGGCCCTAGCGGCTGACTGATTCAAGTTTGGGCAACAATCGCCATTTCATAGCACATGAACCCTCCTAACACTATTGAGCACAAGTAAGGGTGCAGGACCGGTGGTTATCCATTCAGAGGTCAATACCATGAACATGCTGATCCCGTGGGACGCATACGGGATATCAAATCACATTTTCAGAGTGCTTCGCCGTACATTTACTAGGGTTAAGCGACGCGCATTTTCACAAGAAATCGATTGTACAAATCATTCTGAATAAAGCATGATACTTTTGAAAAAACAACAAAAAAAAAAACAGACAAAAACAATTATTCTAAAAAGCATGATCCCTAATCTGGGGCATCTTTCATTAAATCAATTGTTCTTGCACAACTTACAACTCCTTGATATATTCTCATCACGAGTTCGTCCCGGCTCTGCAGGGATGGATTTGCCGCATCGGATTCATAGAAGGAAAAACTAGTTCAGCATTAAGCGTACTTGACAGCGTAACTTTTTATCGAGTTTTCCATCATGTCTTCGAGTGTAGTGCAATGTAGTCCCCCATGTCAGTCATGTTTAGCTGTAAGCTCCAACGCTGCCAACGCTTTTCTGGATGTAAACGCGCCTGCAGTCGCCCAAGTTTGGCGTGTGTTGTAGCTAATTCACTCAGTTCTCGTGAAACTGGACAGCCTTTGACAACGACAGAACGGAATTGAGGCGACATCGCTTGTGCCGCACGGACCATGTCCCATCGACCCGGTACTTTCCGGTGAGCGGGCCTGGGAGGTGGCGGGAACGGTAGCTCCGTGCCTGACGGTAGTATGCGGCTGTCGTGTCGCGCTGCTAGCTCTGGCCGGCCGCCAGCTGATCTTTATACACTGGTCAGGCCAGGCCAAACAAAGCCTACGGTCTGGGACCCGGCCTCGGCGACGTGACAGCCACATCTCAGCTGCAGCCGCCGCACTGGTCTGCAACAACACCTACTGACATTGGCCTCGCATCTTATGCCCACGAGCGGTGGAAGCTGCTTTAGAGATTAAGGCTCTCAGCTTCAAAGCAATCATGTGCTCTGAACTGGGCTGACAAAACCCTACACAAATCTACGACTTCATAGCGCACAAATCGTGCGGAAAAGCGCCCACCATCCATCCCAAGAGGAAACCACTGTCCAAACATAAACTACGCCAGAAATTGAGCCCGAAACCGAATCTGAACTAGACGTTGGACCGCAATTTGATGGGATAGTTTTACTGAATATAGCAATGTTACATAATTTAGCCCATTGTGCAACATGCGTTGGCGTTTTGGCAGCAAACGAGCCGCCATAAAGACAACACCACTGCACCGCGCAGGCAGTCCGGTAGGCGCCTACAAGGCACGTGATCACCAGAACAGTTCGTTGGTTATTGGGCTTTAGGGACGCGTCAACGGCGACAGTTATTTGCGCCTCTCTGGAACAGGCCATCCCAGGACGAGCCTACCGCAAACGGGCTCCATCTGAGCACTGGAATAGGTAGCCAGAGCCTCGGAGGAGGGGACCCACGCCACCTCCTGACGGGGGGCGGCCGACTTTCGTCGCTCTGCAGGGGTGGCACACTAGGCTGAGCCATAGGCGCCATCCGACTGGGGTCGGTCGGCAGGGCCGCGCCGGCGGCAGCTGGCGTCGCGCTCGGCCGGATTAATGCCCGGCATGGAGGCGCCGCCGCAGCCGCCGCCGCCGCCGTCCCGTCGCCGGGCCGCCGTTAAAGATAAGGCTGTTTGCGGGACACTTGTATACACTGCACAGGGGCGTCGGAGACTATCTGATGCCCAAAAGAGGCCGCCGATCGCCGCTGCACCCTGCTCGGCCTGACCGGCTGGAGTCACCCTGGTTGGCAGCGATGCCACCATTTCGGCTAGGGTCCACGTCCAGACTGTTGCTGACAGTGGTTTCACACGCATGAGGACCGCTCCCCCAGGTCCGATCTTCTCGGTGGAACCCTTTTGGAATGTGATGTTTTTCGTGCAGCATGGAGTTGATATCCTGATTTCGCAACTTGTGGTTCAATGGTGCGGCGCATCATTTTACGCCATACGTCTTCGCAATCTCGCGAAGTGAATCAATGCGAACTGTTCTACAATGATACTTCAGTTTCGCTCCAACTCGCTTTAGTCCAAGCATGCAGGGCGGTTCAAATGAGATTGCAGGGGTTCAGATGTCCATGAAAAGTTGGCGCCAGTTTTAAGTTGGCGCGGAGTCCGGCCCTTTTGGAAGTGAGGGATCTTTCTATTTTTTCTGTGCTTCTTTCGTACCCACGTTGCTGCATTGCTAGACGAGTTAGATCCAAGTTGCCCACTAGAGCAATGTTCGCACATCCTTTTCAAGAACGTTTGAATGGAGTGTCTAGAATGCAGCTCTCATTTCGTTGGTTAAACAAGGCAGTCAGGAGCTGATTAGATAGCGTGCCTACAACATTCCATTGAATAATAGGCTCGCAGAAGCATTCTGTTTCCACACCGTAAAATGGCTTCTTCATGCTCAATGGCCACATCGTCGGACACACCAGCCCAAATTGCTGCGGCGTCGCGACAGTGAGCGGCCGACCCGAGGTCAGGGCACAGCCGGCACCCAACAGACGCGACCACCGACAGAGACGGCGCACGGGGTGCGTCAGAAGCGCTCGAGCCCAGGCCCGTTCTCGCCGCGGCACAACGCCGACGTCAGCTGGCCCGGCCCCACGGCGCAGGCAGTCCCGTCGCTCAGATGTCATTCCATCGCGCTTATCGACCGCGCGGCTGAGCGTCGCGGTGGTTTCGAGTGGGTGACCGGAAGGCGACAGCTACCGCGGACAGAGCGCCGCCCAGCAGCCGGCGTGCGCAATCTCCGATCACCAGGCGGGCGAGTCAACGCGCTCTGGACATTGCCAGGTCGCGGGTCGGCCACTGAAATAGTGCCAAAGTGGCCGCCGGAGGAGAGCGGTGGGAACAGGTCGCATGCCAGGCCGCCACGAGTGGTGACATCAGGCCAAGCACCACGGGTCGGCCACATGACAGACGGTGTCAGCCGCTGTCAGGTCGGTGGGGGGTGCGGACAGACTCGTGACCACCGCCGGTCGGTCTCACAGACACTTCTCCCTGCCAGTGTGCACCCAGTCGGCGGTGCACCAGGAGCGGCTGGACGGCCCCGGACGACGCCAGGGGACGGTGCGGCCTTGCCACATCACATGGCCGCTCATAAGCCCGACAGCAACAGCAGAGCAAATAAACAGCGCGGTCCGGCCGACCCCACGGCGCACCCGTAGTATATTCACCGCTAGCGCCGTGTCAAAACACCGCTTTGAAGCAGCGCGCCGCCACAACAGCGCGGCGCGAGACCTGCGGCGCTCAGACACATCGCCGGGACGCCACATTTGTCTTTGGGCAGAGCCGCGCGCCGGGCCGTCGCCTACGCCGCCAGCATCCGGCGGGGTCTGGCCGTGGGGTCGGCCCCCTGGCGGGCGCCGGCCGAACTGGCGGCGCGCCAGCGCGGTCGGCCTGACGACACCGGGCCGGCGCCGGCCGGCTCCAGCCGGGGCAGGGCCGGCCGGCGCCACGCTCGGCGGGCGCTACTCACCCCCGGTGAGTTACCTGGGGTGCCAGCGCGCCGCGGGTCACACACACCGCGTGGGCGCGGACACCGGACAGCATCCGGCGGCTGTGGGTGAGGCGGGACGGTAGGCGCCCTGCCCGCATCGGTGCGCCCCGCCCAGCTGCAGGACAGGGCGCCACCACGCGCGGCGCCCGTCTCCCGGGGACGGTGTCTCCTGAGGTGCGGCGCCTCTCCTCTGGAGGAGCCGCGGCTCGGATCCGGGCCAGGTGGTGCGCCACCATCGCCAGGCCATCGGCCGGGGGCGGAGAGGAGGGGCTGGCGGTCGGGCCTGAACAGTGCACATGGCCGCCGCCAACAGCCGCACAGGGCCCCGGAATGAATAGGCAGGCCTGCACAAAACCGCTCAGCAACCGCCCATTGTGCCGACTAACGGTCCAGGGAAACGAACGAGCAACTGCAACCCAACAGGCAACACCATAGTCTCGCTCGGTTTGGATGATTAGAGACCGCACTTTCCTCTCCGGAGTGTGTTGGAAGCCGAACATTTCCCAACAGACAAAGCGCCCGATGCAGCTCACGCCAACCAGGCTCCACACCCGATGCATTTCAGCGTTGGCGCAAGTCATTCGGACTGGTGCTGTGCTTGTTGTGCTTGAAAGACGTTAAAAGGCTTCTCGTTTTTCGGCACTTTGAGTTTCCACTCTAATTATACAAACGCGTAGCCAAAGTTTTCTTCGGGAGGGGGTAGTGGTTAAATTTTCTCCTAAATCCAGCGGATTGGGACCAAGTTCTTGAGAAATCCCCCAGCATCTAGTGTAAAACTCTTGGATCAAGAGGGCGATGGGTACGAATCCCCTGGCCGTCCCCGTAGTGATAACCTGCCTTTGGTGCGTAAGAAGGGCCTCCTGGTAAACTGAATGTAGGCTATTTTCAGCATGCACTTGACGCGACCCCGACGGAGATGTGTCAGGGCCATGTCTAGACCTTGCACGCAGGCTGGGAAATTCTGATCTTCAGCAAGCGCTCGATGTGGCGGCTGGTCGACCTGTCTCTTGTGCGGCTGGGGGCCCTCAATAGAGGGCGGCGTTTTTGACACCCTGACGGTGTCTGTCGCCGGACCCATCCGGCCTCTCGCCGCCCAGAAACGCTCTGGTGTAGTGTGGAGGACGGAGAGGGGAGGACGGAGGCGAGAATGAGGAAAGAAGGACGGATTCTGGCGACGGCCTCTGAACCCTGAATGAAGGCGGCCGGTGCCGGCCGGCCGTCATCCAGCCCGAGCTGCATCACCAGCTGCATCGATCGGCACCCGCCGCTGCCGGCATCGCACGGGACCGGGCGTCGCCACCCCGGCACCGCACCGGGCCGGGCGCCGCCCCCCGCACCGCACCGGGCCGGGCGCCCCGCTGCCAGCATCGCACGGGGCCGGGCGTCGCCACCGCCGGCACCGCACCGGGCCAGGCGCCGCCACCGCCGGCACCGCACCCGGGCCGTCGCGGCCGCCAGCATCGCACCGGGCCGGGCCGGCGCTGCGCAGGTGTCACGGGGCGGAGACAGCCGGCAGTCCCCGATTCTCAGATATGGGTAAGGGGGGAGGGGGCTGAATGAGTCCTTACACAACGCAGATGTCAGACAGCCACACTGAGGCAGGTTACCATGGAGGGCATGCTTGACGCACGTGTCTGTATGGACTCCTTTACGGGGACGTCGAAGAATAAAGGGACGTTCCAAGGAGGTGTGGTCGATGCGAGCAGCTGAGGCACGCGAAGTTCGGTGGGCACGAACAAACTCTCCAGGATGAAACACGGCGCTTCTAAGGCGCACTCGCCTGGCCGTGCGGCGGCCCGCCACGGCCGCCGCTCAGCCTGACGCGGCGCGTGACCGTCGGCCATCACGGGCGGACGGTTCACACAGTGTGGCCACAGAGGGCGGTGCGGGGTGGCCACGGCTGCCGAGACGACACGCAAGCCACGGCCAGCTCCGAGCCGGCTCGGTGCAGACTGGTGGGCCTGATGGACATGAGTCAGCCCGCCTGGCGAGCATCTGAGCCGATGCCGGCTTACGCCCGGCGCCTCCCGACTCCTACAGAGAACACGAACTTGCGAAACTACCGTCCACTTGAAACGGCTAAAAATTCTTGTCTACAGAAAGTGGTGCGCCACAAACGCAGAGCCAACGCCCTGTGCCGAACACTGCACCGATATATATATATATATATATATATATATATATATATATATATTATATCTATCTATCTATCTATCTATCTATCTATCTATCTATCTATCTATATATATATATATATATATATATATATATATTCGGCAACTTACTTAAGCGATATTACGGCTCCCTATTTCCAAACCCTGACGATGTCATGAGGACGGCAGTGCATCGCGGCGAGGGCAACGCCGTGGGACCGTAGGATCTGCCGCAAGTGTCCGGCCCCGCCCCACCCCGCCAGGCCGACGCGTCGCGCCGCGCTGAAGGCCGTCCGGTTGGCCACCGCCCAAGTGGGGCATCCGCCGCCACGCGCACACCCTCCCCTCCCCTCCCACTCCCCCCCCCCCCATTCAGGATCGCCGTGTGCCCTCATAATTCACACGGTCCTCGGGCCGTCTGTTGTGCTATAATCACAGCGTGTCGAGCAAGCCGCACACCCGGGCGGCCCGAGACATAGCCGGGGTCGCCGAGCGGCCATTGAGAGCTAATCGCAGCCCGACGGGACGCGTTTGGGCTGATGAACGGCCGGAAGGGGTGGAACGGCGTACCCCCCCCCCCCCCCTACCCCGCGTGCGAATTTTCCCCGGCGCGGTCGTGGCGGCTACAGCTCCGGCTCGGCCGTGCGCTGCGCGCGCGGGTCAGCGGGGTCTGGTCTGCCCTCCCCCACCTCCACATTCCCCGAGATCGCCATCCAGACATGGACCGTGGCAGGGAAGCCCCGCATTGGCTGTGGGGCTGCGCATCCTGACATAAGCATAGCACAAAAACAAAGAAATAAATTTATGACACAAAGAATAGTGATTACGTAAACTGATGGCTAGTTACCAGGGTATTACAACACACCGATAATCCAGAGAGCTTCGATATGGATGCGTTAGGTACAAGTAAACAAAAGACTACGATCGCAGTCGTGACCTGACGCACAGCCGCCATCTCTCCAAAACTCAAACGTTGCTGCGCGCGTGCCCTATGCTGAGTAGCCACTGGAACATAATAATATAGTTGTTTTCAAGATGGTTATTAAAATCTTGAGGCTTTCCCGAAG
>NW_023596461.1:40648302-40672795 GCF_011947565.3 Pollicipes pollicipes
GGACCCAGTATCTCCTACTGGCAACACTAGCGGCCCCCATGGCAGTGGCGGCGGCGCCACTGTCCCCCCCCCCCCGCGAGCAGCAGCCCGCTGCAGCAGCGCCGGGCGTGATGTGGAGCAGACTGCAGCAGCCCCGGGCGTGTTGTGTGGAGCAGACTACAGACACTGCCCTGCCTCAGCTGCTCTACCCTACAGACAGCGCCCTCGGTGCACGGCCGTGGGCGGGCGCAGTGCGGCGGCTGGCGGCGGCGGGTGGTGAGGCTCACGAACCTGCTGTATCTGGCCTAGGCGGTCCGACTGCTCCTCCAGCACAGGCTCCGCCATGTGCGGCACGTTCACCTCCGGGTTGAACACCTGCGAGTCCAGTCCCACGCCGGCCAGCGGCTTCTTATAGCTGCGGCAGACGTCGGCCACAGTCAGAGGCGCGGGGAACAGTCAGGCTAGCCGCCGCCAGCGCTCCTCATAGCTGCGGCAGACGTCGGCCACAATCAGAGGCGCGGGGAACAGTCAGGCTAGCCGCCGGCCAGCGGCTCCTCATAGCTGCGGCAGACGTCGGCCACAGTCAGAGGGCGCGGGGAACAGTCAGGCTAGCCGCCGGCCAGCGGCTCCTCCATAGCTGCGGCAGACGTCGGCCACAGTCAGAGGCGCGGGGAACAGTCAGGCTAGTCGCCGGCCAGCAGGCTCCTCATAGCTGCGGCAGACTTCGGCCACAGCAGAGGTGCGGGGAACAGTCAGGCTAGCCGCCGGGCCAGGCGAGCCGGAGCAGCCATCGCAGGGCTGGCCTGGACAGCGCCATCAGCCTCGTGGGTCCACATGCTGGCTGACCAAATCCCTCAGCGTAGCTTTTAGCATAGTGTTCAGACCATTTTGAAGCGGAAGGCTTTGCTCGCTTCGGCACTATGCCGATTGTCTTAAAAAGCATGGGTAAATAAGCACCAGTTGTGTCAGGACCCCAGATTTATCCGAAGCGACACTGACAGCATCAGGACGAAACCGATCCGAATATGACTGGCGATGTCGCGCATATGCGGAGGACGATCAACACACTGAGTGCGATGCGACGAAGTGTCCGAAAAGGGAGAGCGCTGGCCGCTGGCGGCACTCAACTCGCCCAAGTTGCGGACCGTTCCAGCATTCGGCTTGGTCGTGGAACGCCCACTCGTTGCAAGGTTTGTCGGGTAGGTGGTGGAACAGCCGCCTGTATTGCTCCACAAACACCGCCTGGGGGCATGGGTGTTGCGGTCAGAGGCTGAACGACCGGAGCCTGTCTTGAGCCAAACACCGACCCGGAGGCAGTCGGACACGCCCACGGCAAGGGCTGAGTGTATCAAATGAATGGTGACACTGCAGCTGGCAACAGGTTCCACAGTCTCAGCCTGCCACAGATTGAGCTCGTGGGCACAACTGTGCCTCACCCGTCATGACAGGGGCTGAGAGGGGGGGGGGGGGGGCAGGGGCAGGACGTTACATGCGACACATGACCACGGTTGACAGCACAGTCTCGGACACCGGCGGCCGTCGCACAGCGTTTGGGGCCACATGTGACACATGACCACAGCTGACAGTACAGTCCCGGAGGACACCGGCGACCGTCGCACAGCGTTTGGGGGCCACATGCGACACATGGCCACAGCTGGCAGCACAGTCCACAGTCCACGGCCAAAACGGTCCCGCACTCCTACGCACTCCGAGGGTTGGCAGCGCATGAGCCACTGGTGCCGCACTGCGGTCCCCGCCGCCGCCTGTCGACTGTCGACTCACTGTTGAACTGGCGCAGGACACTGGTGAGCTCTGGCTCGGGGTCGGCCGTCGTCAGCTGCACCTTGACCCGGGCGCTGCGGCAGCGCCAGCTCCAGGTCGCCCGACGGCCGATGCTGCAGCGGCACCTGGCGGCGGCGGCGCTGCGGCGTCTCCGGCGCCGGCGGCGAGCCGCAAGCGGCGGCTGCCTGCTCGGCACACGACAGACGCACACACTCAGGCTCGGGCTCACCGGCCGCCGGGCACGTCGGCAGCTCGGACAAAGGGCACAGCTGCCGGTGCTTACGAACTTTTTCAAAAGCTGCCGGCTAAGGAAGCACGCACGGTAGGGTAGGGATGGCTACGTCACATTTCTTTTAGCAGAATAGCAGTGCTGGCCTTGATAACTTCGCAGCTAAGAATAGTATAATACGTTGCTTTGCATCCATATATGAAATGACTAGAAACTTCCCTTGGCTTAGTCAATATGTGATGAGCAATAGCGCGTGTCAAGTGCCACATCCAATGCACCAATGGCATGGGTTCTGAGTAAATTCAGACGGTGCTGGTTAGGTAGTACTGCGATGAGAAATGCTTGCCTGGACACATTTCTTGCAACGCGAATCAGTGCCAGCACCATAAGACCTGTTTACATAGGGAGATAAGCATGTGCTTCATTGCCGAAAACGTTAGGCAACATTCAGAACTCCTTGGAACCCCAGTGAAATGGTTCGAACACAGCCAAAAATTAATGCCAGTATGCAAAAAAACGTGTCTCTTGTGCCCATAAAATCTCTGATCCATTTCAAATAAACTGGACGGACCTGGAATGAGAATGAAGGATATGGTTGCATTGTCAAAATTCGTACCAGACTGTCCGTTTCATATACGTTCTTGAAGCTGGCGATTTATTTAGCGACGAGCTTCGATTTCAGTGCTGAGTCGGTATCATTGACGTTGAGGCTCATCGCTAAATACATCGTTAATAAATCGCTAACTTCACGGACCTCTTGCATATGCCAGAGCGGCTACTTTCAGAAGGGTCACCTTGATGCCTGATCGGAGATTTAACTATTTTTTGTCAGTGCTGAATGTTGACCAATTCGTGGTCACTGTGACATCGACGCTAACCGGTCTGCGTTGCACGTGCAGTTGCGGAACACGTGAAGGCACACAGACGTGCAGTTGGCAACTTGTAGCGTAGGCGATTCTAAAAGTAAATTGCTTGCATTTTGCGGTACGAATTTTCAAATTTCAGTCCAACATCTACTCTTTATTAGACTTTTTTGTTCAAATCTCAAGTACCAATCATATGTAGAAAACAAAATAACTTCCATCATGATCGTCATCAGTTAATGCAACTTCAACCCAATCAAACCTGACGTGACGCATGACTCACATGAACAGCATGCCTTTTAAAACTGACATTCTCAGGCAGTGTTTAGTAAATCTCAATTTGTTTGGACTGGCCAGCTTCATAAATTCTACTTCTAAAGCGTGTTTGGCTGATTTCCCGGACCAGCTCAGCCCAATCGATCTTAAATCGAATGGGCTCACCTTCAGTCCTTCACACAAATCTCCAAAACCGACTCAATGCATGAATGGATTGAGCCTCAACCTAGGTTTAATCTAATTTGTGAGCTTTTGTATTCGGACACGAAACCATAGACCTTAAGATTTAGGCGCAATGGCCCAAAACTGAACATATGAGCCTTCTTTGCAAAATATGCGTTCTTTGGGGACAACCAGTATGCCTCATGTCTGGTTGCCATTATTACTGGCATTTCGCCCTCGCTCAGGGGGCGGGTCTTTGTAGACCAACAGCGGGTTACAGCTTTGAAGTTGAATGTTACTGTAGTTTCCGACGGATTTGGCTGACGATGTTGAATTTTCGAAGGCAGAGTTTTCATTGCCATACTTTCCTTCAGAAACGCGGCGCCCTGTGCATGGCTCTGCTAAATGTGGTGGTCGCTAAATACCGCAATGGTTAGCACTTGCTTATGTGCACATTAAGGCAGAACTAACTGCTTCCTCTGATGACCGACCCGGACTGCCACGTGGTGAGTCCGGCCCAGCTCGGCCCAGCCCGGGCCGACGGTCTGGGCGCCCTCCTTAGGCTTGTAGCTCTCTTTGACTGGGCCTTCGGGACGTCGGGGTCTTTATTAGCCCGCCACGGATAAATGGGGTGAATGGGAGCGGAAGGGAAGTCAAGGACCTTTCAATGCAACACCAGAGTCGTAATTACGGAAATACGGAAGTTTGAAGGACCCGTCCCTCAGTCTTTACTGTGGCAGTACATAAAAAAACGAAATGAGTTAATAAGTGAATTAGTAAGTATAAGTGATGTCAAATTCATATCGCTACAGGCGTGCAGCATACAACAGGGCTAAACAATATAAAAAAGGCGCCCGCAGCTTGCTCGTGCCACCCGTTGCGACGCTATGGTGTAAACTGAGTTTCGACTGAGCGGAAATGTTGGCTATGTCGGGGAGAGGGGATGGTATGAAGTCCTCAAACTGGGATGACCTGTCAAACGGACAAATCAGGCGGTAGGAATCTGACTGTTCTACATCAGACGCACGCAAGTGTGCGCAAATTCTGAACATTAAAACCCGCCCATGTTAATTCTCCGTGCAATAGTGTCCAAAGAGCAATTAATTATCCAAATAGTGATCTTATAATAGCAGTTTTGAATTTTACCATTTGCGCCACCTGCGCGACAAAATGGAAATTGGAGTGCGACAATAGTTACGGGCGAAATATGCTGGGACCGCACCCTGCTTATGTGTGCGGTACGTAGGGTGACCGGGCACGGTGCTCAGGTGTTTACATTGTTGTATTACGCAGATGTCTATGATTGTGTTACGCAGATGTCTGTGATAATGCTACGCAGCCAGCAAAAGGGAAACAAAACCTCCAGAATCACTGGATTTGTGCTTACAATAAACTATCGCTACAGCCCCTACCTACCGCTACCGATATTGACGCAAGCTAGGGCAACATCGCATCAAAATTAATTGTAAAGCGTGTTGAAGTTTGCAAGCGACTGGCGTGAAGTTAGCAGTCAGATAAATGCTGACCTTTAACAGCGGCAGGCCGAGATTTTCAACGCCCAATCTTGCTCCTTCTTTGATACGGTATTTTTCCATGAAAAATGGGCTAGAAAACGATCCTCTGCCGTCTTTATTCGAGACCTCCACATGCAACCACCTAATGCTACAAAACGGTACTATCTCCAAAACTTACTTATGGTCTGCTGCATTGCTGGCATCATAATTGCCAGAAACACATCACGCGTTCACAAAAAAACAAACAAAAACAATTGACCACAATCAACAGACCGCCATCAAACTACCACTTCTGTCCAG
Source organism: Pollicipes pollicipes (assembly GCF_011947565.3). Lineage (NCBI taxonomy): Eukaryota > Metazoa > Arthropoda > Thecostraca > Pollicipedomorpha > Pollicipedidae > Pollicipes > Pollicipes pollicipes. Next base: position 40,653,408 of record NW_023596461.1, read on the forward strand.
ATAACAGGTGCTCGGATGTTATGCGGAGATTGACGCGGACAGCCAGATGAACACATAAGCTGGCATAGCTTCTTCCGTTTTTTTTTCACGAGTCCCCGGATAACCAGTCTCCCGTCACCTCCAAGGTTAGCACATGTAAAGCTGGCGAAGCTGTGTCGCGCTGGCAGTTCTATGACCCGAATCATGCTCTGCACTCATGTGATGAAGTGAATATTGGGCCCATTTCGGGTGGTTGTGACCAAGACATAATGGCTGCCGGTGGCAGTAGATGACAGTTGGCTTTCTTGGTTAATTTCGTCCCTAGACAGTGCATAGAGACCTGTAGGCATTCCGAGCCTTTCGGGCGGATGCCTTTCAAATCAGCTTACACGCGTCAACCCGTATTCCTCCAGCCTTGAACCAGGCTACTAAAGCCGGCGTTGGCGCGCCGGTGAGGCGTTGCCCGGCAACGTGGTTTATGGTTTTGCACCTAAGTTGCCAAGAGTTTGGAGGGAACTGCGTGTACGATACAAACTGTCGATGATGCTGAAATATGTTGCTTAGCCTATTCAATTCTTGTATTGCACGAATGCCTGTACGAGTGCAAGCACGATGCATTGATATCAGGGGCTAAGAGAGTGTGCTCCGTGCGCCACATTTGTCGGTCGTCCGTCTCGGCCACCTTTCCACACGCACGTTAGTCGGGAGCGATCTTCGCGCAGAGCCAAGCCCGCAGAGCGACATGTTGGAGCGGCGCAGCCAGCACGGCACGGCAGAACAGCACAAGTTTAAGAACATAAAATAACAGACCTTCCATATACCAGAAGGCGCTGGTTAAGCAGCAATATCGAGCAAAAGCAGAGCTATATTATGAGCCTCACAACATATTCCAACACTTGCTCCAGCAGATGAATGGATTCCACTTTCAATACAGTGAACGATTCCGGCAATACCCGTTATTAGGCTCTGAAATGAATGTGTAGCCCCCACCAAATTTCAGTCCCAGTTTTGTAGGTGGCTTAGCACGCGCTCGGGTGCGGGTCAAATTGACCCCCGAAGGTTTTTCCGGGATGGTTTCCCCACGGCATGGTTTAGCCGCGCCAAATTTTGTTTAACTGTAGACAATTAAATAGAAAATCGTCTGGCACCATAAATTTAGATGCGCATTGCAAGGTCGCTGACCGATGCAGGTCAAAGTCAAGCCATGGTTTCAGCGAAGGCAATTTCTAAGAAATAGTTCAATCTGATCCAACAGCGGAGTGTTAGACGAAGCCATACATCTCCGAGATACTTTTTAAGGCAACACAGCGATGGAATGAGCAAATTACATTCACCTAAGGTCAGGTATGAAGGTCAGACCAAGGTCAAAGCCACCCGGTTATATTACGTTAGGGTTTGCTGCATGAGGTAGTTCCTGGTGCTCATTTCAAATTTATTGATGACAGGAACCGCATTATGCACCTTCTACATACTTCTTTAAGGTCAAAACAGGTTAGCGACCTGGAATGAACCAGGTCAACATTTTGTGTTCAGGAACATATTGCCTATCTTTGTCGCTTATCCGGATGCAAAAGTCCAAGTGGTGTCGTATGATTTTGGTCACCATGACCTTCAAAAGGTCAGACAAGGTCGCTGAATTTAGATGAGCATGTGAGCTTTTGCTTAGAAAAGAAGTCTGGATTCTAGGGTCTCTTTAGCTACCAACGTTGCAATTGACCCTGTTTGACTTTATTTGACCCGAAGGTCATGAGCTAGGACCATTAAACTTGGATCTAAGTGAGTTCATGTACAGGTCAACACACCCTGTGAATTTGGTGTCTCTAGCTTCCTTAGTTCCTGAGATCTCAAGGGGGGGGGTCAAATTGATCCCCCACTCTAGCGAGGGGCATCCTACCGGCCACCCGGGCGCGTGTTAAGGAACACATTATCGGCCCTAGCGGCTGACTGATTCAAGTTTGGGCAACAATCGCCATTTCATAGCACATGAACCCTCCTAACACTATTTGAGCACAAGTAAGGGTGCAGGACCGGTGGTTATCCATTCAGAGGTCAATACCATGAACATGCTGATCCCGTGGGACGCATACGGGATATCAAATCACATTTTCAGAGTGCTTCGCCGTACATTTACTAGGGTTAAGCAACGCGCATTTTCACAAGAAATCGATTGATACAAATCATTCTGAATAAAGCATGATACTTTTGAAAAAACAACAAAAAAAAAACAGACAAAAACAATTATTCTAAAAAGCATGATCCCTAATCTGGGGCATCTTTCATTAAATCAATTGTTCTTGCACAACTTACAACTCCTTGATATATTCTCATCACGAGTTCGTTCCGGCTCTGCAGGGATGGATTTACCGCATCGGATTCATAGAAGGAAAAACTAGTTCAGCATTAAGCGTACTTGACAGCGTAACTTTTTATCGAGTTTTCCATCATGTCTTCGAGTGTAGTGCAATGTAGTCCCCCATGTCAGTCATGTTTAGCTGTAAGCTCCAACGCTGCCAACGCTTTTCTGGATGTAAACGCGCCTGCAGTCGCCCAAGTTTGGCGTGTGTTGTAGCTAATTCACTCAGTTCTCGTGAAACTGGACAGCCTTTGACAACGACAGAACGGAATTGAGGCGACATCGCTTGTGCCGCACGGACCATGTCCCATCGACCCGGTACTTTCCGGTGAGCGGGCCTGGGAGGTGGCGGGAACGGTAGCTCCGTGCCTGACGGTAGTATGCGGCTGTCGTGTCGCGCTGCTAGCTCTGGCCGGCCGCCAGCTGATCTTTATACACTGGTCAGGCCAGGCCAAACAAAGCCTACGGTCTGGGACCCGGCCTCGGCGACGTCACAGCCACATCTCAGCTGCAGCCGCCGCACTGGTCTGCAACAACACCTACTGACATTGGCCTCGCATCTTATGCCCACGAGCGGTGGAAGCTGCTTTAGAGATTAAGGCTCTCAGCTTCAAAGCAATCATGTGCTCTGAACTGGGCTGACAAAACCCTACACAAATCTACGACTTCATAGCGCACAAATCGTGCGGAAAAGCGCCCACCATCCATCCCAAGAGGAAACCACTGTCCAAACATAAACTATGCCAGAAATTGAGCCCGAAACCGAATCTGAACTAGACGTGGGACCGCAATTTGATGGGATAGTTTTACTGAATATAGCAATGTTACATAATTTAGCCCATTGTGCAACATGCGTTGGCGTTTTGGCAGCAAACGAGCCGCCATAAAGACAACACCACTGCACCGCGCAGGCAGTCCGGTAGGCGCCTACAAGGCACGTGATCACCAGAACAGTTCGTTGGTTATTGGGTTTTAGGGACGCGTCAACGGCGACAGTTATTTGCGCCTCACTGGAACAGGCCATCCCAGGACGAGCCTACCGCAAACGGGCTCCATCTGAGCACTGGAATAGGTAGCCAGAGCCTCGGAGGAGGGGACCCACGCCACCTCCTGACGGGGGGCGGCCGACTTTCGTCGCTCTGCAGGGGTGGCACACTAGGCTGAGCCATAGGCGCCATCCGACTGGGGTCGGTCGGCAGGGCCGCGCCGGCGGCAGCTGGCGTCGCGCTCGGCCGGATTAATGCCCGGCATGGAGGCGCCGCCGCAGCCGCCGCCGCCGCCGTCCCGTCGCCGGGCCGCCGTTAAAGATAAGGCTGTTTGCGGGACACTTGTATACACTGCACAGGGGCGTCGGAGACTATCTGATGCCCAAAAGAGGCCGCCGATCGCCGCTGCACCCTGCTCGGCCTGACCGGCTGGAGTCACCCTGGTTGGCAGCGATGCCACCATTTCGGCTAGGGTCCACGTCCAGACTGTTGCTGACAGTGGTTTCACACGCATGAGGACCGCTCCCCCAGGTCCGATCTTCTCGGTGGAACCCTTTTGGAATGTGATGCTTTTCGTGCGGCATGGAGTTGATATCCTGATTTCGCAACTTGTGGTTCAATGGTGCGGCGCATCATTTTACGCCATACGTCTTCGCAATCTCGCGAAGTGAATCAATGCGAACTGTTCTACAATGATACTTCAGTTTCGCTCCAACTCGCTTTAGTCCAAGCATGCAGGGCGGTTCAAATGAGATTGCAGGGGTTCAGATGTCCATGAAAAGTTGGCGCCAGTTTTAAGTTGGCGCGGAGTCCGGCCCTTTTGGAAGTGAGGGATCTTTCTATTTTTTCTGTGCTTCTTTCGTACCCACGTTGCTGCATTGCTAGACGAGTTAGATCCAAGTTGCCCACTAGAGCAATGTTCGCACATCCTTTTCAAGAACGTTTGAATGGAGTGTCTAGAATGCAGCTCTCATTTCGTTGGTTAAACAAGGCAGTCAGGAGCTGATTAGATAGCGTGCCTACAACATTCCATTGAATAATAGGCTCGCAGAAGCATTCTGTTTCCACACCGTAAAATGGCTTCTTCATGCTCAATGGCCACATCGTCGGACACACCAGCCCAAATTGCTGCGGCGTCGCGACAGCGAGCGGCCGACCCGAGGTCAGGGCACAGCCGGCACCCAACAGACGCGACCACCGACAGAGACGGCGCACGGGGTGCGTCAGAAGCGCTCGAGCCCAGGCCCGTTCTCGCCGCGGCACAACGCCGACGTCAGCTGGCCCGGCCCCACGGCGCAGGCAGTCCCGTCGCTCAGATGTCATTCCATCGCGCTTATCGACCGCGCGGCTGAGCGTCGCGGTGGTTTCGAGTGGGTGACCGGAAGGCGACAGCTACCGCGGACAGAGCGCCGCCCAGCAGCCGGCGTGCGCAATCTCCGATCACCAGGCGGGCGAGTCAACGCGCTCTGGACATTGCCAGGTCGCGGATCGGCCACTGAAATAGTGCCAAAGTGGCCGCCGGAGGAGAGCGGTGGGAACAGGTCGCATGCCAGGCCGCCACGAGTGGTGACATCAGGCCAAGCACCACGGGTCGGTCACATGACAGACGGTGTCAGCCGCTGTCAGGTCGGTGGAGGGTGCGGACAGACTCGCGACCACCGCCGGTCGGTCTCACAGACACTTCTCCCTGCCAGTGTGCACCCAGCCGGCGGTGCACCAGGAGCGGCTGGACGGCCCCGGACGACGCCAGGGGACGGTGCGGCCTTGCCACATCACATGACCGCTCATAAGCCCGACAGCAACAGCAGAGCAAATAAACAGCGCGGTCCGGCCGACCCCACGGCGCACCCGTAGTATATTCACCGCTAGCGCCGTGTCAAAACACCGCTTTGAAGCAGCGCGCCGCCACAACAGAGCGGCGCGAGACCTGCGGCGCTCAGACACATCGCCGGGACGCCACATTTGTCTTTGGGCAGAGCCGCGCGCCGGGCCGTCGCCTACGCCGCCAGCATCCGGCGGGGTCTGGCCGTGGGGTCGGCCCCCTGGCGGGCGCCGGCCGAACTGGCGGCGCGCCAGCGCGGTCGGCCTGACGACACCGGGCCGGCGCCGGCCGGCTCCAGCCGGGGCAGGGCCGGCCGGCGCCACGCTCGGCGGGCGCTACTCACCCCCGGTGAGTTACCTGGGGTGCCAGCGCGCCGCGGGTCACACACACCGCGTGGGCGCGGACACCGGACAGCATCCGGCGGCTGTGGGTGAGGCGGGACGGTAGGCGCCCTGCCCGCATCGGTGCGCCCCGCCCAGCTGCAGGACAGGGCGCCACCACGCGGCGCCCGTCTCCCGGGGACGGTGTCTCCTGAGGTGCGGCGCCTCTCCTCTGGAGGAGCCGCGGCTCGGATCCGGGCCAGGTGGTGCGCCACCATCGCCAGGCCATCGGCCGGGGGCGGAGAGGAGGGGCTGGGCGGTCGGGCCTGAACAGTGCACATGGCCGCCGCCAACAGCCGCACAGGGCCCCGGAATGAATAGGCAGGCCTGCACAAAACCGCTCAGCAACCGCCCATTGTGCCGACTAACGGTCCAGGGAAACGAACGAGCAACTGCAACCCAACAGGCAACACCATAGTCTCGCTCGGTTTGGATGATTAGAGACCGCACTTTCCTCTCCGGAGTGTGTTGGAAGCCGAACATTTCCCAACAGACAAAGCGCCCGATGCAGCTCACGCCAACCAGGCTCCACACCCGATGCATTTCAGCGTTGGCGCAAGTCATTCGGACTGGTGCTGTGCTTGTTGTGCTTGAAAGACGTTAAAAGGTTCTCGTTTTTCGGCACTTTGAGTTTCCACTCTAATTATACAAACGCGTAGCCAAAGTTTTCTTCGGGAGGGGGTAGTGGTTAAATTTTCTCCTAAATCCTGCGGATTGGGACCAAGTTCTTGAGAAATCCCCCAGCATCTAGTGTAAAACTCTTGGATCAAGAGGGCGATGGGTACGAATCCCCTGGCCGTCCCCGTAGTGATAACCTGCCTTTGGTGCGTAAGAAGGGCCTCCTGGTAAACTGAATGTAGGCTATTTTCAGCATGCACTTGATGCGACCCAGACGGAGATGTGTCAGGGCCATGTCTAGACCTTGCACGCAGGCTAGGAAATTCTGATCTTCAGCAAGCGCTCGATGTGGCGGCTGGTCGACCTGTCTCTTGTGCGGCTGGGGGCCCTCAATAGAGGGCGGCGTTTTTGACACCCTGACGGTGTCTGTCGCCGGACCCATCCGGCCTCTCGCCGCCCAGAAACGCTCTGGTGTAGTGTGGAGGACGGAGAGGGGAGGACGGAGGCGAGAATGAGGAAAGAAGGACGGATTCTGGCGACGGCCTCTGAACCCTGAATGAAGGCGGCCGGTGCCGGCCGGCCGTCATCCAGCCCGAGCTGCATCACCAGCTGCATCGATCGGCACCCGCCGCTGCCGGCATCGCACGGGACCGGGCGTCGCCACCGCCGGCACCGCACCGGGCCGGGCGCCGCCACCGCCGGCACCGTACCGGGCCGGGCGCCGCCGCTGCCAGCATCGCACGGGGCCGGGCGTCGCCACCGCCGGCACCGCACCGGGCCAGGCGCCGCCACCGCCGGCACCGCACCGGGCCGGGCCGGCGCTGCGCAGGTGTCACGGGGCGGAGACAGCCGGCAGTCCCCGATTCTCAGATATGGGTAAGGGGGGAGGGGGCTGAATGAGTCCTTACACAAGCGCAGATGTCAGACAGCCACACTGAGGCAGGTTACCATGGGGAGGGCATGCTTGACGCACGTGTCTGTATGGACTCCTTTACGGGGACGTCGAAGAATAAAGGGACGTTCCAAAGAGGTGTGGTCGATGCGAGCAGCTGAGGCACGCGAAGTTCGGTGGGCACGACAAACTCTCCAGGATGAAACACGGCGCTTCTAAGGCGCACTCGCCTGGCCGTGCGGCGGCCCGCCACGGCCGCCGCTCAGCCTGACGCGGCGCGTGACCGTCGGCCATCACGGGGCGGACGGTTCACACAGTGTGGCCACAGAGGGCGGTGCGGGGTGGCCACGGCTGCCGAGACGACACGCAAGCCACGGCCAGCTCCGAGCCGGCTCGGTGCAGACTGGTGGGCCTGATGGACATGAGTCAGCCCGCCTGGCGAGCATCTGAGCCGATGCCGGCTTACGCCCGGCGCCTCCCGACTCCTACAGAGAACACGAACTTGCGAAACTACCGTCCACTTGAAACGGCTAAAAATTCTTGTCTACAGAAAGTGGTGCGCCACAAACGCAGAGCCAACGCCCTGTGCCGAACACTGCACCGATATATATATATATATATATATATATATATATATATATATATATATATCTATCTATCTATTATCTATCTATCTATCTATCTATATATCTATCTATCTATCTATCTATATATATATATATATATATATATATATATATATATATATATATATATTTGGCAACTTACTTGAGCGATATTACGGCTCCCTATTTCCAAACCCTGACGATGTCATGAGGACGGCAGTGCATCGCGGCGAGGGCAACGCCGTGGGACCGTAGGATCCGCCGCAAGTGTCCGGCCCCGCCCCACCCCGCCAGGCCGACGCGTCGCGCCGCGCTGAAGGCCGTCCGGTTGGCCACCGCCCAAGTGGGGCATCCGCCGCCACGCGCACACCCTCCCCTCCCCTCCCACTCCCCCCCCCCCATTCAGGATCGCCGTGTGCCCTCATAATTCACACGGTCCTCGGGCCGTCTGTTGTGCTATAATCACAGCGTGTCGAGCAAGCCGCACACCCGGGCGGCCCGAGACATAGCCGGGGTCGCCGAGCGGCCATTGAGAGCTAATCGCAGCCCGACGGGACGCGTTTGGGCTGATGAACGGCCGGAAGGGGTGGAACGGCGTACCCCCCCCCCTACCCCCGCGTGCGAATTTTCCCCGGCGCGGTCGTGGCGGCTACAGGCTCCGGCTCGGCCGTGCGCTGCGCGCGCGGGTCAGCGGGGTCAGGTACTGGTCACGCCCTCCCGACCCTCCACATTCCCCGAGATCGCCATCCAGACATGGACCGTGGCAGGGAAGCCCCGCATTGGCTGTGGGGCTGCGCATCCCTGACATAAGCATAGCACAAAAACAAAGAAATAAATTTATGACACAAAGAATAGTGATTACGTAAACTGATGGCTAGTTACCAGGGTATTACAACACACCGATAATCCAGAGAGCTTCGATACGGATGCGTTAGGTACAAGTAAACAAAAGACTACGATCGCAGTCGTGACCTGACGCACAGCCGCCATCTCTCCAAAACTCAAACGTTGCTGCGCGCGTGCCCTATGCTGAGTAGCCACTGGAACATAATAATATAGTTGTTTTCAAGATGGTTATTAAAATCTTGAGGCTTTCCCGAGAGCACAAGTTGTCTACAAAGCAGCCAGAGATCACTCAGGATGTCCTGAAATGGTCGGGGGGGGGGGGGGGGTCAAAATATGCTGATGTCTCGAGCCTGGCATACGTGATGTCACCCGTATCATATCGTATTTCTGTCATATCAGAAAAGACTGGAGTCTCTAAAATGATTTAACAATGCTCGTAGGGGCCGTCGTCCTCGGGCTCAAAGCGAGCGCTATTTACTTCCACTCGCTTCTAAATTAAGCGTCCAGAAAACTCCACAAACGATAGCCCAGTCCACAAAAAGCTATGAAGAGCTTTACAACTGAAATGGAATGCCCTGATGCGTGGAAAACGTGCTGCTTTGTGTAAATGACATCGTCCTCACCAACTTCAAAGCAAGAAAGCCTAATTTTAACGTTTTGACGTTGAAGGATGCTCATTCTGATAGCTGTACCACACCAACAATCTTAAGCATTCTCCCTCCTTGAATGCTCCACAACAGATGGTGCTGAGGAATGCCCAGAGCCTGGGCTCCGCAGCGCCAGCACCAGCGGCCCAGCACCGGGACGCGAACTCCCGCCGCCTGCCTCGGGCAGAGGTCGATCTCCAGCTCCCCGTAAGGTCCTTTGGTTCGTGGCCTGCGTTCCATCCATCGGGAGTGGCTACCGTACTTCCGCCTGCTGACTTTTCATTCATGGTGCCGCGATGGTCATAACTCACAGTACCGTGAAACTTGAAACTTGAGGCAGCGGTGTCGATTCGTGCAAAGCATTTTTGGGGACAATGGGTTGAGCAGGGGCCCAACAGCCCAACTTGTCCTGCGGCTGGGTATTTCTCGACAGATTAACCGCACGTCATTGGCATCAAAGTTACATAATTACTCAGTTATTTCAGCAGCATAGTAGTCACAGCCATCAAATGATGTCGGCGGAAGGAAAGCCTTTTGTGACAATTTTTTCCTCGTTTCCTTTTTTCTCGCAAGCTTTCAACAAAAATATCGCGAGAACGGGGACAACCCAGCACTGAGGGGACTAAACCACTATTGAAGGGCGAAGGGAGGGCGCTCGCAAACGACTACAAATCAGTTGATACTTGCGGCCAGAATCACACCCACATTCGACTGTCGCTTCACCGTTCTCATCTATCAAAGCAATTTTGTCATAGCCTAAACTTTGAATATGGCAAAGACAACGACAGCAGCAAACGGCTGGGAATCAATAGCAAACCAACAATATAAGATTAAAAATGACTTCAACAACTTTTCCTGCACTTAGTTCAGCAGCTTTTGATGGGACGCAATACCTTGTTTACTTATTATCTTCGGTTCCATGCTACTGCAGGCGTATGAATGTACGGTAGAGCCTGTTTTGATAGATGAGACTATCGTACAATAATAGCAATATTAATGGATTCAGCTCATACGCCGGATCAAGGATGCACTCGGCGAGCACTGTCCGGGTCAAGGATGTACTAGGCGAGCACAGTCCGGGTCAAGGGTGTACCCGGCGAGCACAGTCCGGGTCAAGGGTGTACTCGGTGAGCACAGTCCGGGTTAAGGGTGTACTCGGCGAGCACTGTCCGGGTCAAGGGTGTACTCGGTGAACACAGTCCGGGTCAAGGGTGTACTCGGTGAGCACAGACCGGGTTAAGGGTGTACTCGGCGAGCACTGTCCGGGTCGAGCACAGCCTTGGACAGAGCAGATGCTCCATACTGTAGACGGGCGCATATTTCCGATCACGTGTGTCCTAATCTCAGCTTCTATTCGATCCCACCTTATGCTTTCCCGGAGCACGAAAAGGGGAACGCAACTGAAAAGACATTTCTCTATTGATTCTACTACAAATCTTTTTGAGACGCCACATTTAAGTGAACCGAAGTCGACGAGAAATAAGCATCTAGGGGTAACCTAAGGTGATCTACCTAGGGGATCTAACGAACCCTTTTAAGTTTTGCTTTGTGTATGTGGAGCCAGACACATAAATGAATCAGACAAATCAAGATGGAACAGGACCACAGAAAGGGCCATGCATAATTTGCCGAGGGTGCGACTCGAACGGCCAAGCCGGACCGGACTGCATGGGACCGCAATGATCCGGATCAGACCAGACCAGACCACACCAGACCACACCAGATCGAGCGTTGCATTTTATCACGTCTGACTATTATCTTTCCACATCTTGTCACCGTGACTTTTGATCCCTATTTACCTTCTGTTTCTTGACGTCTTCGATTTTGGTTTTTATCCTTGTTAACTTTTTATCCCTTCATTTGGCCCACGCCACCTTTTGGTCCTGTTGACCTCAGCCTCCTGTAACTTTTGGCTTCGTCATCTTGCAGTTAAACCGTTTTCATTTCTGGTGCCGTTTGGCGGATCAGTGGGCCACTGCGCCTGCCGCTCCCGCCGCTCGGCGTCAGTCAGTAGCTGTGGCAACACCGTGCGACCGACGGCTCTGGCTGTGGGGACTAGGAGGCCGGACGGTCACCTCCTCTCAGCCGCCAACACCGGCTCTGGGAGCGCGCATCGGCCTACTCCCATCACCGGCTCTGGGGCTGGCGGGGCGCGTATCCGTCTCCCCCTATCACCGGCTCTGGAGCTGGCGGGGCGCATGTCCGCCTCAGCCGCCAGCCAACACCAGCTCTGGAGCTGGCGGGGCGCGTATCCGCCTCCTCCCAACACCAGCTCTGGACCTGGCTTGGCACGTATCGGCCTGTTCCCAACACCAGCTCTGGACCTGGCTTGGCACGTATCGGCCTGTTCCCAACACCAGCTCTGGACCTGGCTTGGCACGTATCGGCCTGTTTCCAACACCGGCTCTGGAGCTGGCGTGGCACGTATCGGCCTCCGCCCAACACCGGCTCTGGAGCTGGCGGGGCGCGTATTTGCCTACTCCCAACACCAGCTCTGGGGCTGGCGGAGCGCGCATCGACCTCCTCCCATCACCGGCTCTGGAGCTGGCGGGGCGCGCATCGACCCCTCCCAACACCAGCTCTGGAGCTGGCGGGGCGCGTATCGACCCCTCCCAACACCGGCTCTGGAGCTGGCGGGGCGCGTATTTGCCTACTCCCAACACCAGCTCTGGGGCTGGCGGAGCGCGCATCGACCTCCTCCCATCACCGGCTCTGGAGCTGGCGGGGCGCGCATCGACCCCTCCCAACACCAGCTCTGGAGCTGGCGGGGCGCGTATCGACCCCTCCCAACACCGGCTCTGGAGCTGGCGGGGCGCGTATCGGCCTCTTCCCAACACCAGCTCTGGAGCTGGCGGGGCACGTATCAGTTTCCTTCCAACACCGGCTCTGGAGCTGGCGGGGCGCGTATCGGCCTCCTATCACCAGCTCTGGAGCTGGCGGGGCGCGCATCGGCCTCGTGACTTGTTATGCAGATCAGCCCGCAAGAGGCGACAGCTTTTCAGGCTCACCCCACTCTCCATAAACTCACACGGTTATTTAAATCGCCAGATTCCGGCGGCTGGGACCGTTCGGGTGATCTGCATAATTCCGCATGCTGGTGAAACAGAGACGCCTCGGCCACAGGGCGGCCCCCGCCGCTCTGGTCAAGGTCGCTGCTCTGCCGCGCCGTGACGCGGGCTGAAGTGGGTGCAAGGTGCCGTCTGCGCCGATTGGGGGGGGGGGGGGATCCCTCGTGCCACTCACCTCACCGGGTGCGGAGTCCGAGGACAGCACGCGGGTGGGCGACGGCCACCCGCCCAGCCACCCAGCCACCCAGCCACCCAGCCACCCAGCCAGCCAGCCACCCAGCCACCCAGTCACCCAGCCACCCAGCCACCCAGCCAGCCAGCCACCCAGCCACCCAGCCACCCAGTCACCCAGCCAGCCAGCCAGCTGCAATGGGCTGACTTGCAGCGAAAAGACGCCCGACGGCCGTGAGTCTTGGCGGACTCAACGGGCTCAGCCTGGTGTTCATGATGCACGGAAGTCCTTACAAGCTTGTGGCCGGTTTTGTTCTTCCATGTGCGTATGTGGTGAAGACTGCGCTAAATCCAGTCACGTTTCCATGCATTACCTCTTCGGAAGTGTTGCATATACCCTCGCAAGCGGAACAAATCAGCTGTCAGTGTGCCATAAGTGCCCCCCTTAATTCCTGTTCCAGCTTTCCTTCTTGTAGCTACGCCACAGAGTGAATGGCATACGCCTCGGCGTGCACATATCACAATGTGTTAATCTCTACATGCTTTTAACTAATCTTAAGTGAACATGTAGTAGTAAACCGCAAGGCGAGCGCAGTGCAAAATACTACCGTGTAGTAGTAAACCGCAAGGCGATCGCAGTGCAAAATACTACCATGTAAAGCTTATCTTTAGTCGAAACGTTGCTACAACAGGACGATGGAATGGTTGAGCAGTATCTATGTCAGGAATGGTTGGGAAGGTATTTAGCGACAGGCTGACAGGGCCCTGAGAGGTGACGTCACAGCCGTACCGGCAGACAGGCTCAGCTCACGGCCGCGCGGAGGCGAGGACGGGGGCAGGGGGCGGGGGGGGGGGGGGGGCGGTACTGGCCGCGCCCGCCACAGCTCTGGGATAGGTGTAACGACACGTGTTGACCGCGGGAGGGGGGGGGGGGCAACGGGTTTTCCGCGGTGACTAAGCCTTTACCGAGGGCCGCGACGCGCCGGCCGTGTGCGCATGCGCGCCTCGCCGGACTGCGGTAGGTCTGCCGCGGCCGGACCGCGCCAGGAATGCAGCCGCCGGAAAAAGGCCGCCCGGCTGATTGCTGGGGCTGTTATCAAGACCAATTAGACGCGCCGCCGGGTCCCAGTGTCGCCGGCCAGACCTGGCCAGGCTGCCCCCGTGTCCGACGCCGACTTACAATTAACCGCGCATACGCCGACGTCCGGTCCGACAGGCACAGCAGCTTTATTAAAAAGGCAGGGCTCATTTGCATACGGAGCAGCCGCGGGGTCAGTAATCACCGCCTTCGAGCTGGCCGCAATGGCCAAGCGCAAGGCCTCCCCGCTGCGGGTCACACGTCTGGGCGCCCGATTTACGGTGAGCCAAATTCAATGGCGAAATTATGCTGGACGCTTGTGTGCTGCTATCTTGCCAAGTTAATTAAAGTGTCGTGATCAACAATATGTATGCATTAGTTGCTGCGCTAGCGTAAGCGACTGCCGAGCTGTTTGGAAAAAAAAACGTTGGTGTGCGCTCGTGGTCTGCAAATGCGGCAGCAGTGGAGCGGGCAAGCAACGGAGCAGACGGCGACCCGACCCGGCAGGGAGCGGCAGGAGACGAGCCGGCGGTGGTGGAGCGTGGTGGCCGGCCCCGCCCGCGCGCCACACCTCATCCGACAGCCGGCCGCGCGGCGTGACATGCACCATTCTCGATGGACTCCATTCGGGGCAGGTGCATCGGTAGCTCTATCAGCGATCACGCGATGCAGCCGTTCCCAGAAGCCTGCTTTCACTCGTCTGCCCTCCACAGCACACAGAAGCCATTCGGCTAGCTCGGCAGCCATCATGTTATCATTATGGACGGCATGTGTATGATTTCACAGTACGGCCAACCCTGTCCTTTACCGTGCAGACGGATAACCAATTAATTGCCCGTGTCCAGGCAGACACTGGCCTCACGAAACAACAGTCGAAGCTCCACCAACACTCCATAGTCCCCCCCCCCCCCGCCCATACAACACAGGCCCTCCTACTGTGTTGTAGGAGGGCCTGACACAACCCTCCTACAACACAGTCAGGCGCAGCCTTCTCTTTCACACGGTCTCAGGCACGCGACTTCCACACGGTCTGAAAGAAGCACTGTAGACAGGATTATACCATCCGGTTCCGAACAAGCCGTACAGTCAGCTGTTTGTGTGACCGTGGTCGGCGCAGCCGCCATTGTAGGTCCTTTACGCACCGGCATCCCCGGCCGCTCGCGACGGGCGGCGTCCCTCCACCCCTTGGGTGGACGGGACGGAATGGAGTCATTACACACCATCGACTGCCACTGAGTCCGGGGGGGGGGGGGGAGAGCTCTCTGGAGCCGCCCGCCTGACAACAGGGCCCAACCCCTGACAGCAGGGCCCAGCCTCCTGACGTCGGGGTCCAGTTACCTGACAGCAGAGCCCAGCCGCCTGACAGCAGGGCCCAGCCGCCTGACATCGGGGTCCAGTTGCCTAACAGCAGAGCCCAGCCGCCTGACAGCAGGGCCCGGCCGCCTGACGTCGGGGTCCAGTTACATGACAGCAGAGCCCAGCCACCTGACAGCAGGGCCCAGCCGCCTGACGTCGGGGTCCAGTTACCTAACAGCAGAGCCCAGCCGCCTGACAGCAGGGCCCAGCCGCCTGACGTCGGGGTCCAGTTACATGACAGCAGAGCCCAGCCGCCTGACAGCAGGGCCCAGCCGCCTGACGTCGGGGTCCAGTTGCCTGACAGCAGAACCCAGTCGCCTGACAGCAGGGCCCAGCCGCCTGACGGCAGTCACCAGCCGCCTGACATCGGGGTCCAGTTACCTAACAGCAGAGCCCAGCCGCCTGAAGGCAATGGCCAGCCGCCTGACATCGGGGCCCAGCCGCCTGACAGCAGAGGCCAGCCGTCTGACATCTGGGTCTAGCCGCTTGACTCCGGCACCCTTAGCGTCCTAAGTAGTGAAACTGTTAGCCAGCGCTCAGCTTTGTCGATTGACACTGCATCCAGGCAGGGCAGCGCAGCGGTGACGATTTCTTAGTGCTGCAGACAGTGATAAGGCCACAGCAGCACCCGCCAGTGACACTATTCTGGCATAGTGACGCTCTTTGACGCTCTTTGGCACGTTGCCAGCTGACCTTTGTATGCCAGTCGGGCCAAACAAAACAAACGTTATATCGGAACACCGGCTCCTACTTTAGTTACAAGACCCAGCCACTCAGGTCAACGTACTTTGGTGCTGCACTTCATCATTTCTTGATGCCTTTTTTACTGAAACCTATGTGCCATGCAGGTGCTAAGGTAACGATCAGCTGGGCATCCCGTCATACCTGTAAATGTAATAGCGAGAAAGACTTTCCAGCTTCGTTTTATCAACTGACTGAACAAACTTGTGCTGCGACACCAAGCTAATTGTTGCCTCCCCATATGCCATCTTCCTAATGCCTGGCCTTTACCCGTTATGAAGGACATCCCGCGCGGGGACATGTGTAGTCCCAGCTGCCTAGCTACAAGGGGGCGGAGGACCGTTCTGCGTCTGTTCTGTTTGGTGCCTTTAACTCACGGGACGGACATGTGCAGTGATGCGTCCCAGTGGTGGCTGGTTGTGCTCTTCGTGTGTGTTTGCATTTCTGGGAATCTTAAAACGCGAGTCGGCAAAGGTAATAACCAATAATAATGAGGGTCCTGGCTTCGATTTATATCTGACTTCTTGTGACTACTTATGTTATTTATATTTTTATCGGATTTGATCATCCGACTGAAACACGGTACTCCAGCTGCTGTCGAATGGGCGGCACTCGGGAGCAACAGACAGGAACCAATGGGGACGAGAGACGGAGAGGAACGAGAGCGGGAGACGGGAATGGGCGGGAGAGGAGGGCAGGGAGTCGTGGAAGCGAGAGGCAGGGAGCAACGGGAGCGGGATACAGAGGTCAGAGGGAGCGGGAGACATATGACAGCGGGGCCGGGGGACAGGGGGCTCTGGAACGGGGACAGGGCCAGCGGGGGCGAGAGACATATGACAGCGGGAGTGTGAGGAAGGGAGCAGCGGGGGCATCAGACGGAGAGCAGCGGGGGAGTGATGAAGAGAGCAGCATGAGCGGCAGACCGGGAGCAGCGGGAGTGTGAGAGAGGGAGCAGCGGGAGCGGCAGACCGAGAGCAGCGGGAGTGTGAGAGAGGGAGCAGCGGGAGCGGCAGACCGAGAGCAGTGGGAGCGTGAGACAGGGAGCAGCGGGAGTGTGAGACAGGGAGCAGCGGGAGCGACAGACCGAGAGCAGCGGGAGTGTGAGACAGGGAGCAGCGGGAGCGGCAGACCGAGAGCAGTGGGAGCGTGAGACAGGGAGCAGCGGGAGCGGCAGACCGAGAGCAGTGGGAGCGGCAGACCGAGAGCAGTGGGAGCGTGAGACGGGGAGTAGCGGGAGCGGCAGACCGAGAGCAGCGGGAGTGTGAGACAGGGAGCAGCGGGAGCGGCAGACCGAGAGCATCGCGGGAGAGTGAGAGATGGAGGGAGAGCAGCGGGAGCGGCAGACCGAGAGGCAGGGGGCGGCAGAGCGCAGACGAGAGCAGCGGGACGAGCGGCGGCAGCCGAGAGCAGTGGAGCGGGAGCACGACGCAGACCGAGAGCGTAGCGGCAGCGAGAGCACGGGAGGGAGACGGGAGCAGCGGGAGCCCCGAGAGCAGTGGCAGCGCAACGGAGAGCAGGGAGCGGAGAGCGGGAGCGGCAGATGGAGAGCAGTGAGAACGGCAGACAGCGAGCAGCGAGAGTGTAAGATGGGGAGCAGCGGGAGCAGAAACAGGGATCCCCGTATCAGCGGATTGGCCCCCGCAGTCGAGGGCATGGGCTGACATCGATTGAGACCACATTGTGGCTGCGTGTGGGGAGGGGGAGGGGGAGGGGGATAGTCGTCAAGTGTTTGCCAAGCGATGAGCGGGCGATTGGTCTCGCCAGCCGTCGCTAATGGCCAGCAGCCCGCCTATATGGATTTGGCACTAGTTTCGACTGCGGGACGATGACGTCACTCAGACACCATTCGCCCCGCGGCACCATCGCTCAATTGGTCCCATTCAGTCGGAGCTTAAGTGACCTGCTGCCGAGGACAGTGTGTCTGGCGTCGACTCGAGCGTTCCGCCAGCGACAATTGGTCAGACGCCAGTCCGAATTGGCTAATAGTGATGTATCAGTTAGTGTACATACGTTTACTATAACGGCCGTTGCCATCGCAAAAACTGTCCTGGTACAGCGCGGATGAGGTGGAGGACTAACGGCGCGTCCTGCGTCCACGACCCTACGTTCGTGGAACACCTGTGCCGCGCGTGATCTGTCGCCACGTAGGACACGCCTCGAATGTGGTCCCTTCGGCGTCCAGCTTAAACGGGGTTGCGCTGTGGGAGCGCACTCTTAGAACTCACCGCGTACTCTAGGTGCTCCATGTTGTTCCAGGCCAGCATCATGGCCTCGGAGATGTTCATGTACATCTTGAACAGGTAGCCCTTGACGTCGTTGCTCTGCTGGAGGGAGGTGGCCAGTCTCTGCAGCACGCCTACGTAGTCGGCCCAGGGGGCCGACAGCTTGGACAGCGGCGCCATGCAGCCGCGCATCACGTTGATGCAGAAGCCGGTGCACGGTTTGACCTCGGCCAGTCCCTGACACGCCGAGCAGTAGCTGAGTCGCGTCAGGGCGTCGTAACATGAGTCGGAGTACCCGAAGTCCGTGGTGGTGCTGAGCACCTCTAGGCCTACGTACAGCGACTGCAGGTAGAACTTAGCCACGCCGAAGGTGCGCAGCACCTTTTCCTTCATGCGCAGCGGCGCCTGCTTGAAGGGGCGCAGCTCGTCGCGCCTGAGCCGTAGGCAGGCCGCGAACGTCTCGTTCAAAGCGGGCTCATTCGGCTGCCTCGCCTCCTGGTACGCCACCACGAACAGGTCGTCAAAGAAGAGCGTGATGGCGTCCTCGAGTTGCGGGTCCGAGATCTGGCTCTGGAAGTAGCTGGTGAAGTTGTCGAACAGCTGCCGGATGGTCTGGTGCGCCAGGCCGGCGCTGCCCGGGTTGTGCTCGCTGTAGGTAGCCTGCGTGGTCTCCTTGGCCAGGGCGACGACCGTCAGAATAGCATCTGCAAGACGCGACACTTCATCAGGTACCGAACGGGGCACACGGAGAAAACTCCTCTGTACCGCTTTCAACGATCTGACCACCCTTTCAACAAAGCTGCAGTGCACTTAAAGGCATGACACACATATAAGCGCAAGGATGTATCAGATATTCCTATGCGATAACCACGACACCACGTTTTGCTCAAGCGGGGAGTCTTCGCGATCCAACAATGTCGTGGCGCGCTAGCTTTGCCCTGCACGCTCGACACGCCGTCACTCCATCTAAGAGGGCATCTAGGCGAATACCAGGCGGCTGCACAAAACGCTGGGGACAAATTACGATATCTTTTCAATGTTGTCTGTACAATGCACCGCATTCGTATCAGATTGTTCGTCGTCGTGATCTTATCTCTTCAAGCTGCAACCAAGCAGGATTTTTGCGCGCGTCAGACCCGTTACAGCCCTGGGTGGTGAATAGATACTTGGAAACTGTCTGAACGCACTGGAGCAGGAAGAAATGCTAGGGCTGGTGTTGGTAGCCGTGCTGGGACTGAATTAGGGCTGGAGTTCATGTCAGAGCTGGAGCTGGAGATCGTGTCAAGTGCCAAAGCTGATGACAGTGTTGAGATCACGCTGGAGGTAGTGCCGGTGCCGAAGCTGGACCTGGCCTCCGCCGCCCTCCAGCGCCCTATGGCGGCCAATATCATCGAGCGGGCATCGCGGGCGAGAACGCCAGGCACTCAGCATTCCAGGCAGAACCACGTCGGCCGGCCCGGCAAACTTCGAGCGGACAAAAACGCCCGGCGCTGAGCGGCAATGGAGGCGGTGTGCGCCGGCCGCCGGCGGGCGTGCCCAGGGCGAGTCCAGCCGCGCTGGACGGGCCGGGGCACGGTCAGCGAACGCGGCCGCGGTGGGACAGGGCACGGCCGGGCCGATGTCG
>NW_023596461.1:40672895-40696458 GCF_011947565.3 Pollicipes pollicipes
CTAAGGTGTACGCCCACCGGCACGGAAACAGTCATGTATGGAGGGAATGGGGCTGGCGTCCGTCCCCCAAAATGGAGACATCTTGAAGCGGAAGCTGTAGCTGTGAATGGAAAGAATCGAATTCATTATCCCTGTCATACCCTCCTCCCCTTCCCTCCACCCCATCCCTTAAAAGCTTTCCTCGGTTATGCATGCCTACCCCCACACGTGTTTTATGTTGCCAAGCGAAGTCATTAATGTGATATACATGCATCCTGTAAAAGCTTTCGGCCAATGAGCCGTAACTGGCCGATTCCTCCTGATCTATCCGGAGATTGGTCGTACAGGGCGGTTCAGAAATGAGACGACAAAGCCTATAGTGCGCTTAACCCCCACCACTCCCGCTCAACACCACGCTGGTATATTATATTAGTGTACAGGTTGACCCATGCAAGTACCAAGACACCAAACAAAGCTACAGATATGTTACAAATATACGCTACGAAGCATGCTACGAACTGTATGAACTGACCAGACCTCGCAGCATATAAATGGCGCTGGTATTGAGATGTCAGCATGAGCGGCCACCGCAGACGACGGACCACCGGCAGCGGCGGTCACGTTCGGTGTCCAGCCCCGCCGCTATCACACAGATCACGTGTTGTATCCTATTCGACTGTCATTGGATCCCGCCATTATAGATTCAACGAGTCGGCGTAATGCAGTCGGATGGCCAAAAAGGGAAACGCCGCACTAGCCGGCGTTTGTATGTTTGCGTCCGTGTGGCTGCGCTGATCAACACAGCCGGACAAAGGCTCGTTCACTAACACGAAACAGTGTCGGCGGGGTTGTATTTCCTTCCGATAGCCCAGTGATACAACGCTGACAGCGAGAGGACACGCGTGCTCTGACCACCGTTCGTGCGAGGGTCCGTCCCCAGCTCTGCAGGCGACCGAGCTCTGCCTGCCACGGCGCGGCATTGACGATGCGGAATGTCGTCACCATCCTCGGTAAATCACTGGCACAGGTGGACCGACCTCCCGCAGCGGCCGGCGCAGTGTCCGCGAGCTCAGGCCATCTGGCCACCGACGTCAGCAGAACGGCGAGCAGCGCTGGCGGCTTACTACTGCCTTCGCCTTGAGACTGGTGAGCTGGGGGAAAAGGTGGTCACTGCACCAACACGCACGCTGCCGCCCGTGCATTCCGACCTGGATGAGCAGCGTTACTGGTAAAGAGGCTTACCCCTCCCCCTTACCTTGGACGATGCGCCAGGCGGCGCGGCCGATGCACTGCGGCGTGATCCGATCCGACAGGACACGCACCGCCTGAAGGTCCACTTACCTGAAACGCAAAGATATCATCAGGCACGGGCGCGCGCGGGCGAAAATGATAGACAATGCTCACGTGGGTGGTGTTCATGATAAGATGCGCGCTGGACATTAACGGCACAAAGCCGACGCCTGCATGGGATGTGACGTGGACAGGGCAAGGTACGTGGATGGTACTCCGATGAGGACAAAGTAAATTACGTGATGGTACTCCGTGTGGACAAAGTGAAGTAAGTGGATGGTACTCTCCCGATGTGGACAAAGTTCTCTGGTGGGGACAAGGTGAGGGAGGTTGAGATGGTAACGCGATTGCAGCAATGGTCAGCGCCCTAGTGCGGAGCGCATTGGCGTCCCGCGGTGGCAGGGCGGTTTGGCAGAGTCCGTCCGAAGCCCAGTAAGCTTTCAGAGAGGTACAAATAGCAGGGTGTCTGCGACCCAGATCGCATGGTTGGTAGACTAATAGGGAGAATGGCTGTCATGACTCTGGTACCCGCAGGTGAAACGTTACTGCCTATGCCGCCATGAGTCAAGTAGGTTAACAAATATGGCACGAGTGGGCTGCGGGGCATCTCTGGCTGTGATGCGTAGCGTGGCATGCCTACCAGCCGATTTCGTCGCACCTTGGTAAGTTGTCATGCTTCAGGAACTATTGTGCGAAGATCCTGCTCAAGATGATCGGCACACACCTGCCGAAAACGCAAGCAGTGGCCTGCCCTCTAATTAAAAAGATGCGCCACACCACCATAAGGAAAAGGTTGGGCACTTTTGCGCCGTTTCCTGCATAGCGTTGGCAATTTGGCGGGCATATTCAGAAACGCGAGTTCCAGGTGTGCAGAAAAATACATGTTTACCGGTTATTAGCACCATATCTCGCATGCATCAGGTGTTTCTGAGGACTATGTCCCAACTAGTGCCGGCAGGTGAGTTCAGGCGGGTGGCACGCCAACACCCTGACCAATCGACGGTGAGTTCAGGCGGTGGCACGCCAACACCCTGACCACCGACGGTGAGTTCAGGCGGTGGCACGCCAACACCTGACCATCGACGGTGAGTTCAGGCGGTTGGCACGCCAACCACCCTGACCATCGACTGGTGAGTTCAGCGGGTGGCACGCCAACACCCCTGACCACCGACCGGGGCGCTTCGTGAGCAGGAGACAGGAGAGTTCGGCGCTCACACCCTCCGTCGCTCAGCATCTTAACAGGTGAAGTCGAAACACCGCGTCAGTACATGACTCGATACGTATACATAACGATCATTACCACCATTTACATGAGCAATTGTCGTGCAGACTCCCAAACGTGTCGTTTCTGTTGTTTTTCTCTTTGAAACGCGCGCCCGTCCGGTGGCTGATATCCGGGACAATAGCCAAGGACCTTCCAGCGCTGATGTGTTTACCAGTGAGGTTCACGCCAAAGGAACAAGAAGATGATTTAAGCAACGAACGAACTCTGGACCATACAGATTCCTCTATCCATACGGGGCCGCCAAAGAAAGTTGCAAAGCCTTGTCAGTGGTGGTCTGCTGACTGGCCGTGACCATTCAGGTATAGACGGCGGTCAGACACACGGCTGCTGGCCGTTCGGCGGGCCGTGAAGCACAAACACTTCCATGCCAGTGCATTGTAAGGACAGCACTGCGTCTAGTCACTCATAGTGTAACACCTATTCAGTAACCCTGCCACTCATTCAGAAAAATAAACTCATTCAGTTACCACGCGTAGGTACTACAACCGGCCTGTCGCAAACTGTGCCCCATCTTCGCGTCAAGCAACTAATAGGTAGCCATTTTTGTTCAGCAACTGGCATGACTGACCAGCCACCGCCGTCCTCCCATCAGCGCCCCCAGAGCGGAACTGGGGTATTCTGAGCGTGCGGGTCAAGTCTGGCCGCAGACCTACTGCATGGGGACGTACGCATTACACCGGTGCGAGACGGCCAGATCGCCATCACTTCTGGGGGGACAGCCCGCCACCCGCCGAACGCCGAATGACACAGAACAGCCGGCTGGGAGTGCAGTCGCTCTGGGCCTCGCCATCACTTCTGGGGAGACAGCCCACCACCCACCGAATGCCGAATGGCACACACCCCGCTGGGAGTGCAGTCGCTCTGGGCCTCGCCAGATCGCCATCACTTCTGGGGAGACAGCCCGCCACCCGCCGAACGCCGGATGGCACAGAACAGCCGGCTGGGAGTGCAGTCGCTCTGGGCCTCGCCATCACTGCTGAGGGGACAGCCCGCCACCCGCCGAACGCCGAATGGCACAGAACACCCCGCTGGGAGTGCAGTCGCTCTGGGCCTCGCTGCCGGGTCTCCGCGATATCCTCCTGGCGCTGGGGGCCACCGGGCCGCGCCGGGGGCAGGTCGCGCGCCGCTCGCCGCGCTGTTAGAGCGGTCCCGCGCGCGTCAACCGGCTTATCACCCTGCGAGCATCCTAGCTGATCGTCCTGCGCCGGCGAGGCGAGCCTCTTGGCCAGAGGTGCTCAAACGGACGCTTGGCATGAGGTCCCATTCCGATAGCTGAGCACAAACACGGCTATCACTTGGCCTAGCCGCACGGGACGCGATAGCTAGTATCAGACACCTGCACACAAAGGTGATACACAGTATTAACAACTGCAAGACGCGCCTATCGCAAAAACGAGAACAAGACGTTATCGGCCCTCTGAAGTGGTTTCATCGGCTGTTACAGTCCTCAGCCGGCCGAAATTGCGCGCTCCACGCACCATATGCACCGCTCTGAGCGCTCCACGCATCATACATATCGTCCGTGCGCTCCACGCACCATCTACACTTAAGGCGTTATGCTCGGCTTGTGCTATCCCTGGCGCGTACTGTTCAAGATAAGTACAAGGTGCCGATCGACAACCGCGTGTGTACCATCTAAAGTACGCCGCGCCGTCCACACCGTACCGACGAAGATGCAAAGTATTGATGCACTGTGTCATTCCAGGCATGCATTGTAATTTTATGACCGTTAACTGGTTAATTGTTTTTCGAACGTGTGGGGTATATGTACTGAATACTCATTAGTGACCTCATTCACGCGGAGTCAAAACTCCCATTAAACCAGAATGTCGCAAATATCACCAATGGTATCAATTGGTCACAAAATAGATAGCTATCCCGCCCATCGAAACAAAAGACAAATTTCCCAAGACGTGCAGCTACCCGTCTTGTGGAGTTTCTAGTACAGCAGCTTCAATTAAACTGCGTGCGTGAGGGATTAGCCCGCCCCCTCCGCCCCCCCCCCCCCAAATAAAAACGCCATAGCAACACTACATGCTTCAGTAGGTGTGGGTGGGCGTAGTGAATCATATCCATTTAGCAAAGTCAACAAGAGCGGTATCTAGAACAATCCACTATCGTGTTTCAGCCCACCGTTAAAACTGACAGAAGGTGGCGTTGGTCTCCACCGGCTGATCGCAAGCACAGCATCACAGACTTCCTAAAAGCAGCAAGGCAAAAGAACGGCTACTGAAAAGTAGGGTATAAAGCCTCTTCAAACACGCCTTTACTTTTAGACCTTCGTATAATATAGTGATTACGCAGTTGGGTGACACAGAAATAGAAATCAGGCCTCTACTTGACATAGTTTCATCTTGCTTCGCTATAAACCAGATGATTACTTATGCAGTGCGCCTCGGAGTCTCGTTACACAGCCCTGGGACCAACTGGGGGGTCATTGAGCCGACACATCTACGTGATCTGCCCCGCTGACGGATCCCTGTGCCCCCGTCCAGTGGTGTACAGCCAGACCCGACACGGCGACCTGTCCGGGCGGCCGGCCGGTCCTCCAGTGGTGTAACAGCCAGACCAGACACGGCGACTTCGGGACGGCCTGTCCGGGCGGCCGGCCTGTCCGGGCGGCCGGCCAGTCTCCAGTGGTGTACAGCCAGACCAGACACGGCGACCTGTCCGGGCGGCCGGCCTGTCTCGAGTAGTGTACAGCCAGACCCGACACGGCAATCTGTCAAGGCGGCCGACCGGTCTCCAGTGGTGTACAGCCAGACCCGCCGCGGCGACCTGTCCGGGCGGCCGGCCGGTCTCCAGTGGTGTACAGCCAGACCCGACACGGCGATCTGTCCGGGTGGCCGGCCGGTCTCCAGTGGTGTACACCCAGACCCGACACGGCGACCTGTCCGGGCGGCCGGCCGGTCTCCAGTGGTGTACAGCCAGACCCGACACGGCGACTGTCCGGGCGGCCGGCCGGTCTCCAGTGGTGTACAGCCAGACCCGACACGGCGACCTGTTCCGGGCGGCCGGCCGGTCTCCAGTGGTGTACAGCCAGACCCGACACGGCGATCTGTCCGGGCGGGCCGGCCGGTCTCCAGTGGTGTACAGCCAGACCCGACACGGCGACCTGTCCGGGCGGCCGGCCGGTCCTCCAGTAGTGTACAGCCAGACCCGATACAGCGACCTGTCCGGGCGGCCGGCCGGTGTTCAGTGGTGTGCAGCCAGACCCGACATGACGACCTGTCCGGGCGGCCGGTCGGTCTCGAGAAGTGTACAGCCAGACCCGACACGGCAATCTGTCCGGACCGGCCGTCTGAGACTGCCAAGATTCTTGGCCGTCAAATGTTTGTGACGCCTGAGTGTCCGCTCGCTCGTGAGCCGTCCTCACCCTCTGGGGTTTCGGCTTTCCGTGGAAGCCGGCCCTGGTAACCCGGTGACAGGAATCACTGCACCTTTCCTGCTCACGCGAGGCACAGAGCTCCGGACAAGGAGCTGGTCCGCGGCCGCTCTGTGGGGTCCGTGGGGACACTTTCTCCAGGCACGAGGGCCAGACCCGATCAGCTGATAACGCCAGTCTTCTGAGGCCAGCAGACCAGCCGACGGGGCGCCGCGTGCATCCGCTGAGCTGCGCTGCGCTCCTGGAAATATCACCGCTGATTCGCGGACGTCCGGGAGACTGAGCAGCGCTGAAGATCCGTCACGCCCCCTGACCTCGTGACGTGAGTCGCCCCGTGACCTGGCGCGTCACGCGCTTCAGTATGGCCGCTCAGCACCATAGCGTACGGCCAAACACGGCGTTGTTGCGGCGGGGGAACAAAGCATTCCACATCGTGTCACGCCCCCGTCGGTGAGTCATCACATGATCCAAGAGCCTTACGAGCTGGGAGAATACTCCTCCGCCTGACTTCGCAAAACTGATACGTTATCGGTACTACCAGCCCCCAGCACAAGGAAATCTGCTTCTCGGTGTTTTAGGAGGTGCTGATTGCAGGTGTCATTTCGCGCCCGAGGCAAAACCACTTCAGACGATGTGATAGGGCTCCTAATCAGTCCTTATACGAAACTAAGAGAACGGTTTGTCTTGCAAGAAAACATGCTTACTTTTACGTATGCAGTGACTTATCAGACCAGCACCTCGCAGGCCCGGTACAGTGCTCAGGCTCAAGACATCACGACATTGGGCTTCGTTGCTTTTACAGTCAACCTCATCGCGTCAGCTGGGCGTCTCATTTTAATCAGTTTATTGCGTGCACAATACACACTCGATAGTGTTGATGGAAGGAGATCGAGACAGAAGAGAGGGAATTGGCTAGCGTAAGATCTTAAATACGCGTATTCCGAAAAACAGCGAAATAAATACGCTTACTGATCACACCTGGAGTTTATCTGCCTGCCAGCGCTCGTGTTCAGCGCTGTCTTTCTAGATGAGTCAGCTTCTAAAAATGTCATATCCAAAGATTTATTGAACATCCGCACGCGGCAAGTAAAAAGCCAAAAGACATTTGGCTCTGATGGCGCATACGCTCGCACCATCTGTGAAACCGGTGAGGAGATGCATGTGTCACTATCACTCATTTTCAGTAGGTCCCTGGATTCCGGCGATGGTTCTGAAGATTGGAAAACAACTATTGTAACAATCTTTATTAAAAGGGATGAGGAGTTGCTATCCAGGGTGTTGTAGGCCCATGACTCTCACTTCCTTTACTTGCATAATTATGGAAAAATCTATAAATACTAAATTGTGTCATTTTTCAATAACAACTCGATCATGCGTGAAACAAAGCACGGTTGTTATTCGAGCCGCCGTTGCTGCACCGGCGTCTTGGAATTTTTCGAGTTAAATTTTCAAGAGTCATGAAGGAAAGCATATTTGTAGATAATGCATCTCGATTCTAACAAAGCCTTCAACAGAGTACCGCACTGCAGACTTATCCACAGATTTAAACTTCATGGAATGCATGGATCCCTCGTGACTTGGATACGAAGCTGGTTAAGCGGTGGAAGGCCTAGAGGGGCAAATTACATTCAATATTAAATTAGAGAGTAGAAGACAACTCAATCCCACATTGCCAACCTAGAAAGTGGTAAAGAGCGATGGGCCTCAAGCATCTGTTCTCGGTTCACTTTTGTCCGGAACATTTGTGAGTCGCATTGAAGACGGTCTTTCTTCAACAAATACTTTGCATACGACTACCGCAATGATGGGCACGATCTGTCCTTCCATGTGGCGTCACAAGATCTTTAGCATGGCAGCTGGCACCGGTCGCAGGCCATACCTGTCCAGGACGATAAGTTCGCCCCTGAAGCGACTCGTACCCACCCACCCCACGCACGAAGGGTGGGTGTATCGGAAGGCAGGCGCTCTAATCAACTAAGCTACCGGGACGGACGGGACAGCTCATTATGTCATGTCTTCTTGTTTGCATGCTGCACACGTGCTGTAGCATATTTGATGACGTGAGGATCGTACTTTGTCAGCGGTGAAGTGGGGGAGGGGGTTCCGCATGGACAGAGGAAGTAACCGTTGTAATGGGTGGTCTTGTGTTATCCTTATTCCCCAACTGAGAGTCCCAACACAACACTGCGGCGGCCAGGGCTCTCACAAAAGTATAGAAAAGATAATCAACACCCCTGGAACGTGCAGAGTCATCAACATACACACGCCAACCGACGTATTTGGTAAAAATGCTGTCCTTAAAAAAAACAATAAAAATGGCGCGGTAGGATCATTGTAAACCCAAGTTGTGGGCGTTTGTAAAGGTGTCCACAGTGAGTACCTCAGTGACAGCGTGAGGAGAGTGCCCGTAAAGGTGTCGGTTTCATGAAGACCGTGCAAACGGGCCGCCCGCGCGCCCCAGCGCCGCCCGGGCTGCCCCGGCCGGTCGCCGCATGCTCCTCTCTCCCGGGAGAGGATTATTATTCGCCTGGAAAGGAAAGATGCACGGGGCCTCTGACTCAATACACAAATGGCGATGAGTTCTCTGGTGAGTCTGACCACTGGCCTCTTTGGTACCAGCCATCTTTGGTAACCAGCACGACGACGTCAGGCGGCTACATCGGTTTAGTTGTGTTTGCCTCACAGTTGATGATAGTTTCGTGTGGTAAGGTCGCTGGCACGCTGCACTGGCCGGTCGGCAGGGTGCATGTGCATCAGGAACCCGAGACAGAGACGCGTCCCTCAACATGCGCTACGACCCCCTTCCCCTCCCGGCCCTCCCCTCCCCCTCGCTGCGTCCCCTATCCACCACAGCACACGTGCAACCAGTTCAGACCGTCGAAACCGCAAACCGTGGAGCCGCGACTGAACGCGCCACCCACATGTCATGTCGGTTCAAAATCTAGATGTGGATGAGAGGTAACCACAGTAGGCAAGTACATGTGAGGCAAAAAGTTTGCAGCGCAGTAACTGGTCAAAACTGAATGTTCAAAGCGGTTTTAAAAATATGTGATTCCCTGCCTTCGCAAATAACCTGAGAGGCGCGTCGGTCCACATCACCAGCCTTTGGCATGCCCGTTCCCATGCGTCTGCAGCTGATGAACATGCCAGAAGCGTCGTCGTACAAATAGTTTTTACCATATGCTTTTACTATACTGTTATCTCGATCACATAAGATCAATGTCAAGAAAATACAAGTGATTATAGGGGGCCAATTCCTAGTCGTACTACCCCGCACCTATGGCAAAAAACAAGTTGTACAACGACGCTTCCGATGGCTTGATCAGCCAGAACCAGAGAAGCCAGCAGACCAAAGGATGGTATTGAGGCTCGACGCGCCTCTCAAGATGGCAGCAAACTTAGTAAAATGACTGGTGTGAACTTTATGTCGACAACATTTAGCGCGGCTGTTTTGTCCACGCTCGGCCCGGTCTGGGCGCGTCGTCCCTCGATGGCACGCGGTATGACACAACACAATATTGGTGACACGGCGTGCTGCTACATCGCAGTTGGCGTCAGCAGAGGTTATGACACACACACATTGGTGACACGGCGTGCTGCTACATCGCAGTTGGCGTCAGGCAGAGATTAAGTGTCTGTAAAGGTCTTGAGACGCAACCCTAGGTCGTTTTATCCATATGTTTACAATTCCGCTGTAGAGTTTAAGCATATCCTTTTCAATCTGCCTTCAAATTTCACGTGATTATGTGCGTTCATGGTGAATATTTATTTTCAAAATGCTCTGCAACATGCGTTCGAGAAATGCATACATTTTTACAAGCCAGACAGTAGTGACACGTGGCTCGTACACTTTGTAACGCAAAGTTGGACTTCCTTAGGGCAACAGAAGCACTCCCAAGCCCGCGGCCGATAGCCATTATCCGATAGCCAATAAGCTGTTCATGTCCATCCAAGGTCCATAGGGCTAAAGTTCAATTTTTCAGTGCGTTTTCCCCACCCTTGAACCCTTGTTCCCACTTTTGTGAGCTGTGTTGACAGTGGTGTCAAGTGTTGCCTGGTGACAAATGAATCATGTCAGGTAGTCCGCCATCCGCCCCCTTTGTCCCGCACCCCCGCTTCATCCTCGCTGTTCGCAACTCCCCAGCCCTCTGGGTGGGCCCCAGCCATCAGCCACGAACGGGCTCAAGTGCTCCCCGATGACAGCACCGCTTCATCCTCGCTGCTCGCGACGCCACAGCCCTCCGGGTGAGCCCGGCCATCAGCCCATGAGCGGCCTTAAGTGCCCCCAGGTTTAAGGCTTCGCCCGAGCGTCCGCATGGAGGTCACAGAGGCTTCTCTGTGCGCGGCGACACTCGGTAGTGGAATGAACCCCAGATGGATCATAATCCTGTCCCACTGCTCGGCCTCACTCCATCGTCCCATATGGCACCTAGGTACGACCCAGTGATGCCATGGCTCAATGTTACGAGCTAATGTCATGCCAGTTGTCAACCTGATAGAAATTAAGTAACCCCAATAGCCAGTGAAATAGTCACTGCCGGCCAAAAGGGCTCTAATCCAATCGAAAACCCAAAACTATAATCAGACTGGACTTGGGGATAACGATGGCGACAATTATCACGACGCTTAATCGCAGACAACCGCATGAAGAACCGCGTGCGACTGGCAAACCGCATATATAGGGTACTTACTTTCCATACTGTTATGATTTATCGTAAGCATCATTGATTTTAGATCAATATCATCCTGAAATTGTCCAACTCTGTGTTTCCAAAGTTCCATGAAAACAATAACGATAGTACGTCTCAAGGTTTTGTCAAACATGAGTGTGAATGAGTCGGGTAATACACAGCTGCTCGTATGACGATGATGATGATTTGGGTTTTAGGGCGCACTGACTGCACTGGTCATATGGCGCCTAAGCTGCTGTCATCACGATACGTGTATTGCATTTGAAAGTGTGATGAGCAAGTGGAACGGTACATTTACGGAAATATGTTACTCGCGTCTGCTTTCCAGACACTGTCAATCCATGATACATCCATGCTTTAGTCTCCACTGGGTAGATAGATCACCGGATAGGACCTAGGGAGGGAAACAAAAATAAGGTACATTTTAGACCTATTGATGCCTTACTTATTTAGTTATTAACTTTGAGTGATTTTTCTAAAGTCTATCTATCAGTACTCAGAATATTTTGGATTTAGTGATTGTTTATCGGCTTTATTACTCGTTATGGCACGATTCCACGACTTCGGCCCAAAGAAATGGCCTGGCTATCACCTCGAGCCACTAAATGGCATCTTTTCTTCGTTTGGTTGCTGGGCCAGAGTCTCGCCACCATCCGATCCCGAACAAGCGCCAGTCGCGTTGGAGCGGTCCACTTCGTGGACTGGTGGTGGTCCCGCCGCGGCCCAGGGCGGTTCCAGCGGCGGTCCGGGGCCGGCGTGCCTGCTGCAGCTCCCGGGCAGCCATTAGTATTTCCAGGCGGCGGCCGTTTGTCCCGCGCCCCGGCCGTTCCGGCGCCCTCGATGCCCGAGATAAACAAGAATGCGATTATTAACGAGATGAGACGCTCCTGAAGCTCGCGAGATCGAGGGGAGGGAGATTTCGTCCGTTATGATGTCCACGACGTAGGCATTAATGTGCGGCGAAGAATAAGGACCACTCATCGCTGGTACCTTCCACACCGATGTCAGACTGCTAACAAAGCTCTGGCTGGGGAGGCGTCAAGCTAATATTGCTGCTTTGAAGTATCTGCTGTTTGGCTCACGGTTTCTTTAGGCTTGTTTTTCTTTACATCCACCGCGTTGTAACCTGCTGCCGCTGCACAGCACGTCTTGAGTCTTCAAAGGTATGTTTTTTGTCGTAGTCATTTTCTGTCAACTGACAACTGCATTGCATTATAAACAAAGCTAAAAAATAGAACCGTCAAGTCACGCATGTCATCGACTACTGGCAGTACCGGACAGTTGGTAAAAATTTACTACCTCTGAAAGGCGGTGCGATTCAAAACGGCAGCTGCTGTCCATTGCAGCGAGCATCTCTGGCCGCGTTCGCGCGTGGCTATGTCCCGAGTGCAGTATGTTGGGGTGTAACTAAGTAATACGACCAGCGAGCTGAGAATCTAAACGGTCATAAAATAAGACGAGACTTATTCCCGGTAGAATAACCAGAAGAATGGAGAGATAGATGGATTGATATTTCGGCTACATGCTCTCATCAAAACGAATATCAGTAATAAATTCAAAACTGTCCGCCGATCCCACTCGATTTTCAGGTTTTTTTACAAGCGAGCCGCAGTTTTTACAGCTCACAGGCATTCAAGGCACTTAACAAAGACATTTGCCAGCCATTACTACGATAAAGTGAATATCTGACTAAGACCGAACATACGAAAAAAATGCAGTGAACATGCAAACGAATTCATGTAAGCAGGCACCAACGCATCACGCATCAGTTATACATGCAAAAGATTTCAGTTAAACAGGGGTTGGGTTGACACCACCACCTGGGTATCATTTATGCATGTTGGGGCTTCAGGTGCTTTGCACGCAAACAAACGTGATTTACGAAATGAAGTGTGTGCTATGTGATATGAAGTGTGTGCTATGTGCTAAGCTATGTGAAAAACATGGTGGGGACAAAACCTATGCCAGGAAGTCCATGCACCCAGTCCGTTTGAGATATAATGCAATGCAAGACAGTAAAAACAAGACATAGAGTATCCTTTTCGGAGAACATTTTTTCAACACAACACGCTCAGGTTGAAAGCCTGGAAGGTGGCGAGACCTATATCCCTTTTACAGCTCAAATCCATCTACAGCGCACAGAAACATTCAGGCGGGGGAATTAAGTGAATATTTTCTTGTAAGAAGTCGTCGACCAGACCTCCACGTGCGGAGCTCACACGGTCGATCACGCGATTGTCATCAGTGCCTTGATGTGCGATGCGTGCTGCCTGAAGATCGTCTACATGATTGAGTGATGCCTGACGCGTGATAAGTGATGTCTGTTTACTTAGCTTGTTTGCAAGTACACGTATTTTTTGCATGTGTTAATTCTTATTTAGACATGCACTGTATGGTCTAAATGGCTGGTAATTGTCCTTACTTTGATCTAAATGTTGGTGATCCGCAAAAACTGTGGCTAGTTGTTTCAACAAAAAACAACTGAGTAGTCGAGCAGGACCGGTAAGCAATTTCGAAATGACTACTGTTTGTTTCGATAACGGCATGTAGCCGAAACATCAATACATTTATCCGCCCATTCTCGTGGTTATTCTACGAAGAATACGCCACTAAACTATCTTGGATTTCAGCTATTAGTACTGTCTGATCTGTAATATTTCTCACAAACGCACTTAACAACTTACATAAGCCATGAAACAAGCTTGAAAAACTACACGTGCTGTTACTACACAAACTTATCGTAGGTACAGCACTCTGTTTTCCCGCTTTTTACGTGGAGAAAACTTCCTCGCATAATTGTCAGATTGAAAATATCACCCAAATTACGTCTAAAACAGCATGTCTTAGACAGCTCATGGAATGGAGCCACAGATCTGCAAAAGCTTGGTTTGCACAGCGTAACAGAACAGAAAACGTACTTGCCAGCATACATACATGCATACATCATATACAAATGCATGCATTCATGCACGTATACATTGCATGCATTGAATATATATATATATATATAATATATATATATATATATATATATATATATATACACGCGCATGCATGCTTACATACATGCATGCGTATACACATGAATAAATGCATACATACATATATTCATACAAACATACAAAGAAATGCATATGATCGAGGTCTGTTGTGTGCAGGTGACTACAATGACCAATTAATGCGGTCGCAAGAAGGTGCTCGACTATTGCCATTCTGAGTCGATTGAGTCGACCAACGGATGCCGGACTCGCGGCGGTTCATCAGCTGTTGCCCCCCCCCCCCCCCATAAGCTTCAAGGATTACGCATGAATAAGTACTTGTCGTCATCAATATAATCGTGTGTTGTATTCAGTTCTGCATCGATTAAGCATACCCTGTACAACTCCAACAGCGTGTGTGTCCTCCGATGCGCGGCCCGAGGGTTCGACATAGATCGTGCCCATCGACACCGCCACATTAACGTAAGAGTTCCGTGACATCGCACTGATTTACTGTCTCTCCTCATAAATGTCTGGCAAAAGAGTGTCAGTCCTTCACGACTGCGCTCACGGTCGCGGTACGCGACAGCCATCTGCCCACGCTGCGTCTGCTCCACGCGCATGTCATGAATATACGTGCCACGTTACGGTCGTAAGATAAGTCTGAACTTCAGCATCAACGTACGATAGCCGCAGGCTTTCCTTGAAAAAGTGATTAATGGCTTTTACCTGGCTTGGCTTGGCTATCTCCCGAAACTTTTACGATTTATGTATATTTTCCCATCCAACCCGGCACGCCATACAGTGCTGAAATGTTGTTGTCACAGGAGTTGATGGACGACTGATTGCCGAGGAGTACACGTGCCATATTATTGCACGCTAGCAAATCATGTTGATGATGGTGCAACAAAAACATCAATATCTATCAAATTTTGTGACAGCAATGTCCGATGCATTCTAAGTACACACGTGTACGTCAAGGACCCATATTAACTGGTTGTTAGACACACTTTGCATATAGATATTACGAAAAATACGATATCGTAACGTTGAAAATGAAGTGGAAATTATATCATAGCAGCACGTACATTCATGATTGGGACAAGCGTACCTCCCTCGAGTTTTAAAAACAGCAATTCTTTAACTGAGGACAAAATATGGTGAACAGACACAATCCCAGGAAGTACAGCAAATACAAGTGATTTTTCGCGGCAAACTTATGAGCACGCCAACATACCAGGATGTACCCAATGACGTACAATGGAACTTGACGCCTCGTTGTCTATGCTCAACTTCAACAGATTGGGTATATATATATATATATGTATATATATATTCTGCGCGCGCCAGGGTATACATTGGGACCGATAAGTACTTCATTTTTTCTAGGACGAGGCAAAAATTCGCATGCTAAATAGTATGTTACGGTTACACCAGATTCCAAATTAAAGAATGCTGCACTTTTGCGGTGTTTTGTTCAGCTGCCAACACGGTAATGTTGTCTCCGAAAGTGCTGTTAGATTTAAAAGTGCCACACTAACCTGACAGTCTCATGTTCAAGTCAAAATTTTGAAGCATTAAGACTAGGTCGTATATGATGTCTGCAAAAACTGCATTGAGGACGAGTGAGCAGACAGCAAGACTTTCGATGCAATCTGAACAAGGAGGAGATGGCGCTGATAAGCATGCAATCAACTAAAACCAATGTTTTCGGGGATTTGATCAGTTAAACATACCGAATGAAACCGACAACGCAGGCCATTATCCTGACCGCAGGCGATATCGCCATATCGCAGGCGACGCCTTTTGAATGAGTTCTCGAATCCCCAAAGTCCTCGCCGGGCACACCGATGCCATCATGCGCAACGGATGAGTCCATCCACGCGTCACGCCCGGTCCGGCCCCTGAGCGTCTGAGACGGTCGGGGCGGCGCGGCCAGCAGCACCCCGTGTACCCAGAGCCACTGCCCGTCGGAGGTATGCCGGCCTTTTGTGCCGCGCTCGCGGCCGACAACAGGGCATGGAGTGGCCGGTAATGGCGAGCATGAGACGGAGCGGCGCTGCGGGGCGCCACAGGCGGCCGAGTGCCTTCACGAGAAAGCCAGATCGGCTTTGATATAGCTTCCTGGTCTAGTTCACGTGATGAGGGTGATCGGGAAGCCATTAAGAGGCACGAAGTTTATAGCACCAAGCTGACCTCAAACGGGCCGCCAGGCTGCGACCTTGTTTGGTTACAGCCGGACGCTGCTGCGCGATGCACTGCATCAAAGGGTCAGCTTGTTCCGCGAATCGTCGAAGTGACTGCCCTGTCCTTCGCCATACTGAGGCCCGTTAATAACCCCTAGTCCTCCCTTCCTTGGAGGGTATGCGACCAGGCGTGAGTGCCCTCTTCCGAGGGGTACCTCAAAGTCCCGTCAGATGGACCTTCTCGAGCGAGCGTGATCCATCCGAGTGCCCCTACGGAGCGGATGTGACCTGCCTCAGGACCCGGACCTCACGTGCTGTTCGGAGCCCGTCAGGGAGGCCGGGCCGCCAACATCGCCCGTTCGCCGGCGCTGCCAACCGCCAAAGGTTGCCAGATGTGGGCCAACCGGAACCGAGCGTCGCCCCGCTCCGGCCGACAATTACGGACCGGCCGGTGGCCGCCGGCGGCGCCGGCCGCACGAAAGATGAAGTGGCCCAAATGAGACGCTCCGAGTAATAACAGTATCAATCAAAACTGGCGGCGGCAGCGCGGCCATTGTTCACGCAGGGATCAGGACTGGGACGCGATCCATCAGCAGAGGGCGGACGGCTGGGCGCCGGCGGTCTCCCGGTCCCGCAAGCTGGCGCCACAGCGGACCCCCGCAGCGCCTCAGCATCACAGCTGCTCACAGCGTCCGGCCCCGCGGTGGGCCGCGTCCCCCACCAAGGACTCCCAGCACCCTCACTCCTGCAGCTCAGTGCCTCGACACTCCAGCGCGGCGGCCGCGGTCTCCACGGTCCGCACAGGCGGGGGGGGGGGGGGGGGGAAGGGACGGTCAACAGCTGACGCCGGAAGCGTCGTACGCAGCACGAGGTGCGCGGCTCACTCTATCGGTATGGCTAACATTTCCGGGACCCACAGCACCGTGACCTTGACTTCCGGCGGCGCGGTGAGCGTGGCCCGGGCTAAGGGTGTGGCCATGGCGGTTTCGAACTCCAGGAGGCCGGGGTGGGCGTCGTTAACGCACCCGGTCGAAAGCCGGTACGTGCTGGGTGGACGTCCGTCTGTCCCACGGCCTGTCAAAAATGTCGAGCATTCTCCAGATTTGACGGCGCGGCGCTCCTCCTCGCCTGACCGGCGCACCGAGAGGAGATACAGGCGCGGCATCGAACCATCCTCGCAATTAGGATGCGCTGCTGCCGGCCAAATTAGAGAACGTTAAAAGCGGTGACAGGCTCAAGATCGCCAGCTCTGGCGGTCAAAGGCTCGTAGCAGACCATTTATTCAGCTCCACACCTGGATTTTCACCGAAAAGAATTATCAAACTGAACATCGTTCACTTCAAATGTCCGGGCTTCTTCAAAGGCCGGATATCTTGACCTAAAAATAGACACATGTCTTTCGTCACCCTAACAAAAATAGACTTGATACCAAGGTACTGGGTACACACATGTCCTAAAGAAAGATGCAAGGCCCGGGGTCAGCAGCGTCCATCTTCCTGAAGTAGACGTTGAACTAGGTAAAGCAGATCCGGCTGCCGCGCAACGCGCGAAGCAAAGAACTACAGTTTCCCGTTTTGAGTCACGTTCGAAGACGTTACGAAAATGGTAGCTTTCGGGTCGACGGAGTAACTCAGCTGTAACAAATGATATCTGCATTATCTTCATCGGGCATCGCGTCACATATCGGTTAAGTGAGTTGGACCTTTGCCAAGGGATTATCGCTTAACTGCGGATTAGGATGACGCTAACCAATTTCAAGCTATAATAATCGATGGGGACCCACGATGATTTGAAAAACTTGCAAAAAAACTATGTGCATTACGACTCCTAATCTGCAACATGGTCGTGAAAATTCACGGCCGGTAACCTGACAGGCGAAAATAAAGACCCCTCAATGAACATTGCTGTGGTTCATATCTATACTGGCCGCATATCGTGATTCGTATGGTGTCTTTCTTTTTGGCATCCGTGAGCTTTTTACGATGCAAAACTTCTCCAAATAAATTCCACAGCACGGACACTGGGAATTCGTCGCAACCAACATTGTAGATACACCATTGCAGTGACGGAAACGACGCGGTAT
Source organism: Pollicipes pollicipes (assembly GCF_011947565.3). Lineage (NCBI taxonomy): Eukaryota > Metazoa > Arthropoda > Thecostraca > Pollicipedomorpha > Pollicipedidae > Pollicipes > Pollicipes pollicipes. The sequence goes on from NW_023596461.1 coordinate 40,690,773, forward strand.
ACCAAACACCCGGCCGCACCGCCCGAAGCTGCACCTCTACCGCGCATCTAGCTACAGCTGACAGCTGCCCCCGCCGTTAGCTTGGGTCGCTTGGCTGACATTAGAAATACGATTTAAAAAATATTGACTTTGAACATGTTCACTGAAGGCCCGGTGGCTATAATCAGCACCTGTTGACTGTTTGAAATAATGTGGTAAGTGCATGACTACTTCAGTGAGCAGTGCATTGGTACTGGGATTGTCACTTTTGAGCCCGCAAGCCCGTTTAAGTGTGCCAACATATCCCGCGGGGCGTTATACTAGCTTCCCTGACAATTGTAGGTTTTGGCGGTTCTCCCGACGAAAGACTCACAAGCTAATAATTTTATATCCTAAAAGATATCGCATATATTTTGCTCGATCTACACAACAATTGCCGAATTACACACTTAAAATTAAATTGTGTAGGCTAAAAATGCATTTCTCGTTGAAAAGTGATGTATTGTCTACCACCAGCATGAGCCTACACAGGATCACAGTGTGATGATCTCTGAACTTGACTGTAATTACGCGCATATGCCCATTACTGTTTAAACAGATATGTACCCAGTGTGTTTTTCAAGTGAATTTTCCCGCACGGCCTCTTTAAGGCAGTCGTCCCGGAGTGGTAGCCCAGAAATCAGAATCTCAAAATGAAGACACATAGTTCCTGTGGTTGAGAGCTGAACGCGATAATCCTCACTAAAAATAATGATGAACGACATATTAAAACACCTACTAGACATCCGTCTAACGGAAGAAAAGGGCGGGCACATAAGTGCACACGAGCTTTTATTTCCAGCTTTAACAATGTGATAAGCCATTGATTTCCATCGTGAATCTGCTAGCCATTCCATTCTGCCTGTAAGGCGCTTCGTCAGATCCCTTAGCCGAGTAATGGGTCTGGTAGCCATGCCATTCTGTCGGTGAGGCGTTTTGTCAGAATCCCTTATCCGGTAATGGGTCTGGTAGGCCATTCCATTCTGTCTGTGAGGCGTGTTTGTCAGAATCCCTTAGCCTGGTAGTGGGTCTAGTAGCCATTCCATTCTGTCTGTGAGGCGTTTGTCAGAATCCCTTAGCCTGGTAGTGGGTCTAGTAGCCATTCCATTCCGTCCTGTGAGGCGTTTTGTCAGAATCCCTTAGCCTGGTAGTGGGTCTAGTAGCCATTCCATTCTGTCTGTGAGGCGTTTTGTCAGAATCCCCCCCCCCTTCCCCTGAGAGCTTCAAAGCAAGCTATCAGTGGGCAATGTCTTTTTGCCCTGGCGGAGGGGGGCACGTACGCCACGACGCCAGATTCTTTTAGTTGATGGATCTATCTGAGCAAACAAATCTAAAACGTGGTGCATGAGACTGGCGGGAACACGGTGTATCGTGCAACGGCTCGAGCGCCTCCCACGAACGCCCCACACATCGATAACACACAAGTGATACTACTTGCGTAAAACCATGTCAGTGGCCGTGCACTTTGCACTTCGGTTGTGTAGGAAACCATGAATTTGAGGCACCCGAAGTCAACAAAGCCCACATATTTCGGCATGAGGCGGTTACCTGCAGTTCAGCAGCTTTTGGCGACCTAGAGGCCGCATCTGGAGACATCGCTGGAGTTAGCGGCCTTCTCAGTGTGGAGGATCTTTAAAAGATTTTGCAGGATGTGCACCGAAAAAAATATTGCTGAGTTTAAGACGTAGGGACTGTGGCACAATTCCTTCATTTGTAGCGTGTTGGCTATTTTTGTCCAGAGTTTGCCGTTGACTGTCATAACTTTGCAAGCTTGTAAACTTTGGCTTTAGCTTAATACAAGGATAGTGGTGATTCCAAATATGGCAACACTCAAGGTCGTAGTATTGCCAGCCATTAACAGAGATATGGATATAGATGGGACACAATACGTTATGCCGCCAGTCATTAGCGCCGTGACATGACAACGCCACCATTATGCAACATTGCAAAAGAGGCGGGCATTTGCCTTGTTCTGCATCTACTGGGGAGTTGAAGAGATTTTTCGAGCATCATAATAGGTGTATGATCCTAGAAAAACATAATTCGGCAAGCTTTCTGGCAGGCCCAAAGTCTTTAAGATATTCGCAGCTTAAACCGACGGCTCCAGTGGCAGATGGACGCGGTAGGTTCTCCGGTCAGTCCAACGCACCGCGTCTGTTTGGACCGAGGGTCCCACGTAACAGCCCAGAACGTGTGTAATCTTCTGTGTCAGGGCCGCATGAGTCCCGCACGCCGACGCCTGTCTTCAGTCCGGCTCTGCTGTCGGTTGCCTCCGCTCCCCACAGTGGCAGTGGCTCTCCGTCCAGCAGCACTCGCCAGTGAGACCCACATGATCCCGCGTTCTCACAAATGCTGCGGAATTCGCGACAGAGGCAGCTAGCAGGAAGCCGTCACCCGCCAAACAGTGCGACACCGTGACAACTACATGAGCTGCGGTCGGCGGCGGCGGTGGGCCGCAAAACGCGGCAAGCCGATTTGGGGGCATTGTGAGGAGTGACTGCCGGCCATCCTCGAACAGAACAGAACCCGTTCGCCGGCGAGTCTGCAGCCGCCTGAAACTAAGAGCGATGCTCGCCTGGCAGACTGCTCCGGGCCCGGCTAAGCCAGGCCACGTCAGGTCGAACGGGGCAGCTGCAGTCGGGTCCGACTGGACCACGGCACAGACCGATGGCGGCCGCTTGGTGCTCACCGCTGTGTCACCCGATCAAGGGAGAGTGATATCTATGGAGTCTTATCACAAAAAAAGAGATATGACTGCGCGCGGCGAGTACCGGCGCAGGATCGCTGAACGTTCCGCACCTGAACTACTCGAGGCACAGAATAGGCAATTCATCTTTTATCAAGTTAACGATCATGAGATCATCAAAGCTGTTAGAGACATTTCAATTCCCAGTGAATTGAACCCAGCGAATTCGCCGCAATGCCGGCGACGAGGTTTTGACGCTGCTGATGTCAGGCGGCGGTTGTGTAATATGCCAAAGTCGAAGCAGCCGTGTTCCGCGTAAATTGATAATTTCTTTGAAATGAAGTATTCGTGGGAGAACAACGTGCTTATGTGTTCTTAGGTGATGTAGTACGAAAATGAATTTGCATTAAGTACACGGTGAGAATAATTTAGTGACCGGATAGAGTTCAGCACATCTTGTTCCATAAGACATGTTTTAAAGTGATGAGGCAACGAGGTGGACTTTCGCGAAATGGCCATTTCTCTGAGTCTGAGTTATTGGGCACAAATCCAAAAACTTGCAGTCCGAATCGAGCACCTGTCATATAGATACGTAGGTATATGTACAGTTGCCTTCCGATCTAGGAAGCTAGAAGGCTCTATATAAGACTCTTCACATTTCACAGCAGTAAGGCACACTCCTTAGACAGTTCGCGCAGGCCGACTCTGCATTGTATGCTGATAAGGGTCCTGGACAAAACGCTTTGCGTTATGGGTCAGATCAGAGCTTTCATAAGCAGCGCACGACTCCCTGTCAACGTCGACATTGCGACAGTCATATCTCGGCGAGGAGTGGCCTTCGACAAAGGCGGCAGATACGCTGTCGAAGTACCGTCACGGATTCTCCTCCACAGAGCACGATCTCCGCGCCCACTGACCAGGGCGCTCTTCACCCGAGGTCACAGCGTTGTTTCCCACTGGTCACGGACTCAGCACTCACTGGCCCCAGGGGTCAGACGGCTGAGTAGCTGGCATCCTCAGCACCCGGTCCTGGTCGAGCCCAATGGCAGTGACGGTCGAGTCGCATGCACCTGCCTGCTGAATGGAGCGTCCCGTGACTCGAACGCTCCTAACAAAACCCGCCGGCCTTTTGTGCATTTTTCCTGTTCGGTAGATGATGAAAGGTAGCGTTTAATGAAGTGGAAGGAAGGGCCATCGCCCGTCCAGGGACTCGATCAAAAACACCGCGCGCCCCACGTAAAAGGGATGGTTTTATTGAGGCCGCGAACAGCAGCCACGTAATTCAAGGCCAAGCGTTCGGATATTTCCACTGATGTTGTACGACACTAGTGTCGTTTGACTCGCTGAAAGATTTTGATGTGCTCCATATAAGTGTGAGACCGTATCTGCCTGCTGCGACAGGCATATATCCCAGCCACTGAGGGTGTGACAGATAATGCAGGGGAGAAAGTGAATTGGGATGGTGCCAGTGCTGTGGAGGACACCTCGTTTTTTATTCTCTATCGCAGTTTTTCGCGCCTTTCGTCATTTTGAAGAAAATTGTTTGTACCCATTGTCCGATATTTCCGTTATTTCTCCGGCTTGATCCAAAAATCACGGTTATCAGACAATATATATATATATATATATATATATATATATATATATATTATATTGTCTGGCACCCCTATAACTAAGCTTACTATCTCATATAACCAAGCTTGACACCATTTCGCATTTCGGTTATACCAACACATATATTAAAACTGGGCAGAGGTGTATTCTCAAAAAGTGGTTGCAGGGAGAGTTGGACAGTCAAAGCTAGATCCCAGATATCGTCGGAATGGTCTGTTCTTGGCACTTAGGCCCCTGGATACAGAGACTGTATTCAATATAAAAACAGTTATGAGATTTGTAGGCAAGATAAAAAGTGATCTGGAGCTATGCCAGCATGTGCGTTTGAAAATATGTATAAGATTTGTCCACGTGACGTTTAAAAATCAATTACCAACGCTGAGAGATCCACTTTAAATGCAGGAAGTGTCAAAGACTGAAAAGATAAACAGCTCGAACGCCAGGCCGCTTCGCTGCCTTATTATATTGTTGCCGGAAATCTCCCAACCTCCAGTCACTCCAGTGATCTCACCTTCAGCCTATTTGCATCACATTAATGTTATGTCAATGTTTCCTTTATTCGTGGCAGTGAAGCCAGAATTAAAACTTGCCATTAGTTGCGTTCTACAATCCTTCTTCTTTCTGCGTGTCTCTTGTTGAGATGGTGTTGCCCAATGCTAGGTACGGTAGATGGTGTTGCCCAGTGCCAGGTATAATGGATGGTGTTGCTCAACCAGGTACAGTGGAAGGTGTTGCCCAATGCCAGGTACAGTAGAACGAAATTCAGTGACCGTTTTGAACCTGAAATCAGAAGCAACATACTCTTGAGCAGGCCAGCTAATGGCTGATAACGGTTGAATGCCCAAATAAATATTTCGTGCTTCACTTAAACATGCAAGGAGATCATAAGACATAGATTTTAGGACAGAGCTTAAACGTTCAAACGACAAAAAATCCCTTGTAACGCTTAACTGTTCAGTTAACTAACAATCTCGCAGAATAAAAAGTACCAGATGGAAACCTGAGCTCCAGGAGCCAACGTGCATCAGTGAGATTGTAATAGTGCCGAGCGCCGCATGCCGACACGACCGCAGAAAATCAGCTGCACGTGGGATCGGCGACGCTTGAACAAAGCCACGCATGTTTTGTGCCCCGGGTAGCGAACAGATTCTTTCAAATGCTAATTCGCCTTGTACCCACCAGCGGCGGCCCGTGTACCAGCCAGCTGTGCGTTTGCGGCGGCGTCCGGCGCGATGCAAGTAAAAACGCCGGCCCATGAACCCAGGATCGCTGGTCACGTGGTGAACCGGTGACCTCGTCGTGACCTTACACCGGGCACCGGCCGAAGGTTCTGCGTAACGCAACGACAACCTAAGCAAAGAGAGAGAG
>NW_023596461.1:40697458-40722887 GCF_011947565.3 Pollicipes pollicipes
CCGGTTCACCACGTGACCAGCGATCCGGGTTCATGGGCCGGCGTTTTTACTTGCATCGCGCCGGACGCCGCCGCAAACGCACAGCTGGCTGGTAACACGGACCGCCGCTGGTGGGTACAAGGCGAATTAGCATTTGAAAGAATCTGTTTCGCTACCCGGGGCACAAAACATGCGTGGCTTTGTTCAAGCGTCGCCGATCCCACGTGCAGCTGATTTTCTGCGGTCGTGTCGGCATGCGGCGCTCGGCATTATTACAATCTCACTGATGCACGTTGGCTCCTGGAGCTCAGGTTTCCATCTGGTACTTTTTATTCTGCGAGATGTTAGTTAACTGAACAGTAAGCGTTACAAGGGATTTTTGTCGTTTTGAACGTTTAAGCTCTGTCCTAAAATCTATGTCTTATGATCTCCTTGCATGTTTAAGTGAAGCACGAAATATTTATCTTTGGGCATTCAACCGTTATCAGCCATTAGCTGGCCTGCTCAAGAGTATGTTGCTTCTTATTTCAGGTTCAAAACGGTCATGAATTTCGTTCTACTGTACTGGCATTGGGCAAACCTTCCACTGTACCTGGCATGAGCAACACCATCCATTATACCTGGCACTGGGCAACACCATCTACCGTACCTAGCATTGGGCAACACCATCTCAACAAGAGACACGCAGAAAGAAGAAGGATTGTAGAACGCAACTAATGGCAAGTTTTAATTCTGGCTTCACTGCCACGAATAAAGGAAACATTGACATAACATTAATGTGATGCAAATAGGCTGAAGTGAGATATCACTGGAGTGACTGGAGGTTGGGAGATTTCCGGCAACAATATAATAAGGCAGCGAAGCGGCCTGGCGTTCCGACAGCTGTTTATCTTTTCAGTCTTTGACACTTCCTGCATTTAAAGTGGATCTCTCAGCGTTGGTAATTGATTTTTAACGTCACGTGGTCAAATCTTATACATATCTTTCAACGCACATGCTGGCATAGCTCCAGATCACTTTTTATCTTGCCTACAAATCTCATAACTGTTTTTATATTGAATACAGTCTCTGTATCCAGGGGCCTAAGTGCCAAGAACAGACCATTCCGACGATATCTGGGATCTAGCTTTGACTGTCCAACTCTCCCTGCAACCACTTTTTGAGAATACACATCTGCCCAGTTTTAATATATGTGTTGGTATAACCGAAATGCGAAATGGTTGTCAAGCTTGTTATATGAGATAGTAAGCTTTAGTTATAGGGGTGCCAGACCAATATAATATATATATATACTATATATATATATATATATATATATATTGTCTGATAACCGTGATTTTGGATCAAGCCGGAGAAATAACGGAAATATCGGACAATGGGTACAAACAATTTTCTTCAAAATGACGAAAGGCGCGAAAAATGCGATAGAGAAATAAAAAACGAGGTTGTCCTCCACAGCACTGGCACCATCCCAATTCACTTTCTCCCCTGCATTATCTGTCACACCCTCAGTGGCTGGGATATATGCCTGTCGCAGCAGGCAGATACGGTCTCACAATATTATGGAGCAATCAAAATCTTTCAGCGAGTCAAACGACACTAGTGTCGTACAACATCAGCTGGAAATATCCGAACGCTTGGCCTTGAATTACGCGGCTGCTGTTCGCGGCCTCAATAAAACCATCCTTTTCACATGGGGCGCGCGGTGTTTTTTGATCGAGTCCCTGGACGGGCGATGGCCTTCCTTCCACTTCATTAAACGCTACCTTTCATCATCTACCGAACAGGAAAAATGCACAAAAGGCCGGCGGGTTTTGTTAGGAGCGTCGAGTCACGGGACGCTCCATTCAGCAGGCAGGTGCATGCGACTCGACGTCACTGCCATTGGGCTCGACCAGGACCGGGTGCTGGGATGCCAGCTACTCAGCCGTCTGACCCCTGGGGCCAGTGAGTGCTGAGTCCGTGACCAGTGGGGAAACACGCTGTGACCTCGGGTGAAGAGCGCCTGGTCAGTGGGCGCGGAGATCGTGCTCTGTGGGAGGAGAATCCGTGACGGTCTTCGACAGCGTATCTGCCGCCTTTGTCGAAGGCCACTCCTCGCCGAGATATGACTGTCGCAATGTCGACGTTGACAGGGAGTCGTGCGCTGCTTATGAAAGCTCTGATCTGACCCATAACGCAAAGCGTTTTGTCCCAGGACCTTATCAGCATACAATGCAGAGTCGGCTGCGCGAACTGTCTAAGGGAGTGTGCCTTACTGCTGTGAAATGTGAAGAGTCATATATAGAGCCTTCTAGCTTTCTAGATCGGAAGGCAACTGTACATATACCTACGTATCTATGTGACAAGTGCTCGATTCGGGCTGCAAGTTTTGGGATTTGTGCCCAATAACTCAGACTCAGAGAAATGGCCATTTCGCGAAAGTCCACCTCGTTGCTCATCACTTTAAAACATGTCTTATGGAACAAGATGTGCTGAACTCTATCCGGTCACTAAATTATTCTCACCGTGTACTAATGCAAATTCATTTTCGTACTACATCACCTAAGAACACATAAGACGTTGTTCTCCCATGAATACTTCATTTCAAAGAAATTATCAATTTACGCGGAAACACGTCTGCTTCGACTTTGGCATATTACACAACCGCCGCCTGACATCAGCAGCGTCAAAACCTCGTCGCCGGCATTGCGGCGAATTCGCTGGGTTCAATTCCACTGGGAATTGAAATGTCTCTAACAGCTTTGATGATCTCATGATCGTTAAACTTGATAAAAGATGAATTGCCTATTCTGTGCCTCGAGTAGTTCAGGTGCGGAACGTTCAGCGATCCTGCGCCGGTACTCGCCGCGCGCAGTCATATCTCTTTTTTTGTGATAAGACTCCATAGATATCACTCTCCCTTGATCGGGTGACACAGCGTGAGCACCAAGCGGCCGCCATCGGTCTGTGCCGTGGTCCAGTCGGACCCGACTGCAGCTGCCCCGATGCGACCTGACGTGGTCTGGCTTAGCCGGGCCCGGAGCAGTCTGCCAGGCGAGCATCGCTCTTAGTTCAGGCGGCTGCAGACTCGCCGGCGAACGGGTTCTGTTCTGTTCGAGGATGGCCGGCAGTCACTCCTCACAATGCCCCCAAATCGGCTTGCCGCGTTTTGCGGCCACCGCCGCCGCCGACCGCAGCTCATGTAGTTGTCACGGTGTCGCACTGTTTGGCGGTGACGGCTTCCTGCTAGCTGCCTCTGTCGCGAATTCCGCAGCATTTGTGAGAACGCGGGATCATGTGGGTCTCACTGGCGAGTGCTGCTGGACGGAGAGCCACTGCCACTGGGGGAGCGGAGGCAACCGACAGCAGAGCCGGACTGAAGACGGCGTCGGCGTGCGGGACTCATGCGGCCTGACACAGAAGATTACACACGTCTCTGGGCTGTTACGTGGGACCCCCGGTCCAAACAGACGCGGTGCGTTGGACTGACGGAGAACTACCGCGTCCATCTGCCACTGGAGCCGTCGGTTTAAGCTGCGAATATCTTAAAGACGTTGGGCCTGCCAGAAAGCTTGCCGAATTATGTTTTTCTAGGATCATACACCTATTATGATGCTCGAAAAATCTCTTCAACTCCCCAGTAGATGCAGAACAGGGCAAATGCCGCCTCTTTTGCAATGTTGCATAATGGTGGCGTTGTCATGTCACGGCGCTAATGACTGGCGGCATAACGTGTTGTGTCCATCTATATCCATATCTCTGTTAATGGCTGGCAATAACTACGACCTTGAGTGTTGCCATATTTGGAATCACCACTATCCTTGTATTAAGCTAAAGCCAAAGTTACAAGCTTGCAAAGTTATGACAGTCGACGGCAAACTCTGGACAAAAATAGCCAAACACGCTACAAATGAAGGAACTGTGCCACAGTCCCTACGTCTTTAACTCAGCAATATTTTTTTTGGTGCACATCCCGTAAAATCTTTTAAAGATCCTCCACACTGAGAAGGCCGCTAACTCCAGCGATGTCTCCAGATGCGGCCTCTAGGTCGCCAAAAGCTGCTGAACTGCAGGTAACCGCCTCATGCCGAAATATGTGGGCTTTGTTGACTTCGGTGCCTCAAATTCATGGTTTCCTACACAACCGAAGTGCAAAGTGCACGGCCACTGACATGGTTTACGCAAGTAGTATCACGTGTGTGTATCGATGTGTGGGGCGTCGTGGGAGGCGCTCGAGCCGTTGCACGATTACACCGTGTTCCCGCCAGTCTCATGCACCACGTTTTAGATTTGCTTGCTCAGATAGATCCATCAACTAAAAGAATCTGGCATCGTGTGCGTACGTGCCCCCCCCCCCCCCCTCCGCCAGGGCAAAAAGACATTGCCCACTGATAGCTTGCTTTGAAGCTCTCAGGGGGGGGGGGGGGATTCTGACAAAACGCCTCACAGACAGAATGGAATGGCTACTAGACCCACTACCAGGCTAAGGGATTCTGACAAAAACGCCTCACAGACAGAATGGAATGGCTACCAGACCCACTACCAGGCTAAGGGATTCTGACAAAAACGCCTCACAGACAGAATGGAATGGCTACTAGACCCACTACCAGGCTAAGGGATTCTGACAAAAACGCCTCACAGACAGAATGGAATGGCTACTAGACCCACTACCAGGCTAAGGGATTCTGACAAAACGCCTCACAGACAGAATGGAATGGCTACTAGACCCACTACCAGGCTAAGGGATTCTGACAAAACGCCTCACAGACAGAATGGAATGGCTACCAGACCCATTACTCGGCTAAGGGATTCTGACAAAACGCCTCACAGACAGAATGGAATGGCTACCAGACCCATTACTCGGCTAAGGGATTCTGACGAAGCGCCTTACAGGCAGAATGGAATGGTTAGCAGATTCACGATGGAAATCAATGGTTTATCACATTGTTAAAGCTGGAAATAAAAGCTCGTGTGCACTTATGTGCCGCCCTTTTCTTCCGTTAGACGGATGTCTAGCAGGTGTTTTAATATGTCGTTCATCATTATTTTTAGTGAGGATTATCGCGTTCAGCTCTCAACCACAGGAACTATGTGTCTTCATTTTGAGATTCTGATTTCTGGGCTACACTCCGGGACGACTGCTTAAAGAGGCCGTGCGGGAAAATTCACTTGAAAAACACACTGGGTACATATCTGTTTAAACAGTAATGGGCATATGCGCGTAATTACAGTCAAGTTCAGAGATCATCACACTGTGATCCTTTCTAGGCTGATGCTGGTGGTAGACAATACATCACTTTTCAACGAGAAATGCATTTTTAGCCTACACAATTTAATTTTAAGTTGTGTAATTCGGCAATTTGCTGTGTAGATCAAGCAAAATATATGCGATATCTTTTAGGATATAAAATTATTAGCTTGTGAGTCTTTCGTTCGGGAGAACCGCCAAAACCCACAATTGTCAGGGAAGCTAGCATAACGCCCCGCGGGATATGTTGACACACTTAAACGGGCTTGCGGGCTCAAAAGTGACAATCCCAGTACCAATGCACTGCTCACTGAAGTAGTCATGCACTTACCACATTATTTCAAACAGTCAGCAGGTGCTGATTATAGCCATCGGGCCTTCAGTGAACATGTTCAAAGTCAATATTTTTTAAATCGTATTTCTAATGTCAGCCAAGCGACCCAAGCTAACGGCGGGGCAGCTGTCAGCTGTAGCTAGATGCGCGGTAGAGGTGCAGCTCGGGCGGTGCGGCCGGGTGTTTGGTATACCACGTCGTTTACCGTCACTGCAATGGTGTATCTACAATGTTGGTTGCGACGAATTCCCAGTGTCCGTGCTGTGAATTTATTTTGGAGAAGTTTTGCATCGTAAAAAGCTCACGGGTGCCAAAAAGAAAGACACCATACGAATCACGATATGCGGCAGTATAGATATGAACCACAGCAATGTTCATTGAGGGGTCTTTTTTTTCGCCTGTCAGGTTACCGGCCGTGAATTTTCACGACCATGTTGAAGATTAGGAGTCGTAATGCACATAGTTTTTTGCAAGTTTTTCAAATCATCGTGGGTCCCCATCGATTATTATAGCTTGAAATTGGTTAGCGTCATCCTAATCCGCAGTTAAGCGATAATCCCTTGGCAAAGGTCCAACTCACTTAACCGATATGTGACGCAATGCCTGATGTAGATAATGCGGATATCGTTTGTTACAGCTGAGTTACTCCGTCGACCCGAAAGCTACCATTTTCGTAACGTCTTCGAACGTGACTCAAAACGGGAAACTGTAGTTCTTTGCTTCGCGCGTTGCGCGGCAGCCGGATCTGCTTTACCTAGTTCAACGTCTACTTCAGGAAGATGGACGCTGCTGACCCGGGCCTTGCATCTTTCTTTAGGACATGTGTGTACCCAGTACCTTGGTATCAGTCTATTTTTGTTAGGGTGACGAAAGACATGTGTCTATTTTTAGGTCAAGATATCGGCCTTTGAAGAAGCCCGGACATTTGAAGTGAACGATGTTCAGTTTGATAATTCTTTTCGGTGAAAATCCAGGTGTGGAGCTGAATAAATGGTCTGCTACAGCCTTTGACCGCCAGAGCTGGCGATCTTGAGCTGTCACCGCTTTTAACGTTCTCTAATTTGGCCGGCAGCAGCGCATCCTAATTGCGAGATGGTTCGATGCCGCGCCTGTATCTCCTCATCGGTGCGCCGGTCAGGCGAGGAGGAGCGCCGCGCCGTCAAATCTGGAGAATGCTCGACATTTTGACAGGCCGTGGGACAGACGGACGTCCACCCAGCACGTGCCGGGCTTTCGACCCGGGTGCGTTAACGACGCCCACCCCGGCCTCCTGGAGTTCGAAGCCGCCATGGCCGCACCCTTAGCCCGGGCCACGCTCACCGCGCCGCCGGAAGTCAAGGTCACGGTGCTGTGGTCCCGGAAATGTTAGCCATACCGATGGAGTGAGCCGCGCACCTCGGGCTGCGTACGACGCTTCCGGCGTCAGCTGTCGACCGCCCCCCCCCCCCCCCCCCGCCTGTGCGGACCGTGGAGACCGCGGCCGCCGCGCTGGAGTGTCGAGGCACTGAGCTGCAGGAGTGAGGGTGCTGGGAGGTCCATGGTGGGGACGCGGCCACCGCGGGGCCGGACGCTGTGAGCAGCTGTGATGCTGAGGCGCTGCGGGGTCCGCTGTGGCGCCAGCTGCGGGACCGGGAGACCGCCGGCGCCCAGCCGTCCGCCCTCTGCTGATGGATCGCGTCCCAGTCCTGATCCCTGCGTGAACAATGGCCGCGCTGCCGCCGCCAGTTTTGATTTGATACTGTTATTACTCGGAGCGTCTCATTTGGGCCACTTCATCTTTCGTGCGGCCGGCGCCGCCGGCGGCCCACCGGCCGGTCGTAATTGTCGGCCGGAGCGGGCGACGCTCGGTTCCGGTTGGCCCACATCTGGCAACCTTTGGCGGCTGGCAGCGCCGGCGAACGGGCGATGTCGGCGGCCCGGCCTCCCTGACGGGTTCCGAACAGCACGTGAGGTCCGGGTCCTCAGGCGGGTCACATCCGCTCCGTAGGGGCACTCGGATGGATCACGCTCGCTCGAGAAGGTCCATCTGACGGGACTTTGAGGTACCCTTGGAAGAGGGTACTCCGCCTGGTCGCATACCCCCCGAAGAAGGGAGGGCGGGGGGTTATTAACGGGCCTCAGTATGGCGAAGGACAGGGCAGTCACTTCGACGATTCGCGAACAAGCTGACCCTTTGATGCAGTGCATCGCGCAGCAGCGTCCGGCTGTACCAAACAAGTCGCAGCCTGGCGGCCCGTTTGAGGTCAGCTTGGTGCTATAAACTTCGTGCCTCTTAATGGCTTCCCGATCACCCTCATCACGTGAACTAGACCAGGAAGCTATATCAAAGCCGATCTGGCTTTCTCGTGAAGGCACTCGGCCGCCTGTGGCGCCCCGCAGCGCCGCTCCGTCTCATGCTCGCCATTACCGGCCACTCCATGCCCTGTTTGTCGGCCGCAAGCGCGGCACAAAAGGCCGGCATACCTCCGACGGGCAGTGGCTCTGGGTACACGGGGTGCTGCTGGCCGCGCCGCCCCGACCGTCTCAGACGCTCAGGGGCCGGACCGGGCGTGACGCGTGGATGGACTCATCCGTTGCGCGTGATGGCATCGGTGTGCCCGGCGAGGACTTTGGGGATTCGAGAACTCATTCAAAAGGCGTCGCCTGCGATATGGCGATGTCGCCTGCGGTCAGGATAATGGCCTGCGTTGTCGATTTATTCGGTATGTTTAACTGATTAAATCCCCGAAAACATTGGTTTTTAGTTGATTGCATGCTTATCAGTGCCATCTCCTCCTTGTTCAGATTGCATCGAAAGTCTTGCTGTCTGCTCACTCGTCCTCAATGCAGTTTTTGCAGACATCATATACGACTTAGTCTTAATGCTTGAAAATTTTGACTTGAACATGAGACTGTCAGGTTAGTGTGGCACTTTAAAATCAAACAGCACTTTCGGAGACAACATTACCGTGTTGGCAGCTGAACAAAACACCGCAAAAGTGCAGCATTTCTTTAATTTAGAATCTGGTGTAACCGTAACATACCATTTAGCATGCGAATTTTTGCCTCGTCCTAGAAAAAATGAAGTAACTTGTCGGTCCCAATGTATACCCTGGCGCGCCCAGAATATATATATATATATATATATATATATATATATATATATATGTATATATATACATATATATATACATACATATATATACATATATATATATATATATATATATATATATATATATATATATATACATAATGAAGTAACTTGTCGGTCCCAATGTATACCCTGGCGCGCCCAGAATATATATATATATATATATATATATATATATATATATATATCCTGGGCGCGCCAGGGTATACATTGGGACCGACAAGTTACTTCATTTTTTCTAGGACGAGGCAAAAATTCGCATGCTAAATGGTATGTTACGGTTACACCAGATTCTAAATTAAAGAAATGCTGCACTTTTGCGGTGTTTTGTTCAGCTGCCAACACGGTAATGTTGTCTCCGAAAGTGCTGTTAGATTTTAAAGTTCCACACTAACCTGACAGTCTCATGTTCAAGTCAAAATTTTCAAGCATTAAGACTAAGTCGTATATGATGTCTGCAAAAACTGCATTGAGGACGAGTGAGCAGACAGCAAGACTTTCGATGCAATCTGAACAAGGAGGAGATGGCGCTGATAAGCATGCAATCAACTAAAAACCAATTTTTTCGGGGATTACCAATTTACCGGGGATACCCAATCTGTTGAAGTTGAGCATAGACAACGAGGCGTCAAGTTGCATTGTACGTCATTGGGTACATCCTGGTATGTTGGCGTGCTCACAAGTTTGCCGCGAAAAATCACTTGTATTTGCTGTACTTTCCTGGGATTGTGTCTGTTCACCATATTTTGTCCTCAGTTAGAGAATTGCTGTTTTTAAAACTCGAGGGAGGTGCGCTTGTCCCAATCATGAATGTGCGTGCTGCTATGACATAATTTCCACTTCATTTTCAACGTTACGATATCGTATTTTTCGTAATATCTATATGCAAAGTGTGTCTAACAAACCAGTTAATATGGGCCCTTGACGTATACGTGTGTGCTTAGAATGCATCGGACATTGCTGTCATAAAATTTGATAGATATTGATGTTTTTGTTGCACGATCATCAACATGATTTGGTAGCGTGCAATAATATGGCACGTGTACTCCTCGGCAATCAGTCGTCCCATCAACTCCTGTGACAACAACATTTCAGCACTGTATGGCGTGCCAGGTTGGATGGGAAAATATACATAAAATCGTAAAAGTTTCGGGAGATAGCCAAGCCAAGCCAGGTAAAAGCCATTAATCACTTTTTCAAGGAAAGCCTGCGGCTATCGTACGTTGATGCTGAAGTTCAGACTTATCTTACGACCGTAACGTGGCACGTATATTCATGACATGCGCGTGGAGCAGACGCAGCGTGGGCAGATGGCTGTCGCGTACCGCGACCGTGAGCGCAGTCGTGAAGGACTGACACTCTTTTGCCAGACATTTATGAGGAGAGACAATAAATCAGTGCAATGTCACGGAACTCTTACGTTAATGTCGCGTGTCGATGGGCACGATCTAAGTCGAGCCCTCGGGCCGCGCATCGGAGGACACACACGCTGTTGGAGTTGTACAGGGTATGCTTAATCGATGCAGAACTGAATACAACAACGATTATATTGATGACGACAAGTACTTATTCATGCGTAATCCTTGAAGCTTATGGGGGGGGGGGGGGGGCAACAGCTGATGAACCGCCGCGAGTCCGGCATCCGTTGGTCGACTCAATCGACTCAGAATGGCAATAGTCGAGCACCTTCTTTGCGACCGCATTAATTGGTCATTGTAGTCACCTGCACACAACAGACCTCGATCATATGCATTTCTTTGTATGTTTGTATGAATATATGTATGTATGCATTTATTCATGTGTATACGCATGCATGTATGTAAGCATGCATGCGCGTATATATATATATATATATATATATATATATATATATATATATATATATATATATGTGCAATGCATGCAATGTATACGTGCATGAATGCATGCATCTGTGTATGATGTATGCATGTATGTATGCTGGCAAGTACGTTTTCTGTTCTGTTACGCTGTGCAAACCGAGCTTTTGCAGATCTGTGGCTCCATTCCATGAGCTGTCTAAGACATGCTGTTTAGACGTAATTTGGGTGATATTTTCAATCTGAAAATTATGCGAGGAAGTTTCTCCACGTAAAAAGCGGGAAAACAGAGTGCTGTACCTACGATAAGTTTGTGTAGTAACAGCACGTGTAGTTTTCAAGCTTGTTTCATGGCTTATGTAAGTTGTTAAGTGCGTTTGCGAGAAATATTACAGATCAGACAGTACTAATAGCTGAAAACCCAAGATAGTTTTAGTGGCGTATTCTTCGTAGAATAACCACGAAAATGGACGGATAAATGTATTGATGTTTCGGCTACATGCCGTTATCGAAACAAACAGTTCATTTCGAAATTGCTTACCGGTCCTGCTCGACTACTCAGTTGTTTTGTTGAAACAACTAGCCACAGTTTTGCGGATCACCAACATGTGGATCAAGTAAGGACAATTACCAGCCATTTAGACCATACAGTGCATGTCTAAATAAGAATTAACACATGCAAAAAATACGTGTACTTGCAAACAATCTAAGTAAACAGACATCACTTATCACGCGTCAGGCATCACTCAATCATGTAGACGATCTTCAGGCAGCACGCATCGCACATCAAGGCACTGATGACAATCGCGTGATCGACCGTGGTGAGCTCCGCACGTGGAGGTCTGGTCGACGACTTCTTACAAGAAAATATTCACTTAATTCCCCCGCCTGAATGTTTCTGTGCGCTGTAGATGGATTTGAGCTATAAAAGGGATATAGGTCTCGCACTTTCCAGGATTTCAACCTGAGCGTGTTGTGTTGAAAAAATGTTCTCCGAAAAGGATATTCTGTGTCTTGTTTTTACTGTCTTGCATTGCATTATATCTCAAACGGATTGGGTGCATGGACTTCCTGGCATAGGTTTTGTCCCCACCATGTTTTTCACATAGCTTAGCACATAGCACACACTTCATATCACATAGCACACACTTCATTTCGTAAATCACGTTTGTTTGCGTGCAAAGCACCTGAAGCCCCAGCATGCATAAATGATACCCAGGTGGTGGTGTCAACCTAACCCTGTTTAATTGAAATCTTTTGCATGTATAACTGATGTGTGATGCGTGGTGCCTGCTGACATGAATTCGTTTGCATGTTCATGCATTTTTTCGTATGTTCAGTCTTAGTCAGATATTCACTTCATCGTAGTAATGGCTGGCAAATGTCTTTGTTAAGTGCCTTGAATGCCTGTGAGCTGTAAAAACTGCGGCTCGCTTGTAAAAAACCTGAAAAATCGAGTGGGATCGGCGGACAGTTTTGAATTTATTACTGATATTCGTTTTGATGAGAGCATGTAGCCGAAATATCAATCCATCTATCTCTCCATTCTCCTGGTTATTCTACCAGGAATAACTCTCGTCTTATTTTATGACCGTTTAGATCTCAGCTCGCTGGTCGTATTTACTTAGTTACACCCCAACATGCTGCACTCGGGACATAGCCACGCGCGAACGCGGCCAGAGATGCTCGCTGCAATGGACAGCAGCTGCCGTTTTGAATCGCACCGCCTTTCAGAGGTAGTAAATTTTTACCAACTGTCCGGTACTGCCAGTAGTCGATGACATGCGTGACTTGACGGTTCTATTTTTAGCTTTGTTTATCATGCAATGCAGCTGTCAGCTGGCAGAAAATGACTACAACAAAAACATACCTTTGAAGACTCAAGACGTGCTGCGCAGCGGCAGCAGTTACAACGCGGTGGATGTAAAGAAAACAAGCCTAAAGAAAACCGTGAGCCAAACAGCAGATACTTCAAAGCAGCAATATTAGCTTGACGCCTCCCAGCCAGAGCTTTGTTAGCAGTCTGACATCGGTGTGGAAGGTACCAGCGATGAGTGGTCCTTATTCTTCGCCGCACATTAATGCCTACGTCGTGGACATCATAACGGACGAAATCTCCCCCCGATCTCCGAGCTTTCAGGAGCGTCTCTCTCGTTAATTCGCATTCCTTGTTTATCTCGGCATCGAGGCGCCGGACGGCGGGCGCGGACACGGCCGCCGCGCTGGAATACTAATGGCTGCCGGGAGCTGCAGCACGGCCGGCCCCCGGACCGCCGCTGGACCGCCCGGCCGCGGCGGGACCACCACCAGTCCACGAGTGGACCGCCACGCACTGCGCTTGTTCGGGATCGGATGTGGCGAGACTCTGGCCCAGCAACCAACGAAGAAAGATGCCATTTAGTGCTCGAGTGATAGCCAGGCATTTCTTTGGTCGAATCGTGAATCGTGCCATAACGAGAATAAAGCCGATAAACATCACTAAATCCAAAATATTCTGATACTGATAGATATAACTTAGAAAATCACTCAAAGTTAATAACTAAATAAGTAAGGCATCAATAGGTCTAAAATGTACCTATTTTTTGTTTCCCTCCCTAGGGTCCCATCCGGTGATCTATCTACCCAGTGAAGACCAAAGCATGGATGTATCATGGATGACAGTGTCTGAAAGCACGACGCGAGTAACATATTTCCGTAAACGTACCGTTCCACTTGCTCATCACACTTTCAAATGCAATACACGTATCGTGATGACAGCAGCTTAGGCGCCATATGACCAGTGCAGTCAGTGCGCCCTAAAACCCAAATCATCATCATCGTCATACGAGCAGCTGTTATTACCCGACTCATTCACACTCATGTTTGACAAAACCTTGAGACGTACTATCGTTGTTGTTTTCATGGAACTTTGGAAACACAGAGTTGACAATTTCAGGATGATATTGATCTAAAATCAATGATGCTTGACGATAAATTCATAACAGTATGGAAGTAAGTACCCTATATATGCGGTTTGCCAGTCGCACGCGGTTCTTCATGCGGTTGTCTGCGATTAAGCGTCGTGATAATTGTCGCCATCGTTATCCCCAAGTCCAGTCTGATTATAAGTTTTGGTTTCGATTGGATTAGAGCCCTTTTGGGCGGCAGTGACTATTTCACTGGCTATTGGGGTTACTTAATTTTCGGTTGACAACTGGCATGACATTAGCTCGTAACATTGGCCATGGCATCACTGGGTCGTACCTAGGTGCCATATGGGACGATGGAGTGAGGCGAGCAGTGGGACAGGATTATGATCATCTGGGGTTCATCCACTACCGAGTGTCGCCGCGCACAGAGAAGCCTCTGTGACCTCCATGCGGACGCTCGGGCGAAGCCTAAACCTGGGGGCACTTAAGGCCGCTCATGGCTGATGGCCGGGCTCACCCGGAGGGCTGGGGCGTCGCGAGCAGCGAGGATGAAGCGGTGCTGTCATCGGGGAGCACTTGAGCCCGTTCGTGGCTGATGGCTGGGGCCCACCCAGAGGGCTGGGGAGTTGCGAACAGCGAGGATGAAGCGGGGGTGCGGACAAAGGGGCGGATGGCGGACTACCTGACATGATTCATTTGTCACCAGGCAACACTTGACACCACTTCAACACAGCTCACAAAAGTGGGAACAAGGGTTCAAGGGCGGGGAAAACGCACTGAAAATTGAACTTTAGCCCTATGGACCTTGGATGGACATGAACAGCTTATGGCTATCGGATGTGGCTATCGGCCGCGGGCTTGGGAGTGCTTCTGTTGCCCCTAAGGCAGTCCAACTTTGCGTTACAAAGTGTACGAGCCGTGTCACTACTGTCTGGCTTGTGAAAATGTATGCATTTCTCGAACGCATGTTGCAGAGCATTTTGAAAATAAATATTCACCATTGAACGCACATATTACGTGAAATTTTGAAGGCAGATTGAAAAGGATATGCTTAAACTCTACAGCGGAATTGTAAACATATGGATAAAACGACCTAGGGTTGCGTCTCAAGACCTTTACAGACACTTAATCTCTGCCTGACGCCAACTGCGATGTAGCAGCACGCTGTGTCACCAATGTGTGTTGTGTCATAACCTCTGCCTGACGCCAACTGCGATGTAGCAGCACGCCGTGTCACCAATATGTGTTGTGTCATAACCTCTGCCTGACGCCAACTGCGATGTAGCAGCACGCTGTGTCACCAATGTGTGTTGTGTCATAACCTCTGCCTGACGCCAACTGCGATGTAGCGGCACGCTGTGTCACCAATATGTGTTGTGTCATAACCTCTGCCTGACGCCAACTGCGATGTAGCAGCACGCCGTGTCACCAATATGTGTTGTGTCATAACCTCTGCCTGACGCCAACTGCGATGTAGCAGCACGCCGTGTCACCAATGTGTGTTGTGTCATACCGCGTGCCATCAAGGGACGACGCGCCCAGACCGGCCGAGCGTGGACAAAACAGCCGCGCTAAATGTTGTCGACATAAAGTTCACACCAGTCATTTTACTAAGTTTGCTGCCATCTTGAGAGGCGCGTCGAGCCTCAATACCATCCTTTGGTCTGCTGGCTTCTCTGCTTCTGGCTGATCAAGCCATCGGAAGCGTCGTTGTACAACTTGTTTTTGCCATAGGTGTGGGGTAGTACGACTAGGGAATTGGCCCCGTATAATCACTTGTATTTTCTTGACATTGATCTTATGTGATCGAGATAACAGTATAGTAAAAGCATATGGTAAAAACTATTTGTACGACGACGCTTCTGGCATGTTCATCAGCTGCAGACGCATGGGAACGGGCATGCCAAAGGCTGGTGATGTGGACCGACGCGCCTCTCAGTTATTTGCGAAGGCAGGGAATCACATATTTTTAAAACCGCTTTGAACATTCAGTTTTGACCAGTTACTGCGCTGCAAACTTTTTGCCTCACATGTACTTGCCTACTGTGGTTACCTCTCATCCACATCTAGATTTTGACCGACACGACATGTGGGTGGCGCGTTCAAGTCGCGGCTCCACGGTTGCGGTTTCGACGGTCTGAACTGGTTGCACGTGTGCTGTGGTGGATAGGGGACGCAGCGAGGGGGAGGGGAGGGCCGGGAGGGGAAGGGGGTCGTAGCGCATGTTGAGGACGCGTCTCTGTCTCGGGTTCCTGATGCACATGCACCCTGCCGACGGCCAGTGCAGCGTGCCAGCGACTTACCACACGAAACTATCATCAACTGTGAGGCAAACAACTAAACCGATGTAGCCGCCTGACGTCGTCGTGCTGGTTACCAAAGATGGCTGGTACCAAAGAGGCCAGTGGTCAGACTCACCAGAGAACTCATCGCCATTTGTGTATTGAGTCAGAGGCCCCGTGTATCTTTCCTTTCCAGGCGAATAATAATCCTCTCCCGGGAGAGAGGAGCATGCGGCGACCGGCCGGGGCAGCCCGGGCGGCGCTGGGGCGCGCGGGCGGCCCGTTTGCACGGTCTTCATGAAACCGACACCTTTACGGGCACTCTCCTCACGCTGTCACTGAGGTACTCACTGTGGACACCTTTACAAACGCCCACAACTTGGGTTTACAATGATCCTACCGCGCCATTTTTATTGTTTTTTAAGGGCAGCATTTTTACCAAATACGTCGGTTGGCGTGTGTATGTTGATGACTCTGCACGTTCCAGGGGTGTTGATTATCTTTTCTATACTTTTGTGAGAGCCCTGGCCGCCGCAGTGTTGTGTTGGGACTCTCATTTGGGGAATAAGGATAACACAAGACTACCCATTACAACGGTTACTTCCTCTGTCCATGCGGAACCCCCTCCCCCACTTCACCGCTGACAAAGTACGATCTTCACGTCATCAAATATGCTACAGCACGTGTGCAGCAGGCAAACAAGAAGACATGACATAATGAGCTGTCCCGTCCGTCCCGGTAGCTTAGTTGATTAGAGCGCCTGCCTTCCGATACACCCACCCTTCGTGCGTGGGTGGGTGGGTACGAGTCGCTTCAGGGGCGAACTTATCGTCCTGGACAGGTATGGCCTGCGACCGGTGCCAGCTGCCATGCTAAAGATCTTGTGACGCCACATGGAAGGACAGATCGTGCCCATCATTGCGGTAGTCGTATGCAAAGTATTTGTTGAAGAAAGACCGTCTTCAATGCGACTCACAAATGTTCCGGACAAAAGTGAACCGAGAACAGATGCTTGAGGCCCATCGCTCTTTACCACTTTCTAGGTTGGCAATGTGGGATTGAGTTGTCTTCTACTCTCTGATTTAATGTTGAATGTAATTTGCCCCTCTAGGCCTTCCACCGCTTAACCAGCTTCGTATCCAAGTCACGAGGGATCCATGCATTCCATGAAGTTTAAATCTGTGGATAAGTCTGCAGTGCGGTACTCTATTGAAGGCTTTGTTAGAATCGAGATGCATTATCTACAAATATGCTTTCCTTCATGGCTCTTGAAAATTTAACTCGAAAAATTCCAAGACGCCGGTGCAGCAACGGCGGCTCGAATAACAACCGTGCTTTGTTTCACGCATGATCGAGTTGTTATTGAAAAATGACACAATTTAGTATTTATAGATTTTTCCATAATTATGCAAGTAAAGGAAGAGAGAGTCATGGGCCTACAACACCCTGGATAGCAACTCCTCATCCCTTTTAATAAAGATTGTTACAATAGTTGTTTTCCAATCTTCAGAACCATCGCCGGAATCCAGGGACCTACTGAAAATGAGTGATAGTGACACAGGCATCTCCTCACCGGTTTCACAGATGGTGCGAGCGTATGCGCCATCAGAGCCAAATGTCTTTTGGCTTTTTACTTGCTGCGTGCGGATGGCAATAAATCTTTGGATATGACATTTTTAGAAGCTGACTCATCTAGAAAGACAGCGCTGAACACGAGCGCTGGCAGGCAGATAAACTCCAGGTGTAATCAGTAAGCGTATTTATTTCGCTGTTTTTCGGAATACGCGTATTTAAGATCTTACGCTAGCCAATTCCCTCTCTTCTGTCTCGATCTCCTTCCATCAACACTATCGAGTGTGTATTGTGCACGCAATAAACTGATTAAAATGAGACGCCCAGCTGACGCGATGAGGTTGACTGTAAAAGCAAGGAAGCCCAATGTCGTGATGTCTTGAGTCTGAGCACTGTACCGGGCGTGCGAGGTGCTGGTCTGATAAGTCACTGCATACGTAAAAGTAAGCATGTTTTCTTGCAAGACAAACCGTTCTCTTAGTTTCGTATAAGGACTGATTAGGAGCCCTATCACATCGTCTGAAGTGGTTTTGCCTCGGGCGCGAAATGACACCTGCAATCAGCACCTCCTAAAACACCGAGAAGCAGATTTCCTTGTGCTGGGGGCTGGTAGTACCGAAAACGTATCAGTTTTGCGAAGTCAGGCGGAGGAGTATTCTCCCAGCTCGTAAGGCTCTTGGATTATGTGATGACTCACCGACGGGGGCGTGACACGATGTGGAATGCTTTGTTCCCCCGCCGCAACAACGCCGTGTTTGGCCGTACGCTATGGTGCTGGGCGGCCATACTGAAGCGCGTGACGCGCCAGGTCACGGGGCGACTCACGTCACGAGGTCAGGGGGCGTGACGGGTCATCAGCGCTGCTCAGTCTCCCGAACGTCCGCGAATCAGTGACGATATTTCCTGGAGCGCAGCGCAGCTCAGCGGATGCACGCGGCGCCCCGTCGGCTGGTCTGCTGGCCTCAGAAGACTGGCGTTATCAGCTGATCGGGTCTGGCCCTCGTGCCTGGAGAAAGTGTCCCCACGGACCCCACAGAGCGGCCCGCGGACCAGCTCCTTGTCCGGAGCTCTGTGCCTCGCGTGAGCAGGAAAGGTGCAGTGATTCCTGTCACCGGGTCACCAGGGCCGGCTTCCACGGAAAGCCGAAACCCCAGAGGGTGAGGACGGCTCACGAGCGAGCGGACACTCAGGCGTCACAAACATTTGACGGCCAAGAATCCCTGGCAGTCTCAGACCGGCCGGTCCGGACAGATTGCCGTGCCTGGTCTGGCTGTACACTTCTCGAGACCGACCGGCCGCCCGGACAGGTCGCCATGTCGGGTCTGGCTGTACACCACTGAACACCTGCCGGCCGCCCGGACAGGTCGCTGTATCGGGTCTGGCAGTACACCACTGGAGACCGGCCGGCCACCCGGACAGATCGCCGTGTCGGGTCTGGCTGTACACTACTGGAGACCGGCCGGCCGCCCGGACAGGTCGCCGCGGCGGGTCTGGCTGTACACCACTGGAGACCGGCCGGCCGCCCGGACAGGTCGCCGCGGCGGGTCTGGCTGTACACCACTGGAGACCGGTCGGCCGCCTTGACAGATTGCCGTGTCGGGTCTGGCTGTACACTTCTCGAGACCGGCCGGCCGCCCGGACAGGTCGCCGTGTCGGGTCTGGCTGTACACCACTGGAGACCGGTCGGCCGCCTTGACAGATTGCCGTGTCAGGTCTGGCTGTACACTACTCGAGACAGGCAGGACGCCCGGACAGGTCGCCGTGTCTGGTCTGGCTGTACACCACTGGAGACTGGCCGGCCGCCCGGACAGGCCGGCCACCCGGACAGGTCGCCGTGTCTGGTCTGGCTGTACACCACTGGACGGGGGCACAGGGATCCGTCAGCGGGGCAGATCACGCAGATGTGTCGGCTCAATGACCCCCCAGTTGGTCCCAGGGCTGTGTAACGAGACTCCGAGGCGCACTGCATAAGTAATCATCTGGTTTATAGCGAAGCAAGATGAAACTATGTCAAGTAGAGGCTGATTTCTATTTCTGTGTCACCCAACTGCGTAATCACTATATTATACGAAGGTCAAAAAGTAAAGGCGTGTTTGAAGAGGCTTTATACCCTACTTTTCAGTTAGCCGTTCTTTTGCCTTGCTGCTTTTAGGAAGTCTGTGATGCTGTGCTGCGATCAGCCGGTGGAGACCAACGCCACCTTCTGTCAGTTTTAATGGTGGGCTGAAACACGATAGTGGATATGTTCTAGATACCGCTCTTGTTGACTTTGCTAAATGGATATGATTCACCACGCCCACCCACACCTACTGAAGCATGAAGTGTTGCTATGGCGTTTTTATTTGGGGGGGGGGGCGGAGGGGCGGGCTAATCCCTCACAGCAAGCAGTTTAATTGAACTGCTGTACTAGAAACTCCACAAGAAGGGTAGCTGCACGTCTTGGGAAATTTGTCTTTTGTTTCGATGGGCGGGATAGCTTATCTATTTTGTGACCGATTGATACCATTGGTGATATTTGCGACATTCTGGTTTAATGGGAGTTTTGACTCCGCGTGAATGAGTCACTAATGAGTATTCAGTACATATACCCCACACGTTCGAAAAACAATTAATCAGTTAACGGTCATAAAAATTACAATGCATGCCTGAAATGACACAGTGCATCAATACTTTGCATCTTCGTCGGTACGGTGTGGACGGCGCGGCGTACTTTAGATGGTACACACGCGGTGTCGATCGGCACCTTGTACTTATCTTGAGCAGGGATACGCGCCAGGGATAGCATAAGCTGAGCATAACGCCTTAAGTGTAAATGGTGCGTGGAGCGCACGGACGATATGTATGGTGCGTGGAGCGCTCAGAGCGGTGCATATGGTGCATGGAGCGCGCAATTTCGGCCGGCTGAGGACTGTAACCGCCGATGAAAACACTTCAGAGGGCGATAACGTCTTGTTCTCGTTTTGCGATAGGCGCGTCTGCAGTTGTTGATACTGTGTATCACCTTTGTGTGCAGGTGTCTGATACTAGCTATCGTGTCCCGTGCGGCTAGGCCAAGCTGATAGCCGTGTTTGTGCTCAGCTATCGGAATGGGACCTCCTGCCAAGCGTCCGTTTGAGCACCTCTGGCCAAGAGGCTCGCCTCGCCGGCGCAGGACGATCAGCTCGGATGCTCGCAGGTGATAAGCCGGTTGACGCGCGCGGGCCGCTCTAACAGCGCGGCGAGCGGCGCGCGACCTGCCCCGGCGCGGCCCGGGTGGCCCCAGCGCCAGGAGGATATCGCGAGACCCGGCAGCGAGGCCCAGAGCGACTGCACTCCCAGCGGGGTGTTCTGTGCCATTCGGCATTCGGTGGGTGGTGGGCTGTCTCCCCAGAAGTGATGGCGAGGCCCAGAGCGACTGCACTCCCAGCGGGGTGTTCTGTGCCATTCGGCATTCGGTGGGTGGTGGGCTGTCTCCCCAGAAGTGATGGCGAGGCCCAGAGCGACTGCACTCCCAGCCGGCTGTTCTGTGCCATTCGGCGTTCGGCGGGTGGTGGGCTGTCTCCCCAGAAGTGATGGCGATCTGGCGAGGCCCAGAGCGACTGCACTCCCAGCGGGGTGTTCTGTGCCATTCGGCATTCGGTGGGTGGTGGGCTGTCTCCCCAGAAGTGATGGCGAGGCCCAGAGCGACTGCACTCCCAGCCGGCTGTTCTGTGCCATCCGGCGTTCGGCGGGTGGTGGGCTGTCTCCCCAGAAGTGATGGCGATCTGGCGAGGCCCAGAGCGACTGCACTCCCAGCCGGCTGTTCTGTGCCATTCGGCGTTCGGCGGGTGGCGGGCTGTCCCCCCAGAAGTGATGGCGATCTGGCCGTCTCGCACCGGTGTAATGCGTACGTCCCCATGCAGTAGGTCTGCGGCCAGACTTGACCCGCACGCTCAGAATACTCCAGTTCCGCTCTGGGGGCGCTGATGGGAGGACGGCGGTGGCTGGTCAGTCATGCCAGTTGCTGAACATAAAAATGGCTACCTATTAGTTGCTTCACGCGAAGATGGGGAACAGTTTGCGACAGGCCGGTTATAGTACCTACGCGTGGTAACTGAATGAGTTATTTTTTTTTCTGAATGAGTGGCAGGGTTACTGAATAGGTGGTTACACTATGAGTTACTAGACGCAGTGCTGTCCTACAATGCACTGGCATGGAAGTGTTTGTGCTTCACGGCCCGCCGAACGGCCAGCAGCCGTGTGTCTGACCGCGTCTTACCTGAATGGCCACGGCCAGTCAGCAGACCACCACTGACAAGGCTTTGCAACTTTCTTTGGCGGCCCCGTATGGGTAGAGGAATCTGTATGGTCAGAGTTCGTTCGTTGCTTAAATCATCTTCTTGTTCCTTTGGCGTGAACCTCACTGGTAAACACATTCAGCGCTGGAAGTCCTTGGCTATTGTCCCGGATATCAGCCACCGGACGGGCGCGCGTTTCAAAGAGAAAAACAACAGAAACGACACGTTCTGGGAGTCTGCACGACGATGCTCATGTAATGGTGGTAATGATCGTTATGTATACCTATCGAGTCATGTACTGACGCGGTGTTTCGACTTCACTGTTAAGATGCTGAGCGACGGAGGGTGTGAGCGCCGAACTCTCCTGTTTCCTGCTCAAGAAGCGCCCCTGTCGGTGGTCAGGGTGTTGGCGTGCCACCGCCTGAACTCACCGTCGATGGTCAGGGTGTTGGCGTGCCACCGCCTGAACTCACCGCCGATGGTCAGGGTGTTGGCGTGCCACCGCCTGAACTCACCGCCGGCACTAGTTGGGAACATAGTCCTCAGAAACACCTGATGCGTGCGAGATATGGTGCTAATAACCGGTAAACATGTATTTTCTGCACACCTGGAAATCGCGTTTCTGAATCTGCCCGCCAAATGCCAACGCTATGCAGGAAACGGCGCAAAAGTGCCCAACCTTTTCCTTTATGGTGGTGGCGCATCTTTTTAATTAGAGGGCAGGCCACTGCTGCGTTTTCGGCAGGTGGTGCCGATCATCTTGAGCAGGATCTTCGCACAATAGTTCCTGAAGCATGACAACTTACCAAGTGCGACGAAATCGGCTGGTAGGCATGCCACGCTACGCATCACAGCCAGAGATGCCCCGCAGCCCACTCGTGCCATATTTGTTAACCTACTTGACTCATGGCGGCATAGGCAGTAACGTTTCACTGCGGGTACCAGAGTCATGACAGCCATTTCCCTATTAGTCTACCAACCATGCGATCTGGGTCGCAGACACCCTGCTATTTGTACTCTCTGAAAGCTACTGGGCTTCAACGGACTCTGCCAAACCGCCCTGCCACCGCGGACGCCAATGCGCTCCGCACTAGGGCGCTGACCATTGCTGCAATCGAGTACCATCTCAACCTCCCTCACCTTGTCCCCACCAGAGAACTTTGTCCACATCGGAGTACCATCCACTCACCTCACTTTGTCCACATCGGAGTACCATCCACGTAATTTACCTTGTCCTCATCGGAGTACCATCCACGTACCTTGCCCTGTCCACGTCACATCCCATGCAGGCGTCGGCTTTGTGCCGTTAATGTCCAGCGCGCATCTTATCATGAACACCACCCACGTGAGCATTGTCTATCATTTTCGCCCGCGCGCGCCCGTGCCTGATGATATCTTTGCGTTTCAGGTAAGTGGACCTTCAGGCGGTGCGTGTCCTGTCGGATCGGATCACGCCGCAGTGCATCGGCCGCGCCGCCTGGCGCATCGTCCAAGGTAAGGGGGAGGGGTAAGCCTCTTTACCAGTAACGCTGCTCATCCAGGTCGGAATGCACGGGCGGCAGCGTGCGTGTTGGTGCAGTGACCACCTTTTCCCCCAGCTCACCAGTCTCAAGGCGAAGGCAGTAGTAAGCCGCCAGCGCTGCGCGCCCTTCTGCTGACGTCGGTGGCCAGATGGCCTGAGCTCGCGGACACTGCGCCGGCCGCTGCGGGAGGTCGGTCCACCTGTGCCAGTGATTTACCGAGGATGGTGACGACATTCCACATCTGTCAATGCCGCGCCGTGGCAGGCAGAGCTCGGTCCGCCTGCAGAGTTTGGGACGGCCCTCGCACGAACGGTGGTCAGAGCACGCGTGTCCTCTCGCTGTCAGCGTTGTATCACTGGGCTATCGGAAGGAAATACAACCCCGCCGACACTGTTTCGTGTTAGTGAACGAGCCTTTGTCCGGCTGTGTTGATCAGCGCAGCCACACGGACGCAAACATACAAACGCCGGCTAGTGCGGCGTTTCCCTTTTTGGCCATCCGACTGCATTACGCCGACTCGTTGAATCTATAATGGCGGGATCCAATGACAGTCGAATAGGATACAACACGTGATCTGTGTGAGAGGGCGGGGCTGGAACACCGAACGTGACCGCCGCTGCCGGTGGTCCGTCGTCTGCGGTGGCCGCTCATGCTGACATCTCAATACCAGCGCCATTTATATGCTGCGAGGTCTGGTCAGTTATACAGTTCGTAGCATGCTTCGTAGCGTATATTTGTAACATATCTGTAGCTTTGTTTGGTGTCTTGGTACTTGCATGGGGTCAACCTTACACTAATATAATATACCGCGTGGGTTGAGCGGGAGTGGTGGGGGGTTAAGCGCAACTATAGGCTTTGTCGTCTCATTTCTGAACCGCCCTGTACGACCAATCTCCGGATAGATCAGGAGGAATCGGCCAGTTACGGCTCATTGGCCGAAAGCTTTTACAGGATGCATGTATATCACATTAATGACTTCGCTTGGCAACATAAAACACGTGTGGGGGTAGGCATGCATAACCGAGGAAAGCTTTTAAGGGATGGGGTGGAGGGAAGGGGAGGAGGGTATGACAGGGATAATGAATTCGATTCTTTCCATTCACAGCTACAGCTTCCGCTTCAAGATGTCTCCACTTTTGGGGGACGGACGCCAGCCCCATTCCCTCCATACTATGACTGTTTCCGTGCCGGTGGGCGTACACCTTAGCCCGCTATTTTCGGTGATCGATCCTCGTTCCCAGATAGCATGCTGCCGCCGGCATAACTCGGCCTTGGCCGACGCTTCTGGCTAGCCGGTCCGACCGCCTCTGGGCGCCAGCTCTCCTGCATGCCCCCCCCCCCCCCCCGGCTGAGGCGGATGACACGCCTCACGTGTGCGAGGGTCCACCGAAGCCCGGGAGGGCGTTTGGGGTAGTTGGGTAAATACCACACACTGTGATATTTACTTCGCGGTTGATGAAGTTGCGAAGACATTGCAGCTGCAAGCCTTATGTGCGCGAGGCAACGGCGCCTGTGACACGCCTGGAGCGCTCACAGCCTGCTGAACCCACCACGCATTAAACAGCCTTTCAAAATTTACTAATGTCATAGTCTTTGGAACAACATCAATTCTTTCTGGTCTTCATCCCGCCTGGTACCGTGAGGGCGGGCCGCACGTGCACTATGCACCCGCTCCTGGAAACCGTGACGGTGCGACCAGGTCGTTCTGTTCTTGAAGTGAATATGAGCGTGCGCCGCGCGCGGCTTCGGAAGCCTGGGCGCTGGTCTGGTCTGACTAGCATCCTGTGCGCGCGGCATTGGCCAAACTATTGTGTCTGGAACTCACTCGAACACTCGAACATGCTGTCCTCTACTCGTACCTACTGTAGCGTGTTTGCTCGATCTCCGATAGTGCGCTTATCCCCGTATCAGCGTCACTGTGTGTGTGTATGTGCCCGCGCTGGTGCCGTTGACACGGTGTGGGCCTTCCCGCGCATACGTGACCGCGCGCACCGGCCGCCCCGTCGCTTTTTCAGACCAACTGGATCCCTGGCTCAGAGCCGGGTCCTGCAGTAGCAGGGAGGTGCAAACACAGTAATATTTGGGTAAGTAAACCGTGTCGCATTAGGAGAGTCAAGTATCCACATGCAGAACGAATGGTGCATGTACACCCCACGGCTAACTTGGGACAGTTACCAGATAATTATATTTACGCCCCATGATGCACAATTAATCGTTGTGTTTGCGCCTTGCAACGCATTTTCGCTCGGGCTAAGCAGCTAATGGCGCAGTTTTCTTCTTTGCTCACCACAGTTGTAGCGTCATATTCACTTATATGCATATATATATATATATATATATATATTATATATATATATATATATATATACGCGT
>NW_023596461.1:40723728-40775201 GCF_011947565.3 Pollicipes pollicipes
GTGTAACGTAAAATCTGATGAAAATGTCTGGTGAAAAAGTCTTAAGCGGCGATTTAGTTCATTAGGCGGAGGTGACGCGGTACTGAAAGATATCAATCGGGCAAACATGCTTAATATGGCGGCACCGAATGCGTGCACGTCGGCCGAAACCTCCCGTGAACTGACCAAGATAAATATCTCTTGCCTTTCGCAACTATGACAAACGTCGAACCAACTCCAGGCTTGAGCCACAAGTTTGACAGCACGACAAGCTCATTCAGAGCCGTAGCTTCGCGAAATGAATTGGAGGGGCTGGCAGTGAATAAAAATGTACTGTGTTCGCCGCTGTCAAGGCACCAACCCCTTGTGATGGATGTGTTTTCCTGATATTTCCGTGATGTGGCTGCCACTGCTACAATTTGAATTAATGCAGGATTTCTGCGCCTTTGTGACGCCCCGCGCCTTCTCACCAAATATGCAAACAAATTTCTTCCGGATTTGGCCTACTTTCTTCTCAGAGTTGAGGGGGGACTGAAGCCCAGGTTAGGGGCTGGAGCTCTCTCCCCCCCCCCCCCCCCCCCCACCTCACCCTACAGAAAGGAAACTACACTGCTGGGCTCAGTGCACCTGACGCGGCCCAGTTTCACCTGACCGATGGTCATCGGCCGGCTCGTGCTCGGCTCTGCACAAACCCGAAACAGAGGCTCCAGAGCCCAACAAATTCCCGTGAGCCACTGTAGAATCAATTTCTAGACCATCGCCCCTGAGCAGGAGTCGGAGCTCAATCAGCTGTATCGGCTGGTATCACCGATGAGGCGACTCCGGTAGACATGCAAACAGCAAGCATCCTTTGTTCCAACAGCTGTTGCATAAGTACTAAATGGAAGAAATGTTTTGATATGGAAGTAAGCGCTGCGTTGCCTATTGTCAAAATAACAGACCAGTGCAGACGTTCTGCAGCTCCCAGACTTAATTTCTATCCTGAACTTCTGTCATTGCGATCGGCAGCATCAGAACCGATTCGGGGATAACGCCATGCCCATGTGAGTTTGAATCTGAGTTGACTAAAAATTAAGTTGCGCTGCCCGTAATCACAGTCGGAACCAATCAAAAACACTATATAAATCGAGGCCGGAATAATGTTTTGTCGGGGCCGAATAGGTAAACGTCCACTCTCGGTGTCTCAAGTATTCTGCCGTCCACAGGCGGTACACAATGGATGCATTTTGAGACTACGAAACACATGTCTTCTGACCTTCGGATGACAGTGTTATATTAATATAATGCCTGTCCGGCTTCTCATCTGCCACGACCTGTCACAAGGCTGCAGTAAAAAGGGATAACGTCTGCCGAGCGGAGCCGAGTGGGAGCCGAGCAGGAGCCGAGCAGGAGCCGAGCAGGAACCGAGCCGAGCAGGAGCCGAGGGATCACAGATCCGGCGGCGGGGCCGTCACATCAAAGGCGCAAGGAAAGGTTGCCTCGCATTAATTCAGCATTGTAGACAGATGGCAGACCCACCATCACGGAAATATCAGCAGGATTACCAATCAATCCAGCACCGAGGGGTGCTCAGCTGGTGGCCTCTGGCCCACTACCAGCCGGAGAACAACAGTACAATAGCCCGCAGTGGCCAGCCCTCGCCCTTCACAGGCGCAGGCTCCAGTAACAGGTTTACGACAACAAGAAACAACAAAAAACTGCGGCCAGTCCGAAAGCCCCCAAGCCCTACACTAACCCTGTTATCCCACCAAAAGGGCTAAGTCCGACTCCAGTGATGCAAAGAGCGCATGAGCGTGGATTCGCCGCCTCTTGCTGACACTGGTCGAAATCTACGCGGTTGGAGGGCGGCTCCTCATCTACGTTGCAACCTGTCATGTAAAGCGCAATAGACAGCACATGCGCTATGGCAGAGCAGGCGACTCGTGGCATGTAAAGCGGAATAGACAGCACATGCGCTATGGCAGAGCAGGCGACTCGTGGCGTGGAACTTGGCCGTCTGAGCGTGCGACTTAATTGGTGTCACTGGGGCTTTACGACGCACGTAGTTGGAGATATATGGCGCCGCCCTACCTGTCACCCTGGCAGGAAGGGCGGGCACCGCGAGGAACCAAACCCCGTACCTCTGGTTTCCCAGAGCGCAATGGTTAACGCAGACGCGTTAACCATTGCATTATTGACACCTTGCGAATTAACTGGATCGCAGGGTGTGGGCACGCTGGCTCTTGACCTCCGTTGGATTCGAACTTGGCCCCGGAATAAACCCGGTCGGCGTCGACTTGAGTGAGTGGGGAAGGGCTCGAAATGTGAAACAGACTCCTACCCGCGAAGCCGCCGATATGTCCACTTCTTGTGAGCAGCCGCAGGGTGCAGTTACTTTGACACCTTCCTTATATATAGCTCCTGTGCCACTACGTCAATCACTGTCTCCTTATTAGGTGCATGCTCATGCACGCATTCCTATCCCCATAAGGCGACTTATTTTTAAAACTTGCCGCTAGACCCAGCTACATAAGGCGGTACGGGAATTAAACATTACATGGAATCAAGGTAGACCCATAGCTGTCCCTTCTGTGTTGGTCGACTCATCGTCGGTATCAGACTCATACGCTGACAGCCGGCACAGGGATCGGCCCTGCCACAGCAGAACCTGACAAAAGTCTGGTGCGGGGAGATGTCTGTGCCGCGTCTGCCGCCACGCCGATGGAACGCATGACGGGAGCGTGGCCGCACGGCTAGCCTTGCTGCCGAGCCCGGAGCGACACCGCCGAGCCCGGAGCGACACCGCCGAGCCCGGAGCGCGAGCCCGGAGCAACACCGCCGAGCCCGGAACGACACCGCCGAGCCCGGAGCGACATCGCCGAGCCCGGAGCGACACCGCCGAGCCCGGAGCGATACCGCCGAGCCCGGAGCGACACCGCCGAGCCCGGAGCGACACCGCCGAGCCCGGAGCGACATCGCCGAGCCCGGAGCGACACCGCCGGGCCGGAGCGACACCGCCGAGCCTGGAGCGATACCGCCGAGCCCGGAGCGACACCGCCGAGACCGGAACGACACCGCCGAGCCCGGAGCGACACCGCCGAGCCCGGAGCGACACCACCGAGCCCGGAGCGAACGAACGAGAACCGGAGCGGACACCCGAGACCGGAGCGACACCGCCGAGCCCGGAGCGAACCCGGAGCGACACCGCCAAGCCTGGAGCGCGAGCCTGGAGCAACACCACCGAGCCTGGGGCGACACCGCCGAGCCCGGAGCGACACCGCCGAGCCCGGAGCGACACCGCCGAGCCCGGAACGATACCGCCAAGCCTGGAGCGCGAGCCTGGAGCAACACCACCGAGCCTGGGGCGACACCGCCGAGCCTGGAGCGCGAGCCCGGAGCAACACCACCGAGCCTGGGGCCACACCACCGAGCCCGGAGCGACACCGCCGAGCCCGGAGCGACACCGCCGAGCCCGGAGCGACACCGCCGAGCCCGGAGCGACACCGCCGAGACCGGAGCGACACCGCCGAGCCCGGAGCGACACCGCCGAGCCCGGAGCGACACCGCCAAGCCTGGAGCGCGAGCCTGGAGCAACACCACCGAGCCTGGGGCGACACCGCCGAGCCCGGAGCGACACCGCCGAGCCCGGAGCGACCCCACCGAGCCCGGAACGATACCGCCAAGCCTGGAGCGCGAGCCTGGAGCAACACCACCGAGCCTGGGGCGACACCGCCGAGCCTGGAGCGCGAGCCCGGAGCAACACCACCGAGCCTGGAGCAACACCGCCGAGCGCCTGAGTCCCACGAGCACCTCTGTCAAGTGGCGCGACCGGCCGGTGCACGGCGTGGTGCTCTCCGTGAGCATCGCCGCCGAGCGGAGCGACGCGGTGCGCTCCGAAAGCGCCACCACCGGGCGGAGCGGCCGGCTGTGCGCTGGCCCGGACCGGCGACCTTCCCGGCCCGGCGTGGGAACGCGGGACACCCGCTCTGCAGCGCCACCAGCGGCCTTGCGCCACGCCGGACCACGGAAAGTGGAACACAGAGCCGCCGCGGTCCGGTGGGCACCGGCCGCGCGCCCCGCCGCCCTCCGCGGAGGACCCGGGCACCGGCCGCGCGCCCCGCCGCCCTCCGCGGAGGACCCGGGCACCGGCCCCGGACCTCGGCCGCCGGCCCCGCCGCCCTCCACGGAGGACCCGGGCACCGGCCGCGTGCCCCGCCGCCCTCCGCGGAGGACCCGGGCTCCGACCGGCGCGCCGGTCCGACCGCCAGCCCACGCCCGTGACACAGACTGTGACGCAGCTGGCGTGGAGAGCCCGCCCGAGGCGCCGCTTTCGTAGGCCAGCTGTGCCCAGCGCGGCCAAGCCGCTTCTTCGCTTGCGCAAGAGACGCTGAGTAATGAACGCAGATAACGAGGGCGCGGCTGCAGGTATCCGGCCGTACACTGTGCAGGCCTGTCGCTCCTTATCCACTAGCCGAGCCACCACTCAGGCGGCGAGAGAGACTCACGAGGTCACGGCCGCCAAGCTCTGGCTGGGTAGCAGAGGCGCAGGAGCTTCCAGGCTGATCAGTGCCACACGACTACCACAGCACTACCACACGAGACAATGAAATCATGTCGTTTTGTGTATCGCGCGGGAGCTGCTTTCCCAACGCGGGGTTCACAAACGCGATCGGATGCCTAAAAGCGAAATGGAAATGGCTATTCCAGGGGCTCTACAGGGCGCCTGTCCCATTCGTATCGCAACCAACAGCAGCGCTCCTATACCGTAACTCTCACCCCGGCTAGCTTCATCCCACCCGTAGGATAATGTGGAGGATCTGGAGGAATTCGTAAAAAGCACACAAAGAACCACGCATGCGCATGCGATCTTTTTAAGGGCTGATCTGACTGGCATCCGCATCAGCAAGCGGCGATTGGACAAGCAGAAACACGCTGACGGGCACGCCTTCAGTTACGTTACACCTCGCCCAACCGCGCAGTTCGTTCGGCTCCGAGCCACAGGCATCACTCCTCCCGAGACCACTCTCACCTGGTTCAGATCCCACAGAGCTGGAGCTGCCGCCGCACCGACCACCGCGTTCGCAAGCGGCGTCGCGCGCCCGCCCGCCTGCCTCGCGCCACTGGCAGGGGCCGCGTCAGGGGCCCGAGCCTGTCCGCGACCGCGCGCACCTGCCCGCCCTCTCACCGCTGACTCGGCTCTGCGCCGCCTGCCCGCCGCGCGCCTGGCCGGCCAGGCCGCATTCTGGGTAGCCTACCTGCGGCCACTAAATTACAGGTAAATAGTGGCGGCCGCGCGCGGGTCGGGCCGCGCGGTGGCGCCAGCTGACGGGGCGGCGAGGCCGGCGCGCGAGCGGCGGCTCCGGCGCGAACGGGTTCGTCGGCGCCGTCCACATTCCGGGCGGGCGTCAATGTCTCCGGCTTTGGGTCCGTGCTGCGGTGGGTTTCCTCGCGTCGCGCCAGGGCCGGACGGGCACGCAGGGAAGAGAGGCCGCGGTCCGTAACGGGCAGGCAACGGTGTGGGGGGGGGGGGGGGGGCAAGGGCAAGAGGCAAGGGGAGGGGAGAAAGCAACACGGTGGGAGGGACGTTTTAACGGCTCATGGAGGGGGTAAGACCGCGAACGGGAAGAGAGGTGAGAAGGAAACGATTCCAAGACTGCATATAAATAGAAACCGAGAGAAGGAAAAAATGGAGAAAATATGGAGGATGGAAAGACCGCGAACGGGAAGAGGTGAGAAGGAAGCGATTCCAAGACTGCATATAAATTGAAACCGAGGGGAAAAAACGGAGACACGAAGAAACGCATGATAACGTCATTCATGGGCGAAGCATTTCGGAGGGAGGGAGCCAGATAGGGAAACACATCCAGTCCAAGTTTCACAGCTTGTTCTTTGTCCGCTACAATTTTGCCCGTAGAAGGCATCTTTTTCAAATTGTCCTACTCAACATGCCATTTTCTGGTCAGGTTGTCCGCTCCAGATTTCAGATTCACTCCCATCCCTGATTCATCTCCCCCCCCCCCCCCAATCTCAGAGACGCGGTTACACCTACGACAGCGTTACAGAAGACGCAGAAGGTTCAGTTCAATTGAACCGAACCGGTGTTCTCCACGTGCCTGGTGTAGCACGCCACGAACGAATCCCTTCCAGGGACCGGAGACTGCGCCCCAGGTGAATCACGTGCACGGGTTAGTGCCATGCTCCGGAGAATGCCGTGCCAGATCCGCGTCCATACCGGGCTGGTGGAGGAACTGAGGCCAGGCAGCACGAGCGGAAGGTAATGTAACGAAATCGCGTGCAGTCCGACCTCAGCGTGTTGCATGTGGGGATATTACGTGCCGGAGAATGGACTGTCAATAATGCGGGAGATGGGCGGCGATGGTACGGATCTGACGGTGGCCGCGCCCTGCA
This sequence comes from Pollicipes pollicipes, assembly GCF_011947565.3. NCBI lineage: Eukaryota > Metazoa > Arthropoda > Thecostraca > Pollicipedomorpha > Pollicipedidae > Pollicipes > Pollicipes pollicipes. The sequence goes on from NW_023596461.1 coordinate 40,730,095, forward strand.
GATGTTGAGAACACACGCCTGCTGTGGACCGATGCCGACATTTCCCTGCCATCAAAATATGAATTCCGGTTCAATCGTTCGCCGCGGCGGTTTAGCTGTCGGCTGACCGTGGTGAAAACAGTGCCGAAATCAAGCTGACGAAACGCAACAGCGTGGAAAGTGGGGAGGTGAGGATATTACATACATACATGTGCATATATATATATATATATATATATATATATATATATATATACATATCATACATACATGTGCATATATATATATATTAATATCAGAGACAGTAAAAACTTTATGGCGAGGACAGCGGGACAGCAGGATGACAGCGGTCGCTATCATTTGCATCAGTCAACGTTTCGATATTGCGTATTGGCATCAGGACAAGGGTGCAAAGGTACAAAGCTGCAATGGAATATAAGCACGTTTAACCGACGCCACTAGGCATGAAAACGGTCACAGGTAACACAATTCAATACGACCCATCTGCGAGCAAACAGAACAACCTGAACAATTAAAAATCATGCGACGAATGATCTCTGCACTCCGTGTGAAAAGGGGCTACCTAATAACTTGCAGAGGATATGCAGCCCCGTGATATTCAATGGCGGCATTTTGTTGGCTATTAAGTGTTTCTAAATCCCCGAAATCGAGGGAATTTCTGCAACATCCTCATACAGAAGTGTACTATGTCAAGTTGAGTGCCACACGCAAATTGACTAATGTCGGATAGGCGAAGGGTCTGGGTTAGAAACAATAGTACCCGTACGGTCAGACAGTTCGAAAAATGTTCCCATACTTTGCAGTGTAAGCTACGAACGGTTAAAACCACGTTATATGCCTCACATAAACCAGAACAATATTCATAACTGGCTGTAGAGGCAGAACATTTGGAAAGCTTGTCCTTAAACCTGAAGAAAGATCCAGCAGCAAAAACGCTTGCCGATATGATTGCTCGGAACAGAAAAGGGTTAAAACCTTGTAGTAGGTTTGCAAGCTCATTTTCCTTGGTAACAGACGCTTTCCAAAATAGGACGACGCTAGCTACTGAGTTAGTCTTTGGACTTATGAACAGCGGGGCTTTTTTATAAAACACAACTTTAAATGAAAGTTAGAAACCGTCTCCCTGAAAGAATTTTCGAAGCTGAAGCTGTTTTCATACCACATAGCTCGAAAGTGTCGGGAATGAGAAAAAGCTCCATCCAAGACCAGTGAACGTGGGCTTTCAATAGACAAGTGGCTTCAATCTGTCTTGTATTTTTCGAACTCGCACCTCAAAGAAAGGCAAAAAGTCGATTTAATGAACAACTTTATGTCAGTTTTGTACGTCAAAATAAGTGAGAAACTGATAAGTATGCGACTAATGCTGAAACAACGGAAAAAGCTACTGTTGGGGTATATATCGCCTGTAAAATTTTTGTTGAATATATATATATATATATATATATATAGTCAAAAAACATATATATATATATATATATATATAGTCAAAAACAGAAAACGCAGATGAATGCGGCATACCACAGAGCAACATGTGCTTCTCTACTTGAAAGCTATGACGTCAAATTTTACCTGCCAGGTCGCGTTGCCAGCGGCCGATGACAGCCGCACGGCTGCAGGCGGAAAGTCCCAATCGCTGTGCGCAAAACGTGGAAGCTCGTATGCACCCGCTTCTTTATACGCGTATATATATATATATATATATATATATATATATATATATATATATATATATATACATATAAGTGAATATGACGCTACAACTGTGGTGAGCAAAGAAGAAAACTGCACCATTAGCTGCTTAGCCCGAGCGAAAATGCGTTGCAAGGCACGATGACACAACGATGAATTGTGCATCATGGGGCGTAAATATAATTAACTGGTAACTGTCCCAAGTTAGCCGTGGGGTGTACATGCACTATTCGTTCTGCATATGGATACTTAACTCTCTCAATGCGACACGGTTTACTTACCCCACTATTACGGTGTTTGTACCTCCCTGCTACTGCAGGACCCGACTCTGAGCCAGGGATCCAGTTGGCCTGAAAAAGCGGCGGCGCGGCCGGTGCGCGCGGTCACGTATGCGCGGGAAGGCCCACACCGTGTCAACGGCACCAGCGCGGGCACACACACACACACACTGACGTTGATACGGGGATAAGCGCACTATCGGAGATCGAGCAAACACGCTACAGTAGGTACGAGTAGAGGACAGCATGTTCGAGTGTTCGAGTGAGTTCCAGACACAACAGTTTGGCCAATGCCGCGCACACAGGCTGCTGGTCAGACCAGACCAGCGCCCAGGCTTCCGAAGCCGCGCGCGGCGCACGCTCATATTCACTTCAAGAACAGAACGACCTGGTCGCACCGTCACGGTTTCCAAGAGCGGGTGCATAGTGCACGTGCGGCCCGCCCTCACGGTACCAGGCGGGATGAAGACCAGAAAGAACTGATGTTGTTCCAAAGACTATGACACTAGTAAATTTTGAAAGGCTGTTTAATGCGTGGTGGGTTCAGCAGGCTGTGAGCGCCCCAGGCGTGTCACAGGCGCCGTTGCCTCGCGCACATAAGGCTTGCAGCTGCAATGTCTTCGCAACTTCATCAACCGCGAAATAAATATCACAGTGTATGGCATTTACCCAACTACCCCAAACGCCCTCCCGGGCTTCGGTGGACCCTCGCACACGTGAGGCGTGTCATCCGCCTCAGCCGGGGGGGGGGGGGGGGGGCGTGCAGGAGAGCTGGCGCCCAGAGACGGTCGGCCCGGCTAGCCAGAAGCGTCGGCCAAGGCCGAGTTATGCCGGCGGCAGCATGCTATCTGGGAACGAGGATCGATCACCGAAAATAGCGGGCTAAGGTGTACGCCCACCGGCACGGAAACGGTCATGGTATGGAGGGAATGGGGCTGGCGTCCGTCCCCCAAAATTGGAGACATCTTGAAGCGGAAGCTGTAGCTGTGAATGGAAAGAATCGAATTCATTATCCCTGTCATACCCTCCTCCCCTTCCCTCCACCCCATCCCTTAAAAACTTTCCTCGGTTATGCATGCCTACCCCCACACGTGTTTTATGTTGCCAAGCGAAGTCATTAATGTGCTATACATGCATCCTGTAAAAGCTTTCGGCCAATGAGCCGTAACTGGCCGATTCCTCCTGATCTATCCGGAGATTGGTCGTACAGGGCGGTTCAGAAATGATACGACAAAGCCTATAGTGCGCTTAACCCCCGCCACTCTCGCTCAACACCACGCTGGTATATTATATTAGTGTACAGGTTGACCCATGCAAGTACCAAGACACCACACAAAGCTACAGATATGTTACAAATATACGCTACGAAGCATGCTACGAACTGTATGAACTGACCAGACCTCGCGGCATATAAATGGCTCTGGTATTGAGATGTCAGCATGAGCGGCCACCGCAGACGACGGACCACCGGCAGCGGCGGTCACGTTCGGTGTCCAGCCCCGCCGCTATCACACAGATCACGTGTTGTATCCTATTCGACTGTCATTGGATCCCGCCATTATAGATTCAACGAGTCGGCGTAATGCAGTCGGATGGCCAAAAAGGGAAACGCCGCACTAGCCGGCGTTTGTATGTTTGCGTCCGTGTGGCTGCGCTGATCAACACAGTCGGACAAAGGCTCGTTCACTCAACACGAAACAGTGTCGGCGGGGTTGTATTTCCTTCCGATAGCCCAGTGATACAACGCTGACAGCGCGAGGACACGCGTGCTCTGACCACCGTTCGTGCGAGGGTCGTCCCCAGCTCTGCAGGCCGACCGAGCTCTGCCTGCCACGGCGCGGCATTGACGGATGCGGAATGTCGTCACCATCCTCGGTAAATCACTGGCACAGGTGGACCGACCTCCCGCAGCGGCCGGCGCAGTGTCCGCGAGCTCAGGCCATCTGGCCACCGACGTCAGCAGAACGGCGAGCAGCGCTGGCGGCTTACTACTGCCTTCGCCTTGAGACTGGTGAGCTGGGGGAAAAGGTGGTCACTGCACCAACACGCACGCTGCCGCCCGTGCATTCCGGCCTGGATGAGCAGCGTTACTGGTAAAGAGGCTTACCCCTCCCCCTTACCTTGGACGATGCGCCAGGCGGCGCGGCCGATGCACTGCGGCGTGATCCGATCCGGCAGGACACGCACCGCCTGAAGGTCCACTTACCTGAAACGCAAAGATATCATCAGGCACGGGCGCGCGCGGGCGAAAATGATAGACAATGCTCACGTGGGTGGTGTTCATGATAAGATGCGCGCTGAACATTAACGGCACAAAGCCGACGCCTGCACGGGATGTGACGTGGACAGGGCAAGGTACGTGGATGGTACTCCGATGAGGACAAAGTAAATTACGTAGATGGTACTCCGATGTGGACAAAGTGAAGTAAGTGGATGGTACTCCGATGTGGACAAAGTTCTCTGGTGGGGACAAGGTGAGGGAGGTTGAGATGGTACTCGATTGCAGCAATGGTCAGCGCCCTAGTGCGGAGCGCATTGGCGTCCGCGGTGGCAGGGCGGTTTGGCAGAGTCCGTCGAAGCCCAGTAGCATTCAGAGAGTACAAATAGCAGGGTGTCTGCGACCCAGATCGCATGGTTGGTAGACTAATAGGGAAATGGCTGTCATGACTCTGGTACCCGCAGTGAAACGTTACTGCCTCATGCCGCGATGAGTCATGTAGGTAAACAAATATGACACGAGTGGGCTGCGGGGCATCTCTGGCTGTGATGCGTAGCGTGGCATGCCTACCAGCCGATTTCGTCGCACTTGGTGAGTTGTCATGCTTCAGGAACTATTGTGCGAAGATCCTGCTCACAATGATCGCCACCACCTGCCGAAAACGCAACAGTGGCCTGCCCTCTAACTAAAAAGATGCGCCACCACCATAAAGGAAAAGGTTGGGCACTTTTGCGCCGTTTCCTGCATAGCGTTGGCATTTGGCGGGCAGATTCAGAAACGCGATTTCCAGGTGTGCAGAAAATACATGTTTACCGGTTATTGGCACCATATTTCGCGTGCATCAGGTGATTCTGGGAACCATGTTCCTATCTAGTGCCGGCGGTGAGTTCAGGCGGTGGCACGCCAACACCCTGACCATCGACGGTGAGTTCAGGCGGTGGCACGCCAACACCCTGACCATCGACGGTGAGTTCAGGCGGTGGCACGCCAACACCCTGACCACCGACAGGGGCGCTTCTTGAGCAGGAGACAGGAGAGTTCGGCGCCCACACCCTCCGTCGCTCAGCATCTTAACAGTGAAGTCGAGACACCGCGTCAGTACATGACTCGATAGGTATACATAACGATCATTACCACCATTACATGGACATTGTCGTGCAGACTCCCGGAACGTGTCGTTTCTGTTGTTTTTCTCTTTGAAACGCGCGCCCGTCCGGTGGCTGATATCCGGGACAATAGCCAAGGACTTCCAGCGCTGAATGTGTTTACCAGTGAGGTTCACGCCAAAGGAACAAGAAGATGATTTAAGCAACGAACGAACTCTGACCATACAGATTCCTCTACCCATACGGGGCCGCCAAAGAAAGTTGCAAGGCCTTGTCAGTGGTGGTCTGCTGACTGGCCGTGGCCATTCAGGTAAGACGCGGTCAGACACACGGCTGCTGGCCGTTCGGCGGGCCGTGAAGCACAAACACTTCCATGCCAGTGCATTGTAAGACAGCACTGCGTCTAGTAACTCATAGTGTAACCACCTATTCAGTAACCCTACCACTCATTCAGAAAAAAATAACTCATTCAGTTACCACGCGTAGGTACTACAACCGGCCTGTCGCAAACTGTGCCCCATCTTCGCGTCAAGCAACTAATAGGTAGCCATTTTTATGTTCAGCAACTGGCATGACTGACCAGCCACCGCCGTCCTCCCATCAGCGCCCCCAGAGCGGAACTGGGGTATTCTGAGCGTGCGGGTCAAGTCTGGCCGCAGACCTACTGCATGGGGACGTACGCATTACACCGGTGCGAGACGGCCAGATCGCCATCACTTCTGGGGGGACAGCCCGCCACCCGCCGAACGCCGAATGACACAGAACAGCCGGCTGGGAGTGCAGTCGCTCTGGGCCTCGCCAGATCGCCATCACTTCTGGGGAGACAGCCCACCACCCGCCGAACGCCGGATGGCACAGAACAGCCGGCTGGGAGTGCAGTCGCTCTGGGCCTCGCCATCACTTCTGGGGAGACAGCCCACCACCCACCGAATGCCGAATGGCACAGAACACCCCGCTGGGAGTGCAGTCGCTCTGGGCCTCGCCAGATCGCCATCACTTCTGGGGGAGACAGCCCACCACCCGCCGAACGCCGAATGGCACAGAACAGCCGGCTGGGAGTGCAGTCGCTCTGGGCCTCGCCATCACTTCTGGGGAGACAGCCCACCACCCACCGAATGCCGAATGGCACAGAACACCCCGCTGGGAGTGCAGTCGCTCTGGGCCTCGCCATCACTTCTGGGGAGACAGCCCGCCACCCGCCGAACGCCGAATGGCACAGAACACCCCGCTGGGAGTGCAGTCGCTCTGGGCCTCGCTGCCGGGTCTCGCGATATCCTCCTGGCGCTGGGGCCACCCGGGCCGCGCCGGGGCAGGTCGCGCGCCGCTCGCCGCGCTGTTAGAGCGGCCCGCGCGCGTCAACCGGCTTATCACCTGCGAGCATCCGAGCTGATCGTCCTGCGCCGGCGAGGCGAGCCTCTTGGCCAGAGGTGCTCAAACGGACGCTTGGCAGGAGGTCCCATTCCGATAGCTGAGCACAAACACGGCTATCAGCTTGGCCTAGCCGCACGGGACGCGATAGCTAGTATCAGACACCTGCACACAAAGGTGATACACAGTATCAACAACTGCAGACGCGCCTATCGCAAAACGAGAACAAGACGTTATCGCCCTCTGAAGTGTTTTCATCGGCGGTTACAGTCCTCAGCCGGCCGAAATTGCGTGCTCCACGCACCATATGCACCGCTCTGAGCGCCCCACGCACCATACATATCGTCTGTGCGCTCCACGCACCATTTACACTTAAAGCGTTATGCTCAGCTTGTGCTATCCCTGGCGCGTACTGTTCAAGATAAGTACAAGGTGCCGATCGACACCGCGTGTGTACCATCTAAAGTACGCCGCGCCGTCCACACCGTACCGACGAAGAGGCAAAGTATTGATGCACTGTGTCATTTCAGGCATGCATTGTAATTTTTATGACCGTTAACTGATTAATTGTTTTTCGAACGTGTGGGGTATATGTACTGAATACTCATTAGTGACTCATTCACGCGGAGTCAAAACTCCCATTAAACCAGAATGTCGCAAATATCACCAATGGTATCAATCGGTCACAAAATAGATAAGCTATCCCGCCCATCGAAACAAAGTTCCCAAGACGTGCAGCTACCCTTCTTGTGGAGTTTCTAGTACAGCAGTTCAATTAAACTGCTTGCTGTGAGGGATTAGCCCGCCCCTACGCCCCCCCCCCCCCAAATAAAAACGCCATAGCAACACTACATGCTTCAGTAGGTGTGGGTGGGCGTGGTGAATCATATCCATTTAGCAAAGTCAACAAGAGCGGTATCTAGAACATATCCCCTATCGTGTTTCAGCCCACCGTTAAAACTAACAGAAGGTGGCGTTGGTCTCCACCGGCTGATCGCAGCACAGCATCACAGACTTCCTAAAAGCAGCAAGGCAAAAGAACGGCTAACTGAAAAGTAGGGTATAAAGCCTCTTCAAACACGCCTTTACTTTTTGGCCTTCGTATAATATAGTGATTACGCAGTTGGGTGACACAGAAATAGAAATCAGCCTCTACTTGACATAGTTTCATCTTGCTTCGATATAAACCAGATGATTACTTATGCAGTGCGCCTCGGAGTCTCGTTACACAGCCCTGGGACCAACTGGGGGGTCATTGAGCCGACACATCTGCGTGATCTGCCCCGCTGACGGATCCCTGTGCCCCCGTCCAGTGGTGTACAGCCAGACCCGACACGGTGACCTGTCCGGGCGGCCGGCCGGTCTCCAGTGGTTTACAGCCAGACCCGACACGGCGACCTGTCCGGGCGGCCGGCCGGTCTCGAGAAGTGTACAGCCAGACCCGACACGGCAATCTGTCAAGGCGGCCGACCGGTCTCCAGTGGTGTACAGCCAGACCCGCCGCGGCGACCTGTCCGGGCGGCCGGCCGGTCTCCAGTAGTGTACAGCCAGACCAGACACGGCGACCTGTCCGGGTGGCCGGCCGGTCTCCAGTGGTGTACAGCCAGACCCGACACGGCGATCTGTCCGGGTGGCCGGCCGGTCTCCAGTAGTGTACAGCCAGACCCGATACAGCGACCTGTCCGGGCGGCCGGCCGGTGTTCAGTGGTGTACAGCCAGACCCGACATGGCGACCTGTCCGGGCGGCCGGTCGGTCTCGAGAAGTGTACAGCCAGACCCGACACGGCAATCTGTCCGGACCGGCCGGTCTGAGACTGCCAGGGATTCTTGGCCGTCAAATGTTTGTGACGCCTGAGTGTCCGCTCGCTCGTGAGCCGTCCTCACCCTCTGGGGTTTCGGCTTTCCGTGGAAGCCGGCCCTGGTAACCCGGTGACAGGAATCACTGCACCTTTCCTGCTCACGCGAGGCACAGAGCTCCGGACAAGGAGCTGGTCCGCGGGCCGCTCTGTGGGGTCCGTGGGGACACTTTCTCCAGGCACGAGGGCCAGACCCGATCAGCTGATAACGCCAGTCTTCTGAGGCCAGCAGACCAGCCGACGGGGCGCCGCGTGCATCCGCTGAGCTGCGCTGCGCTCCTGGAAATATCACCGCTGATTCGCGGACGTCCGGGAGACTGAGCAGCGCTGAAGACCCGTCACGCCCCCTGACCTCGTGACGTGAGTCGCCCCGTGACCTGGCGCGTCACGCGCTTCAGTATGGCCGCTCAGCACCATAGCGTACGGCCAAACACGGCGTTGTTGCGGCGGGGGAACAAAGCATTCCACATCGTGTCACGCCCCCGTCGGTGAGTCAGCACATGATCCAAGAGCCTTACGAGCTGGGAGAATACTCCTCCGCCTGACTTCGCAAAACTGATACGTTATCGGTACTACCAGCCCTCAGCACAAGGAAATCTGCTTCTCGGTGTTTTAGGAGGTGCTGATTGCAGGTGTCATTTCGCGCCCAAGGCAAAACCACTTCAGACGATGTGATAGGGCTCCTAATCAGTCCTTATACGAAACTGAGAGAACGGTTTGTCTTGCAAGAAAACATGCTTACTTTTACGTATGCAGTGACTTATCAGACCAGCACCTCGCAGGCCCGGTACAGTGCTCAGGCTCAAGACATCACGACATTGGGCTTCGTTGCTTTTACAGTCAACCTCATCGCGTCAGCTGGGCGTCTCATTTTAATCAGTTTATTGCGTGCACAATACACACTCGATAGTGTTGATGGAAGGAGATCGAGACAGAAGAGAGGGAATTGGCTAGCGTAAGATCTTAAATACGCGTATTCCGAAAAACAGCGAAATAAATACGCTTACTGATCACACCTGGAGTTTATCTGCCTGCCAGCGCTCGTGTTCAGCCCTGTCTTTCTAGATGAGTCAGCTTCTAAAAATGTCGTATCCAAAGATTTATTGAACATCCGCACGCAGCAAGTAAAAAGCCAAAAGACATTTGGCTCTGATGGCGCATACGCTCGCACCATCTGTGAAACCGGTGAGGAGATGCCTGTGTCACTATCACTCATTTTCAGTAGGTCCCTGGATTCCGGCGATGGTTCTGAAGATTGGAAAACAACTATTGTAACAATCTTTATTAAAAGGGATGAGGAGTTGCTATCCAGGGTGTTGTAGGCCCATGACTCTCACTTCCTTTACTTGCATAATTATGGAAAAATATAATAAAAAATAAATTGTGTCATTTTTCAATAACAACTCGATCATGCGTGAAACAAAGCACGGTTGTTATTCGAGCCGCCGTTGCTGCACCGGCGTCTTGGAATTTTTCGAGTTAAATTTTCAAGAGTCATGAAGGAAAGCATATTTGTAGATAATGCATCTCGATTCTAACAAAGCCTTCAACAGAGTACCGCACTGCAGACTTATCCACAGATTTAAACTTCATGGAATGCATGGATCCCTCGTGACTTGGATACGAAGCTGGTTAAGCGGTGGAAGGCCTAGAGGGGCAAATTACATTCAATATTAAATTAGAGAGTAGAAGACAACTCAATCCCACATTGCCAACCTAGAAAGCGGTAAAGAGCGATGGGCCTCAAGCATCTGTTCTCGGTTCACTTTTGTCCGGAACATTTGTGAGTCGCATTGAAGACGGTCTTTCTTCAACAAATACTTTGCATACGACTACCGCAATGATGGGCACGATCTGTCCTTCCATGTGGCGTCACAAGATCTTTAGCATGGCAGCTGGCACCGGTCGCAGGCCATACCTGTCCAGGACGATAAGTTCGCCCCTGAAGCGACTCGTACCCACCCACCCACGCACGAAGGGCGGGTGTATCGGAAGGCAGGCGCTCTAATCAACTAAGCTACCGGGACGGACGGGACAGCTCATTATGTCATGTCTTCTTGTTTGCATGCTGCACACGTGCTGTAGCATATTTGATGACGTGAAGATCGTACTTTGTCAGCGGTGAAGTGGGGGAGGGGGTTCCGCATGGACAGAGGAAGTAACCGTTGTAATGGGTAGTCTTGTGTTATCCTTATTCCCCAACTGAGAGTCCCAACACAACACTGCGGCGGCCAGGGCTCTCACAAAAGTATAGAAAAGATAATCAACACCCCTGGAACGTGCAGAGTCATCAACATACACACGCCAACCGACGTATTTGGTAAAAATGCTGTCCTTAAAAAAACAATAAAAATGGCGCGGTAGGATCATTGTAAACCCAAGTTGTGGGCGTTTGTAAAGGTGTCCACAGTGAGTACCTCAGTGACAGCGTGAGGAGAGTGCCCGTAAAGGTGTCGGTTTCATGAAGACCGTGCAAACGGGCCGCCCGCGCGCCCCAGCGCCGCCCGGGCTGCCCCGGCCGGTCGCCGCATGCTCCTCTCTCCCGGGAGAGGATTATTATTCGCCTGGAAAGGAAAGATACACGGGGGCTCTGACTCAATACACAAATGGCGATGAGTTCTCTGGTGAGTCTGACCACTGGCCTCTTTGGTACCAGCCATCTTTGGTAACCAGCACGACGACGTCAGGCGGCTACATCGGTTTAGTTGTGTTTGCCTCACAGTTGATGATAGTTTCGTGTGGTAAGTCGCTGGCACGCTGCACTGGCCGTCGGCAGGGTGCATGTGCATCAGGAACCCGAGACAGAGACGCGTCCTCAACATGCGCTACGACCCCCTTCCCCTCCCGGCCCTCCCCTCCCCCTCGCTGCGTCCCCTATCCACCACAGCACACGTGCAACCAGTTCAGACCGTCGAAACCGCAACCGTGGAGCCGCGACTTGAACGCGCCACCCACATGTCGTGTCGGTCAAAATCTAGATGTGGATGAGAGGTAACCACAGTAGGTAAGTACACGTGAGGCAAAAAGTTTGCAGCGCAGTAACTGGTCAAAACTGAATGTTCAAAGCGGTTTTAAAAATATGTGATTCCCTGCCTTCGCAAATAACTGAGAGGCGCGTCGGTCCACATCACCAGCCTTTGGCATGCCCGTTCCCATGCGTCTGCAGCTGATGAACATGCCAGAAGCGTCGTCGTACAAATAGTTTTTACCATATGCTTTTACTATACTGTTATCTCGATCACATAAGATCAATGTCAAGAAAATACAAGTGATTATAGGGGGCCAATTCCCTAGTCGTACTACCCCGCACCTATGGCAAAAACAAGTTGTACAACGACGCTTCCGATGGCTTGATCAGCTAGAAGCAGAGAAGCCAGCAGACCAAAGGATGGTATTGAGGCTCGACGCGCCTCTCAAGATGGCAGCAAACTTAGTAAAATGACTGGTGTGAGCTTTAGGTCGACAACATTTAGCGCGGCTGTTTTGTCCACGCTCGGCCGGTCTGGGCGCGTCGTCCCTCGATGGCACGCGGTATGACACAACACATATTGGTGACACGGCGTGCTGCTACGTCGCAGTTGGCGTCAGGCAGAGGTTATGACACAACACATATTGGTGACACGGCGTGCTGCTACATCGCAGTTGGCGTCAGGCAGAGGTTATGACACAACACACATTGGTGACACAGCGTGCTGCTACATCGCAGTTGGCGTCAGGCAGAGATTAAGTGTCTGTAAAGGTCTTGAGACGCAACCCTAGGTCGTTTTATCCATATGTTTACAATTCCGCTGTAGAGTTTAAGCATATCCTTTTCAATCTGCCTTCAAAATTTCACGTAATATGTGCGTTCAATGGTGAATATTTATTTTCAAAATGCTCTGCGACATGCGTTCGAGAAATGCATACATTTTCACAAGCCAGACAGTAGTGACACGTGGCTCGTACACTTTGTAACGCAAAGTTGGACTGCCTTAGGGGCAACAGAAGCACTCCCAAGCCCGCGGCCGATAGCCACATCCGATAGCCATAAGCTGTTCATGTCCATCCAAGGTCCATAGGGCTAAAGTTCAATTTTCAGTGCGTTTTCCCCACCCTTGAACCCTTGTTCCCACTTTTGTGAGCTGTGTTGAAGTGGTGTCAAGTGTTGCCTGGTGACAAATGAATCATGTCAGGTAGTCCGCCATCCGCCCCTTTGTCCGCACCCCCGCTTCATCCTCGCTGTTCGCAACTCCCCAGCCCTCTGGGTGGGCCCCAGCCATCAGCCACGAACGGGCTCAAGTGCTCCCCGATGACAGCACCGCTTCATCCTCGCTGCTCGCGACGCCCCAGCCCTCCGGGTGAGCCCGGCCATCAGCCATGAGCGGCCTTAAGTGCCCCCAGGTTTAGGCTTCGCCCGAGCGTCCGCATGGAGGTCACAGAGGCTTCTCTGTGCGCGGCGACACTCGGTAGTGGATGAACCCCAGATGATCATAATCCTGTCCCACTGCTCGCCTCACTCCATCGTCCCATATGGCACCTAGGTACGACCCAGTGATGCCATGGCCAATGTTACGAGCTAATGTCATGCCAGTTGTCAACCGAAAATTAAGTAACCCCAATAGCCAGTGAAATAGTCACTGCCGGCCAAAGGGCTCTAATCCAATCGAAACCAAAACTTATAATCAGACTGGACTTGGGGATAACGATGGCGACAATTATCACGACGCTTAATCGCAGACAACCGCATGAAGAACCGCGTGCGACTGGCAAACCGCATATATAGGGTACTTACTTCCATACTGTTATGAATTTATTGTCAAGCATCATTGATTTTAGATCAATATCATCCTGAAATTGTCAACTCTGTGTTTCCAAAGTTCCATGAAAACAACAACGATAGTACGTCTCAAGGTTTTGTCAAACATGAGTGTGAATGAGTCGGGTAATAACAGCTGCTCGTATGACGATGATGATGATTTGGGTTTTAGGGCGCACTGACTGCACTGGTCATATGGCGCCTAAGCTGCTGTCATCACGATACGTGTATTGCATTTGAAAGTGTGATGAGCAAGTGGAACGGTACGTTTACGGAAATATGTTACTCGCGTCGTGCTTTCAGACACTGTCATCCATGATACATCCATGCTTTGGTCTTCACTAGATAGATAGATCACCGGATAGGACCCTAGGGAGGGAAACAAAAAATAGGTACATTTTAGACCTATTGATGCCTTACTTATTTAGTTATTAACTTTGAGTGATTTTCTAAGTTATATCTATCAGTATCATAATATTTTGGATTTAGTGATGTTTATCGGCTTTATTCTCGTTATGGCACGATTCACGATTCGACCAAAGAAATGCCTGGCTATCACTCGAGCACTAAATGGCATCTTTCTTCGTTGGTTGCTGGGCCAGAGTCTCGCCACATCCGATCCCGAACAAGCGCAGTGCGTGGCGGTCCACTCGTGGACTGGTGGTGGTCCCGCCGCGGCCGGGCGGTCCAGCGGCGGTCCGGGGGCCGGCCGTGCTGCAGCTCCCGGCAGCCATTAGTATTCCAGCGCGGCGGCCGTGTCCGCGCCCGCCGTCCGGCGCCTCGATGCCGAGATAAACAAGGAATGCGAATTAACGAGAGAGACGCTCCTGAAAGCTCGGAGATCGGGGGGAGATTTCGTCCGTTATGATGTCCACGACGTAGGCATTAATGTGCGGCGAAGAATAAGGACCACTCATCGCTGGTACCTTCCACACCGATGTCAGACTGCTAACAAAGCTCTGGCTGGGAGGCGTCAAGCTAATATTGCTGCTTTGAAGTATCTGCTGTTTGGCTCACGGTTTTCTTTAGGCTTGTTTTCTTTACATCCACCGCGTTGTAACTGCTGCCGCTGCGCAGCACGTCTTGAGTCTTCAAAGGTATGTTTTTGTCGTAGTCATTTTCTGTCAGCTGACAGCTGCATTGCATGATAAACAAAGCTAAAAATAGAACCGTCAAGTCACGCATGTCATCGACTACTGGCAGTACCGGACAGTTGGTAAAAATTTACTACCTCTGAAAGGCGGTGCGATTCAAAACGGCAGCTGCTGTCCATTGCAGCGAGCATCTCTGGCCGCGTTCGCGCGTGGCTATGTCCCGAGCGCAGCATGTTGGGGTGTAACTAAGTAAATACGACCAGCGAGCTGAGATCTAAACGGTCATAAAATAAGACGAGACTTATTCCTGGTAGAATAACCAGGAGAATGGAGAGATAGATGGATTGATATTTCGGCTACATGCTCTCATCAAAACGAATATCAGTAATAAATTCAAAACTGTCCGCCGATCCCACTCGATTTTTCAGGTTTTTTACAAGCGAGCCGCAGTTTTTACAGCTCACAGGCATTCAAGGCACTTAACAAAGACATTTGCCAGCCATTACTACGATAAAGTGAATATCTGACTAAGACTGAACATACGAAAAAATGCATGAACATGCAAACGAATTCATGTCAGCAGGCACCACGCATCACACATCAGTTATACATGCAAAAGATTTCAATTAAACAGGGTTAGGTTGACACCACCACCTGGGTATCATTTATGCATGTTGGGGCTTCAGGTGCTTTGCACGCAAACAAACGTGATTTACGAAATGAAGTGTGTGCTATGTGATATGAAGTGTGTGCTATGTGCTAAGCTATGTGAAAAACATGGTGGGGACAAAACCTATGCCAGGAAGTCCATGCACCCAATCCGTTTGAGATATAATGCAATGCAAGACAGTAAAAACAAGACACAGAATATCCTTTTCGGAGAACATTTTTTCAACACAACACGCTCAGGTTGAAATCCTGGAAAGTGCGAGACCTACATCCCTTTTATAGCTCAAATCCATCTACAGCGCACAGAAACATTCAGGCGGGGGAATGAAGTGAATATTTTCTTGTAAGAAGTCGTCGACCAGACCTCCACGTGCGGAGCTCACCACGGTCGATCACGCGATTGTCATCAGTGCCTTGATGTGCGATGCGTGCTGCCTGAAGATCGTCTACATGATTGAGTGATGCCTGACGCGTGATAAGTGATGTCTGTTTACTTAGCTTGTTTGCAAGTACACGTATTTTTTGCATGTGTTAATTCTTATTTAGACATGCACTGTATGGTCTAAATGGCTGGTAATTGTCCTTACTTGATCTACATGTTGGTGATCCGCAAAACTGTGGCTAGTTGTTTCAACAAAAAAACAACTGAGTAGTCGAGCAGGACCGGTAAGCAATTTCGAAATGAACTGTTTGTTTCGATAACGGCATGTAGCCGAAACATCAATACATTTATCTGTCCATTCTCGTGGTTATTCTACGAAGAATACGCCACTAAAACTATCTTGGGTTTTCAGCTATTAGTACTGTCTGATCTGTAATATTTCTCGCAAACGCACTTAACAACTTACATAAGCCATGAAACAAGCTTGAAAACTACTCGTGCTGTTACTACACAAACTTATCGTAGGTACAGCACTCTGTTTTCCCGCTTTTTACGTGGAGAAACTTCCTCGCATAATTTTCAGATTGAAAATATCACCCAAATTACGTCTAAACAGCATGTCTTAGACAGCTCATGGAATGGAGCCACAGATCTGCAAAAGCTCGGTTTGCACAGCGTAACAGAACAGAAAACGTACTTGCCAGCATACATACATGCATACATCATACACAAATGCATGCATTCATGCACGTATACATTGCATGCATTGCACACACACATATATATATATATATATATATATATATATATATATACGCGCATGCATGCTTACATACATGCATGCGTATACACATGAATAAATGCATACATACATATATTCATACTAACATACAAAGAAATGCATATGATCGAGGTCTGTTGTGTGCAGGTGACTACAATGACCAATTAATGCGGTCGCAAAGAAGGTGCTCGACTATTGCCATTCTGAGTCGATTGAGTCGACCAACGGATGCCGGACTCGCGGCGGTTCATCAGCTGTTGCCCCCCCCCCCCCCCCCATAAGCTTCAAGGATTACGCATGAATAAGTACTTGTCGTCATCAATATAATCGTTGTTGTATTCAGTTCTGCATCGATTAAGCATACCCTGTACAACTCCAACAGCGTGTGTGTCCTCCGATGCGCGGCCCGAGGGCTCGACTTAGATCGTGCCCATCGACACGCGACATTAACGTAAGAGTTCCGTGACATTGCACTGATTTATTGTCTCTCCTCATAAATGTCTGGCAAAAGAGTGTCAGTCCTTCACGACTGCGCTCACGGTCGCGGTACGCGACAGCCATCTGCCCACGCTGCGTCTGCTCCACGCGCATGTCATGAATATACGTGCCACGTTACGGTCGTAAGATAAGTCTGAACTTCAGCATCAACGTACGATAGCCGCAGGCTTTCCTTGAAAAAGTGATTAATGGCTTTTACCTGGCTTGGCTTGGCTATCTCCCGAAACTTTTACGATTTTATGTATATTTTCCCATCCAACCTGGCACGCCATACAGTGCTGAAATGTTGTTGTCACAGGAGTTGATGGGACGACTGATTGCCGAGGAGTACACGTGCCATATTATTGCACGCTAGCAAATCATGTTGATGATCGTGCAACAAAAACACCAATATCTATCAAATTTTATGACAGCAATGTCCGATGCATTCTAGGCACACACGTATACGTCAAGGGCCCATATTAACTGGTTTTTTAGACACACTTTGCATATAGATATTACGAAAAATACGATATCGTAACGTTGAAAATGAAGTGGAAATTATGTCATAGCAGCACGCACATTCATGATTGGGACAAGCGCACCTCCCTCGAGTTTTAAAAACAGCAATTCTTTAACCGAGGACAAAATATGGTGAACAGACACAATCCCAGGAAAGTACAGCAAATACAAGTGATTTTTCGCGGCAAACTTGTGAGCACGCCAACATACCAGGATGTACCCAATGACGTACAATGCAACTTGACGCCTCGTTGTCTATGCTCAACTTCAACAGATTGGGTATCCCCGGTAAATTGGTAATCCCCGAAAAAATTGGTTTTCAGTTGATTGCATGCTTATCAGCGCCATCTCCTCCTTGTTCAGATTGCATCGAAAGTCTTGCTGTCTGCTCACTCGTCCTCAATGCAGTTTTTGCAGACATCATATACGACTTAGTCTTAATGCTTGAAAATTTTGACTTGAACATGAGACTGTCAGGTTAGTGTGGCACTTTAAAATCTAACAGCACTTTCGGGGACAACATTACCGTGTTGGCAGCTGAACAAAACACCGCAAAAGTGCAGCATTTCTTTAATTTAGAATCTGGTGTAACCGTAACATACCATTTAGCATGCGAATTTTTGCCTCGTCCTAGAAAAAATGAAGTAACTTGTCGGTCCCAATGTATACCCTGGCGCGCCCAGAATATATATATATATATATATATATATATATATATATATATATATAAACACCGCAAAAGTGCAGCATTTCTTTAATTTAGAATCTGGTGTAACCGTAACATACCATTTAGCATGCGAATTTTTGCCTCGTCCTAGAAAAAATGAAGTAACTTGTCGGCGCGCCCAGAATATATATATATATATATATATATATATATATATATATATATTATATATATATATATATATATTCTGGGCGCGCCAGGGTATACATTGGGACCGACAAGTTACTTCATTATGTATATATATATATGTATATATATATATGTATGTATATATATATATATGTATATATATATACATATATATATATATATATATATATATATATATATATATATATATATATATTCTGGGCGCGCCAGGGTATACATTGGGACCGACAAGTTACTTCATTTTTTCTAGGACGAGGCAAAAATTCGCATGCTAAATGGTATGTTACGGTTACACCAGATTCTAAATTAAAGAAATGCTGCACTTTTGCGGTGTTTTGTTCAGCTGCCAACACGGTAATGTTGTCTCCGAAAGTGCTGTTAGATTTTAAAGTGCCACACTAACCTGACAGTCTCATGTTCAAGTCAAAATTTTCAAGCATTAAGACTAAGTCGTATATGATGTCTGCAAAAACTGCATTGAGGACGAGTGAGCAGACAGCAAGACTTTCGATGCAATCTGAACAAGGAGGAGATGGCGCTGATAAGCATGCAATCAACTAAAAACCAATGTTTTCGGGGATTTGATCGGTTAAACATACCGAATAAATCGACAACGCAGGCCATTATCCTGACCGCAGGCGACATCGCCATATCGCAGGCGACGCCTTTTGAATGAGTTCTCGAATCCCCAAAGTCCTCGCCGGGCACACCGATGCCATCACGCGCAACGGATGAGTCCATCCACGCGTCACGCCCGGTCCGGCCCCTGAGCGTCTGAGACGGTCGGGGCGGCGCGGCCAGCAGCACCCCGTGTACCCAGAGCCACTGCCCGTCGGAGGTATGCCGGCCTTTTGTGCCGCGCTCGCGGCCGACAACAGGGCATGGAGTGGCCGGTAATGGCGAGCATGAGACGGAGCGGCGCTGCGGGGCGCCACAGGCGGCCGAGTGCCTTCACGAGAAAGCCAGATCGGCTTTGATATAGCTTCCTGGTCTAGTTCACGTGATGAGGGTGATCGGGAAGCCATTAAGAGGCACGAAGTTTATAGCACCAAGCTGACCTCAAACGGGCCGCCAGGCTGCGACTTGTTTGGTACAGCCGGACGCTGCTGCGCGATGCACTGCATCAAAGGGTCAGCTTGTTCGCGAATCGTCGAAGTGACTGCCCTGTCCTTCGCCATACTGAGGCCCGTTAATAACCCCCCGCCCTCCCTTCTTCGGGGGGTATGCGACCAGGCGGAGTACCCTCTTCCAAGGGTACCTCAAAGTCCCGTCAGATGGACCTTCTCGAGCGAGCGTGATCCATCCGAGTGCCCCTACGGAGCGGATGTGACCCGCCTGAGGACCCGGACCTCACGTGCTGTTCGGAGCCCGTCAGGGAGGCCGGGCCGCCGACATCGCCCGTTCGCCGGCGCTGCCAGCCGCCAAAGGTTGCCAGATGTGGGCCAACCGGAACCGAGCGTCGCCCGCTCCGGCCGACAATTACGACCGGCCGGTGGCCGCCGGCGGCGCCGGCCGCACGAAAGATGAAGTGGCCCAAATGAGACGCTCCGAGTAATAACAGTATCAAATCAAAACTGGCGGCGGCAGCGCGGCCATTGTTCACGCAGGGATCAGGACTGGGACGCGATCCATCAGCAGAGGGCGGATGGCTGGGCGCCGGCGGTCTCCCGGTCCCGCAGCTGGCGCCACAGCGGACCCCGCAGCGCCTCAGCATCACAGCTGCTCACAGCGTCCGGCCCCGCGGTGGCCGCGTCCCCACCATGGACCTCCCAGCACCCTCACTCCTGCAGCTCAGTGCCTCGACACTCCAGCGCGGCGGCCGCGGTCTCCACGGTCCGCACAGGCGGGGGGGGGGGGGGGGGGGGGACGGTCAACAGCTGACGCCGGAAGCGTCGTACGCAGCCCGAGGTGCGCGGCTCACTCCATCGGTATGGCTAACATTTCCGGGACCACAGCACCGTGACCTTGACTTCCGGCGGCGCGGTGAGCGTGGCCCGGGCTAAGGGTGCGGCCATGGCGGCTTCGAACTCCAGGAGGCCGGGGTGGGCGTCGTTAACGCACCCGGGTCGAAAGCCCGGTACGTGCTGGGTGGACGTCCGTCTGTCCCACGGCCTGTCAAAATGTCGAGCATTCTCCAGATTTGACGGCGCGGCGCTCCTCCTCGCCTGACCGGCGCACCGATGAGGAGATACAGGCGCGGCATCGAACCATCTCGCAATTAGGATGCGCTGCTGCCGGCCAAATTAGAGAACGTTAAAAGCGGTGACAGCTCAAGATCGCCAGCTCTGGCGGTCAAAGGCTGTAGCACACCATTTATTCAGCTCCACACCTGGATTTTCACCGAAAAGAATCATCAAACTGAACATCGTTCACTTCAAATGTCCGGGCTTCTTCAAAGGCCGATATCTTGACCTAAAAATAGACACATGTCTTTCGTCACCCTAACAAAAATAGACTGATACCAAGGTACTGGGTACACACATGTCCTAAAGAAAGATGCAAGGCCCGGGTCAGCAGCGTCCATCTTCCTGAAGTAGACGTTGAACTAGGTAAAGCAGATCCGGCTGCCGCGCAACGCGCGAAGCAAAGAACTACAGTTTCCCGTTTTGAGTCACGTTCGAAAACGTTACGAAAATGGTAGCTTTCGGGTCGACGGAGTAACTCAGCTGTAACAAATGATATCCGCATTATCTACATCGGGCATTGCGTCACATATCGGTTAAGTGAGTTAGACCTTTGCCAAGGGATTATCGCTTAACTGCGGATTAGGATGACGCTAACCAATTTCAAGCTATAATAATCGATGGGGACCCACGATGATTTGAAAAACTTGCAAAAAACTATGTGCATTACGACTCCTAATCTTCAACATGGTCGTGAAAATTCACGGCCGGTAACCTGACAGGCGAAAATAAAAGACCCCTCAATGAACATTGCTGTGGTTCATATCTATACTGCCGCATATCGTGATTCGTATGGTGTCTTTCTTCTTGGCATCCGTGAGCTTTTTACGATGCAAAACTTCTCCAAAATAAATTCACAGCACGGACACTGGGAATTCGTCGCAACCAACATTGTAGATACACCATTGCAGTGACGGTAAACGACGCGGTATACCAAACACCCGGCCGCACCGCCCGAGCTGCACCTCTACCGCGCATCTAGCTACAGCTGACAGCTGCCCCGCCGTTAGCTTGGGTCGCTTGGCTGACATTAGAAATACGATTTAAAAAATACTGACTTTGAACATGTTCACTGAAGGCCCGATGGCTATAATCAGCACCTGCTGACTGTTTGAAATAATGTGGTAAGTGCATGACTACTTCAGTGAGCAGTGCATTGGTACTGGGATTGTCACTTTTGAGCCCGCAAGCCCGTTTAAGTGTGTCAACATATCCCGCGGGGCGTTATGCCAGCTTCCCTGACAATTGTGGGTTTTGGCGGTTCTCCCGAACGAAAGACTCACAAGCTAACAATTTTATATCCTAAAAGATATCGCATATATTTTGCTTGATCTACACAACAAATTGCCGAATTACACAACTTAAAATTAAATTGTGTAGGCTAAAAATGTATTTCTCGTTGAAAAGTGATGTATTGTCTACCACCAGCATGAGCCTAGAAAGGATCACAGTGTGATGATCTCTGAACTTGACTGTAATTACGCGCATATGCCCATTACTGTTTAAACAGATATGTACCCAGTGTGTTTTTCAAGTGAATTTTCCCGCACGGCCTCTTTAAGCAGTCGTCCCGGAGTGTAGCCCAGAAATCAGAATCTCAAAATGAAGACACATAGTTCCTGTGGTTGAGAGCTGAACGCGATAATCCTCACTAAAAATAATGATGAACGACATATTAAAACACCTACTAGACATCCGTCTAACGGAAGAAAAGGGCGGCACATAAGTGCACACGAGCTTTTATTTCCAGCTTTAACAATGTGATAAGCCATTGATTTCCATCGTGAATCTGCTAGCCATTCCATTCTGCCTGTAAGGCGCTTCGTCAGAATCCCTTAGCCGAGTAATGGGTCTGGTAGCCATTCCATTCTGTCTGTGAGGCGTTTTGTCAGAATCCCTTAGCCGAGTAATGGGTCTGGTAGCCATTCCATTCTGTCTGTGAGGCGTTTTGTCAGAATCCCTTAGCCTGGTAGTGGGTCTAGTAGCCATTCCATTCTGTCTGTGAGGCGTTTTGTCAGAATCCCTTAGCCTGGTAGTGGGTCTAGTAGCCATTCCATTCTGTCTGTGGGGCGTTTTGTCAGAATCTCCCCCCCCCCTGAGAGCTTCAAAGCAAGCTATCAGTGGGCAATGTCCTTTTGCCCTGGCGGAGGGGGGGGGGGGGGGCACGTACGCACACGATGCCAGATTCTTTTAGTTGATGGATCTATCTGAGCAAACAAATCTAAAACGTGGTGCATGAGACTGGCGGGAACACGGTGTAATCGTGCAACGGCTCGAGCGCCTCCCACGACGCCCCACACATCGATACACACACGTGATACTACTTGCGTAAACCATGTCAGTGGCCGTGCACTTTGCACTTCGGTTGTGTAGGAAACCATGAATTTGAGGCACCGAAGTCAACAAAGCCCACATATTTCGGCATGAGGCGGTTACCTGCAGTTCAGCAGCTTTTGGCGACCTAGAGGCCGTATCTGGAGACATCGCTGGAGTTAGCGGCCTTCTCAGTGTGGAGGATCTTTAAAAGATTTTACAGGATGTGCACCGAAAAAAAATATTGCTGAGTTAAAGACGTACGGACTGTGGCACAATTCCTTCATTTGTAGCGTGTTTGGCTATTTTTGTCCAGAGTTTGCCGTTGACTGTCATAACTTTGCAAGCTTGCAACTTTGGCTTTTGCTTAATACAAGGATAGTGGTGATTCCAAATATGGCAACACTCAAGGTCGTAGTTATTGCCAGCCATTAACAGAGATATGGATATAGATGGACACAATACGTTATGCCGCCAGTCATTAGCGCCGTGACATGACAACGCCACCATTATGCAACATTGCAAAAGAGGCGGCATTTGCCTTGTTCTGCATCTACTGGGGAGTTAAAGAGATTTTTCGAGCATCATAATAGGTGTATGATCCTAGAAAAACATAATTCGGCAAGCTTTCTGGCAGGCCCAACGTCTTTAAGATATTCGCAGCTTAAACCGACGGCTCCAGTGGCAGATGGACGCGGTAGTTCTCCGTCAGTCCAACGCACCGCGTCTGTTTGGACCGGGGGTCCCACGTAACAGCCCAGGGACGTGTGTAATCTTCTGTGTCAGGCCGCATGAGTCCCGCACGCCGACGCCGTCTTCAGTCCGGCTCTGCTGTCGGTTGCCTCCGCTCCCCCAGTGGCAGTGGCTCTCCGTCCAGCAGCACTCGCCAGTGAGACCCACATGATCCCGCGTTCTTACAAATGCTGCGGAATTCGCGACAGAGGCAGCTAGCAGGAAGCCGTCACCGCCAAACAGTGCGACACCGTGACAACTACATGAGCTGCGGTCGGCGGCGGCGGTGGCCGCAAAACGCGGCAAGCCGATTTGGGGGCATTGTGAGGAGTGACTGCCGGCCATCCTCGAACAGAACAGAACCCGTTCGCCGGCGAGTCTGCAGCCGCCTGAACTAAGAGCGATGCTCGCCTGGCAGACTGCTCCGGGCCCGGCTAAGCCAGACCACGTCAGGTCGCATCGGGGCAGCTGCAGTCGGGTCCGACTGGACCACGGCACAGACCGATGGCGGCCGCTTGGTGCTCACGCTGTGTCACCCGATCAAGGGAGAGTGATATCTATGGAGTCTTATCACAAAAAAATGAGATATGACTGCGCGCGGCGAGTACCGGCGCAGGATCGCTGAACGTTCCGCACCTGAACTACTCGAGGCACAGAATAGGCAATTCATCTTTTATCAAGTTTAACGATCATGAGATCATCAAAGCTGTTAGAGACATTTCAATTCCCAGTGGAATTGAACCCAGCGAATTCGCCGCAATGCCGGCGACGATGTTTTGACGCTGCTGATGTCAGGCGGCGGTTGTGTAATATGCCAAAGTCGAAGCAGCCGTGTTTCCGCGTAAATTAATAATTTCTTTGAAATGAAGTATTCATGGGAGAACAACGTCTTATGTGTTCTTAGGTGATGTAGTACGAAAATGAATTTGCATTAAGTACACGGTGAGAATAATTTAGTGACCGGATAGAGTTCAGCACATCTTGTTCCATAAGACATGTTTTAAAGTGATGAGCAACGAGGTGGACTTTCGCAAAATGGCCATTTCTCTGAGTCTGAGTTATTGGGCACAAATCCCAAAACTTGCAGTCCGAATCGAGCACTTGTCATATAGATACGTAGGTATATGTACAGTTGCCTTCCGATCTAGAAAGCTAGAAGGCTCTATATAAGACTCTTCACATTTCACAGCAGTAAGGCACACTCCCTTAGACAGTTCGCGCAGCCGACTCTGCATTGTATGCTGATAAGGTCCTGGGACAAAACGCTTTGCGTTATGGGTCAGATCAGAGCTTTCATAAGCAGCGCACGACTCCCTGTCAACGTCGACATTGCGACAGTCATATCTCGGCGAGGAGTGGCCTTCGACAAAGGCGGCAGATACGCTGTCGAAGACCGTCACGGATTCTCCTCCCACAGAGCACGATCTCCGCGCCCACCGACCAGGCACTCTTCACCCGAGGTCACAGCGTGTTTCCCCACTGGTCACGGACTCAGCACTCACTGGCCCCAGGGGTCAGACGGCTGAGTAGCTGGCATCCCAGCACCCGGTCCTGGTCGAGCCCCATGGCAGTGACGTCGAGTCGCATGCACCTGCCTGCTGAATGGAGCGTCCCGTGACTCGGCGCTCCTAACAAAACCCGCCGGCCTTTTGTGCATTTTTCCTGTTCGGCAGATGATGAAAGGTAACGTTTAATGAAGTGGAAGGAAGGCCATCGCCCGTCCAGGGACTCGATCAAAAAACACCGCGCGCCCCGCGTGAAAAGGATGGTTTTATTGAGGCCGCGAACAGCAGCCACGTAATTCAAGGCCAAGCGTTCGGATATTTCCAGCTGATGTTGTACGACACTAGTGTCGTTTGACTCGCTGAAAGATTTTGATTGCTCCATAATATTGTGAGACCGTATCTGCCTGCCGCGACAGGCATATATCCCAGCCACTGAGGGTGTGACAGATAATGCAGGGGAGAAAGTGAATTGGGATGGTGACAGTGCTGTGGAGGACACCTCGTTTTTTATTCTCTATCGCAGTTTTTCGCGCCTTTCGTCATTTTGAAGACAATTGTTTGTACCCATTGTCCGACATTTCCGTTATTTCTCCGGCTTGATCCCAAAATCACGGTTATCAGACAATATATATATATATATATATATATATATATATATATATATATATACATACATATATACATATATACATATATATATATATATATATATATATATATATATATATATATATATTGTCTGGCACCCCTATAACTAAGCTTACTATCTCATATAACCAAGCTTGACACCATTTCGCATTTCGGTTATACCAACACATATATTAAAACTGGGCAGATGTGTATTCTCAAAAAGTGGTTGCAGGGAGATTTGGACAGTCAAAGCTAGATCCCAGATATCGTCGGAATGGTCTGTTCTTGGCACTTAGGCCCCTGGATACAGAGACTGTATTCAATATAAAAACAGTTATGAGATTTGTAGGCAAGATAAAAAGTGATCTGGAGCTATGCCAGCATGTGCGTTGAAAAATATGTATAAGATTTGTCCACGTGACGTTTAAAATCAATTACCAACGCTGAGAGATCCACTTTAAATGCAGGAAGTGTCAAAGACTGAAAAGATAAACAGCTGTCAGAACGCCAGGCCGCTTCGCTGCCTTATTATATTGTTGCTGGAAATCTCCCAACCTCCAGTCACTCCAGTGATATCTCACTTCAGCCTATTTGCATCACATTAATGTTATGTCAATGTTTCCTTTATTCGTGGCAGTGAAGCCAGACTTAAAACTTGCCATTAGTTGCGTTCTACAATCCTTCTTCTTTCTGCGTGTCTCTTGTTGAGATGGTGTTGCCCAATGCTGGGTACGGTAGATGGTGTTGCCCAGTGCCAGGTATAATGGATGGTGTTGCTCAATGCCAGGTACAGTGGAAGGTGTTGCCCAATGCCAGGTACAGTAGAACGAAATTCAGTGACCGTTTTGAACCTGAAATCAGAAGCAACATACTCTTGAGCAGGCCAGCTAATGGCTGATAACGGTTGAATGCCCAAAGATAAATATTTCGTGCTTCACTTAAACATGCAAGGAGATCATAAGACATAGATTTTAGGACAGAGCTTAAACGTTCAAAACGACAAAAAATCCCTTGTAACGCTTAACTGTTCAGTTAACTAACAATCTCGCAGAATAAAAAGTACCAGATGGAAACCTGAGCTCCAGGAGCCAACGTGCATCAGTGAGATTGTAATAGGTGCCGAGCGCCGCATGCCGACACGACCGCAGAAAATCAGCTGCACGTGGGATCGGCGACGCTTGAACAAAGCCACGCATGTTTTGTGCCCCGGGTAGCGAAACAGATTCTTTCAAATGCTAATTCGCCTTGTACCCACCAGCGGCGGCCCGTGTACCAGCCAGCTGTGCGTTTGCGGCGGCGTCCGGCGCGATGCAAGTAAAAACGCCGGCCCATGAACCCAGGATCGCTGGTCACGTGGTGAACCGGTGACCTCGTCGTGACCTTACACCGGGCACCGGCCGAAGGTTCTGCGTAAGCGCAACGACAACCTAAGCAAAGAGAGAGAGAGAGAGAGAGAGAGAGAAGAGAGGAGAGAGAGAGAGAGAGAGAGAGAGAGAGAGAGAGAGAGAGAGAGAGAGAGAGAGAGAGAGAGAGAGAGAGAGAGAGAGAGAGAGAGAGAGGAGAGAGAGAGAAGAGAGGAGAGAGAGAGAGAGAGAGAGAGAGAGAGAGAGAGAGAGAGAGAGAGAGAGAGAGAGAGAGAGAGAAGAGAGAGAGAGAGAGAGAGAGAGAGAAGAGAGAGAGAGAGAGAGAGAGAGAGAGAGAGAGAGAGAGAGAGAGAGAGAGAGAGAGAGAGAGAGAGAGAGAGAGAGAGAGAGAGAGAGAGAGAGAGAGAGAGACGATTTATTAGAAAAGCACAGCTTATGAATATGTACCGCACAGCACGCATGTGAGCTAGTAACATCGTAACATCTTAATGCTAACTGGCTTTCTTTAAAGACGCATTGTCGAGTATGTTGTAAGATTTGCCCCTTAAACAGATGTAATCTTATGCATGAGTATGAGGTTGTGACACGTGGCATGCTGGATTCTCGCAGTCTGGCTCCACTGACATACGTCTGAAGTGCGTGTCCACCTTGAAAGTCTCCACCCGAGGTTGCCACTCTTGATGGTGGGAGTGTGTTTCTATGTCGAGGAGATCGTGGGATTAGCTTTCCTAGCTCTAGACACAGTCTCCTCAAACCGTCTCCGAAGCCTTCATATGCAGATGCTTTAGAAGCCGTAGCTTTTTGTTTGTTTTCTTTTTGTTTTTTTTCTGTACTACCCGGCATTTCTTTTGGTGGCCCAATTTGAGACTGGCGATTTGGTTTGTATGATGGTCAATGAGCCTTACATGAAAGGCAATTGCACAACATACAAACAGCGGTCAAACGCAGGTGTATATTTTAACCTTTTATTTCGAAATAAATGGCATTTTGTCACTACGTGGATCAAGAACATTGGAAGACATAAAGTCTTCGAATGTTTCTTTACCAATTCATTTACACGCACTTGCTTTAACATCCTGCCGCCATATATCACTGATCATTGAGATCCCAGGACGTTCAGTGTTGTCAACGGTTGGTATGCTGGTACCACTTGTCACGACGTGCGGGAGTACCAGTGGTTCCTTGTCGGTGAAAAATGCATGACTTTACACTTCTCAGTAAGCACCATCTTATTTGTAGCTGCCCATTCATAAATCTGATCAGGTTTCTATTCCAGCTAGCTGTTCTTCTCTCATAGGCTAGTTGGACGAGCTAGGTAAATAACGAGGCCATCGAAATACGTCGAGCGATAATCTGTTTCGGCAACGGCATCCTTGATCATGGCTAGGCAGGTAGCAGGTCCATCCAGGGTACTGTCGTGCGTGACGCAAGTGATTGTTTTCCGACTATTAATTGCTTCATCCAGCATCCTTGCCGGAGAAGCGAGGCTAACGAATCCCCATAGCCAGAGCGAAGTCCCATGCAAGTCTATCCTGCATTATTGCTGTATAATCGATGAGGCTAAGTTCATGTTTGAAATGAATGGACCCTGTCCTGCGCGGACCAGTGGTTCTAGCGTGACCCGACTAGCGGTCCTGACCTGACTGGACCAGTGGTCCTGTTGTGACCTGACCACTGGTACTGCGTGGCCAGATCACCGATCAAGCTGCGACTTGAGCGGTGGTTCTGTTGTGGTCTGATCAATAGTTACGTCGTGATGTGATTAATGGTCATTTTGCGACTCGACCAATGGTCTTGTGACCGGAACAATGGCTTGGCCGTCAGACCAGTAGTTCTGTTGCCATTTACGCAGACCTTTATTCTTACTGGAGAGCAATACATAAAGCCTTTGAAAGCCTTAGATGTGCTATATTGTCCAAACATCAGTCAAAGCAATTGGACTGGGCAAACAAGGTTTCTTACTGTACTTTCATGGAACCGTTAGTCAAGTCTGATAAAAAAACACTCTTTAAACCTTAATAAATCTCAAACAGCTGAAATACTGGGGCTTTTGCCCCTTGTCTTCGGCCGTAAGCCTGCTGACTAACTCACCGCCAATATGTTCGTGCTGTAGTGGTACTTGCGCCTCATCGGCTCCGGGTCAAAACCGGGCAGAATTATCCCAGCAAAGAGAGGACACTCCAGGCAAAGATATATAGCGTTGATCAGGAGTGAGTGCCAGAAATTTCAACACAGCTAACTCAAGAACGAGTTTGCACATAGCCCAAACCATTTTTAGCAACGTCTGAATTTGTAGGACCATTTGCTTGGGCGCGAATAGGAGTTGGTGGTACATTTCGCCCCGTTCAGCCACACATGTGGCTTACTTACGTACTGACCTATCGTCCTTGGAAAATGCCTTGGTTTCCACGCGAGGCCCATATCACCCAATAAGTCGTTGAAAATGGTTAAAGAACATAAAAATTGAGGTTTCCCTAAAAAACGCATATATATTAAGACAGTCGCGCGCAAAGTGTATCCGGCCTCGACGTGGATCTTATAAAGTTCCCTCTCCGCATTGTGATTCATTTTGTTCTTCCTTATTTACCACAAGCTGGCTAATTAAGCATCTATACTTAAAAAGTGAACTGAAACGTCTCAGTCTATGCCCTAAAATTAAGCCGTTTTAGGTGAATACCAGTTTATAGATTACGGACAGTCATTTGTGTCAATTTACCCTGCTTTATAGATCTAGGTACTGTTCCGACACAAGGGATTACAAAACGGGAAAATGTTCCTGAAATGTCATTACAGCGCCGTCACTGAAGACTGCTTTGCCATGACACAAACATGCAGAATTTTACTGAGCCGTGTCCGCTGGTAAGTGCGCATAAAAAACCGCACATTCCCTTGCTGAATCGCGTAGCCTTATTCGTGGCCGACACCATGCGAACCACGCCTGCTCACGCGTCGTACTACTCAGACGCCAAACAAATTTGAACCATAATGATGATAGATGGCGGAACATAATGGAACGTCATGGTTACCATGGCGACCATTGTGCGGCAGCTAGCCTCATCACCACGCTTTAGTCTGCTCATCGTGCCCAATCCGCCGATATTGGCCCTCACTCACATGTTTCCAGCATCGGTGCGATCTCCGGACATGAATGGCCTGCTCTCCCGGTGCCACGCCGTCGGCGATATTACAAGGAATGTACTGGCGGTCCCGGCCAGCCTCCGATGAGGTGCCAGTTCGGGAGGTGGAGAGAGCCCAGTAAAACTGCCTTAACACAATCCCAGCATGTCCACGACGTGCTGTAGCAGACGTCTCATCCGACGGCAAGCCACATTACGGTACACGACAGTCATCGCACACAGCGGGAAAGCAGCCTCGCTGAGATGCAAGTTCGGAATATGGAGTGAGCCCAGAAAAAACTGCCTTAACGGAATCCCAGCCTGTTAGTCCACGACGTGCTGTAGCAGAAAACGCGTCTCATCCGACGGCAAGCCATATTACGGTACACGACTCATCGCGCACAGCGGGAAAGCAGCCTCGCAAATGCCAGTGACCGTAATTTGGACATATGCGCCATTCAACGTTAACATCTCCACAACAAATAGGAAGTTACCTTGAGATGATGATACTACGTATTTCTGGCTAGACTTCTTCAGCATTGGCAAGCATTTCAACAAACACAACGTTCTCGATTAACTGATCGGGGCCGTTCCAATAAAATTGATGAATGTGAAATAAATGAATAAAATCCCAAAAGCGTCCGTGGTTTCCGCATGACTGGCTCGATGCTGGACGGGTTGCACGAGGCCATGTTCTCCCTGAGGTGTTCGAGGATGCATGGGCCAGATGGTATTTGTATTCGCATATACTGATCAGTTGTTTGACGTCGTTGGCCCTATCCTTCTCCATTCCGTCAACGCCTGCCTCTCCTCACGCGATTTTTTTTTATTCCTGGAAGCCCTCCCTGGTGCATCTTTTTTCCAATGATGCCAAAGTAACCCTGGTCCCGAACTATCCTCCTATTGCCATCATCTCTATCATCGCCAAGATTATGGAGCGTGTGGTGCATCGCCAGGTCTTCACCTACACGCCGGCGACCGTCTCCTGTCCTCATCCCAACACGGCTCCCGTCCCGGCCATTTCAAGATTGTGGAGCGTGTGGTGCATCGCCAGGTCTTCACCTACACGCCGGCGACCGTCTCCTGTCCTCATCTCAACACGGCTCCCGTCCCGGCCATTTCAAGATTATGGAGCGTGTGGTGCATCGTCAGGTCTTCACCTACACGTCCGGCGACCGTCTCCTGTCCTCATCCCACGCCAGGTCTTCACCTACACGCCCGGCAACCGTCTCCTGTCCTCATCCCACGCCAGGTCTTCACCTACACGCCCGGCAACCGTCTCCTGTCCTCATCCCACGCCAGGTCTTCACCTACACGCCCGGCAACCGTCTCCTGTCCTCATCCCACGCCAGGTCTTCACCCACACGCCCAGCGACCGTCTCCTGTCCTCATCCCACGCCAGGGTCTTCACCCACACGCCCGGCGACCGTCTCCTGTCCTCATCCCACACCAGGTCTTCACCCACACGCCGGCGACCGTCTCCTGTCCTCATCCCAACATGGCTCCCGTCCCGGCCATTTCACGGAGCTTGCCCTGCTCATTGTGACCAACCGCATCTTTTCCAATATGGGAGGTGGCCATCTTTCAAGGCTATGCCTCTTGGATCTCAGTAAATGTTTGACGTCATTCCTCATTCTGAACTTATTTCCAAACCCAGCTCTATGACATAGACCCGGCCTGGTTATCCTTTCATCTTTTTAGTCCTTTTGTCAGGCAATTCCCGATCTGTTCTCCTTCTGATGGCAGGGTGATCTCCAAAAACCTGCCCAATCCCGTAGGAGTTCTCCAAGGATCGGCCCTCGGTCCCCTTTTATTCACAACCTTCGCCAACGGCTTCAGCTTACACGAGCAAGGGTGCCCATGTGACTCAGTACGCTGACGACAGCCCCAATCACATCCGATGTCAAGCGCGTCCCTTCGTCATCCAACACATGGAAACCACCCTATCCTCGCTGTCACCAACGTTTCATGCCCACGGTCTCAAGCTCAACGCATTCATAACCGAGCTCCCTCTCCTTGGCACCAGACAGGGACACCCGCGGATTTTTCCTGTCGGCGTGTAGGGTCGGGGGAGAGGGCGCGGGAGAGTCAGAAAGTAAGCAATTTGGGCGTGTTATTTGACCAAGCACCTGAGCTGAGACGCACATGTCAGCAATGTAGTTCAAAAATGCCAAGCAATGTACCTAGATTGCGCCCACTCAGGGCCGCCGAATTCGCAAGAAGCACAGGGGCGCACATTTTGCATGCGATTCACTATTTTTTACACACATTGTCGGCAATAAAGGACCGATTCCAAATACTGAACCATAAAACCACATTCATCATGATGCATGATTACAATCGTTTATGCAAGACTTAAAGTTCACCGTTATTCACCAGCCGAATACCTATAATACTCACAAAAGCATAAATTCAATGTGTTTGGTTGTTTCTGTTCGTGTGTTTTTGCAGAATGGATGATTTGAGCTCCGCGTGGGGCAAGTATCGCAAACATAAAGGTGGTCAACGCGTGCTAAAGAGATGCAAAGCCCCACCCATCGATCAGTTACTAAACTCCAGTATATGCTGATGTAGCCCAGGCTTTCAGGGTATATTTAGTATATTTCAAATTATCGCACTGTTTGCATCTATTCATCTGATGGCGAACAGCACTCCGTGATGACATCTCCGTGCAGCTCAGTGTCACAACAAGCAGGTGTATGAAACAGTCGGAGCTGCCCCACACCCAACGGGCGTATGGAACGGTCGGAGCAGCCCCTCCCCCCTCCCCCCACCCCTCCTCCCAACAGGCGTATCGAACGGTCGGAGCACCCCCCACCCAACAGGCGTATGGAACGGTCGGAGCAGCCCCTCCCCCTCTCCCCCCACCGCTCCACCCAACAGGCGCATCGAACGGTCGGAGCAGCCCCCACCCAACGGGCGTATGGAACGGTCGGAGCGCAACACACACGACAAGCGTATGGAACGGTCAGAGCAGCCCCCCCCCCCACCCAACGGGGGGGGGGGCTGTTCGAGGGGGTTCGAGGGGGCTGAGCGACTTTTCCAACAGTCGGAAAAGCCGCTCTCCCCCCCCCCCCCACCCCACCCAACAGGCGTATCGAAAGGTCGGAGCAGCCCCCACCCAACGAGCGTGTGGAACGGTCGGAACAGCCCCTCCCCCACCCCACCCAACAGGCGTATCGGAAGGTCGGAGCAGCCCCCACCCAACGGGCGTATGGGACGGTCGGAGCGCAACACACACAACAGGCGCATGGTACAGTCGGAGCAGCCCTGTGACCAAACATGGTCAGAGTGCTGCTAAGCCATATCATGCTGTCGCGGTATTTCGGTTGTTAACCTGCCCGGCAGGATGTGAATCAGCTGAAAAAATTGCCTTCGAGCTCTAGATTGAGCTCGGGATTTCGGCTCGGGCTGGAGTTCGAACTCGGGCTCAGACTTGGGCATGGACTTGGGCTTGGGCATAGGCATGGGCATGGGCTTGGGCTTGGGATTGGGCTCGGCTCGTGCTTGGCCTCGGGCTCGGGCTTGGGCTTGGGCTCGGACTCGGGCTGGAGCACGGGCTCGGGCTCGAGCCTGGCTTGGTCTAGGGCTCGTGTTTGGGCTCGTGTACGAGCGTGGGCTCGGGCTCAGGCTCGGACTCGGCCAGGCGCGACTACTTCTGAGTGCAGTCGGGCGTTTGCCGGGATTAGAGCGGCATGTCCTTATAAGGCGGCGGCGTGACACGGCTGATGGACGGATTACATGGAGGGCACAGGCGCTTTCCGCCTGCCTCTGGCATGCAGGGACGCGGCCCGGACCCAGAGTGTGTGGTGGACTGTGCTAGCATCTGGCTGTGTGTAGCAGACTGTGCTAGCATCCGGCTGTGTTACACGGACGGCACGGCGCTTTCCGCCTGCCTCTGGCATACAGGGACGCGGTCCGGACCCAGAGTGTGTGGTGGACTGTGCTAGCATCTAGGCCGTATTATTTTCAGGCATAACCACTGCCTTTGGAAAGAACTTGGTCGCATTTTAAGAGTGTTCCACATTTATGTGGGGTTTTGACCCGAAATAGCTATCTTGATGACTTTTCGGTGCTGTTCACGATCGTGCACTTCGTTAGACCTGAGCTCCCTTATTTATGGGCTATATGCCCGCGAAATTTGGGGAAAGGCATACTGTGAGAGTGTTTCAAAGTGGCCATGGCATTC
This sequence comes from Pollicipes pollicipes, assembly GCF_011947565.3. NCBI lineage: Eukaryota > Metazoa > Arthropoda > Thecostraca > Pollicipedomorpha > Pollicipedidae > Pollicipes > Pollicipes pollicipes. The sequence goes on from NW_023596461.1 coordinate 40,764,239, forward strand.
AACACATCATATTAGCATCATTCACATCCTGTCATTCTATAAGCCATGCGGCGATCAAGGACAATAACATATAATTGTCGAGGCGTTCATATCTGGCGTTCGTGAGCGCGATCTCCAGATATAACAGCCGTCAACTGGCTCTCAATTAATGTTGTACAAGGTACGATGACGTCATCAGACCATGATGCCCTGAGGAGCATATTTACAAAACCATGGTATGTGCTGTCTAGAGCAGGCTTTTCCTCTTAACAAGTATACCAATAGTTATAAGTGGGCTTGGTTCCTCATATCTGCTTACATTTGCTTGCTTTAATACCTTCGAATGTGAAACATTCACCTGGAATGTGTTTTCTCACTGCTGAACGCGGTTTGGAATTGTCTGCAAAAACACACTCCAATAACCATCCTCTCCCTTGTATCAACAGTGTAGTGCCTGAACGAGAAGAGGATCTGTCAAAGACAGGGTCTGAATTTCGCCTTACTGGGGCACGTTGGAGTGCTGGATCACAACAAACACGAATGCTTAAGGTCATACTTTTCTTGACAATGAGCACAACACAGTCAATAAGGTAGGGTGTTTGCGTGACGTCTTTTGTGGCGTTCTTCTTGTCCACGTGACTTCCCTATGGGTGGCGCGTCGCAGGTTGCACAATGTAGCGCGTATCAAGCTCAGAAACAAGGGGATTTGAAGTCTTGAAAGTCATGGCTGTACTCTGCCGGGAATGGCAATACACAGGGCTATCTCAATAACAGGACGGACGTGACAAGCCTTTTCTGTGCGCAGTCCATTGATAATTTCGTCATCGGTGGCGAAACGTATTTCATGAGCGAGACTCGTGCCCATGGCGGTGTTATAGGCGTGGCGAAACGAGACGTTGGCAGTTTTTCCGCAGATATTGGTGGTCTTCAGATCGCCTTGGTCTGAGTGCGAGTTTTGCTTTGATGACCTGAGAGCCGCTTGTGGAGGCGTCAATGTTAAGATCTGATGCACCGCAAATAGTTGTTCGGCGAGGAAACATTCACATTTCGCAATGAGATATTCACGTTCGTTGGTTTCACGCTCAGAAATGAGCCGAGGGGATCAAGAAGACGTTCAGAGTCTCGGTTCTGCGCGGTGCCGTGCCAAGACAAGCCCGATGGAGCGAGCACGAGTCGCCAAGGGCCTTTTCCAATGTCAAGCGAGGGTCAACAGCGATTCGTGGCAAATGTGTAGCAGGGGTACTGGTGTCGGGAGGTGGACTAGAAGCAGTGGCAGATCAAGTGACGATCACAATGTTCATGAGGCGATCAGCAGTGGAAAAAATAGTCCAGGGGTTGGAGTCATCGTCCATGTACCCATCAATCACCAAACGACTATCCATGTCAGTGTCCAGAACTGAATCACAGCCAGTGTCCGTGTCATCCTCTTACCTTTTATTTCGCTTCCCCATTGTGGGGAAGCGTGACACGACCAAAAAAGATAAGTGTGAAGGTCTGTTTAGATCAAAGTATAAACCAAACAGCGACAAAAAACGCGAAGAGTAAATTCGACTCCTGGGCACAAGGCCGTAACCGGGGAAACCGCAAAACGCAGGTCATGTCCCGCCACTCTGGTGTGGCCAACGAATGGTTCCACAATGTTTCAATCACGAACTACGTTTCGCCATAAATATCAGAGGCATTTGAGCAGCCGCTAGATACGACGGCCATGATGCGGGGGTCGAATAACTTAAGAATAGCGTAGTAACCAAAGATCCAAATGTAGGTTAGGAAAGTACTATCGCAGAAAAAACATAGAAGAACACCACGAGAAAACGTCAAAACATACGTGCATGCGCTCGTGCGTTGAATTCACACACGCATAAATCAATGTCACGTTGTTGCGCGCAGAAGAACCGCAGGTGATAGTATTGTGGAAGGATGGATACGAGGTATTTGTGGCACGGATATGATGATCGTTCGGATTATCATCTTCGTCTGGTGTATTAGTAAGCAGCCAACGTTTTAGTCACCAAGCTTTTCGGCCATTGTCAGGGTTTGGCTTTCAGCCATGTGCACGACGCGGCCCGAACTTTCTCCTTAGAATTTTTGGGTTTGAGCTATGGTCTTCTGATTGCAAGTCCAGTACTCCACGGACTCAACTAACCGGGAAGGCGTCCACCCAGTTCTTCTCAGGCCTCAATAACGCCTGACGACGGCCAGGAGAGCAACTGGCCGAAATGTGATGCACAGGCTGACACGCCAGATGAGGACGACAGTCCGAAAAATTATTCCATCCTTGATACCAAAAGTGAATTACGCCACCCGTTACAGCGAGAACACTGACGCCGCATTCTAGCAGCGACTCTGATGTGAAAAACCTTCCATGACGTGCTTGAACGATGACGAAATCAGGAACATATTTACTAAATAGTCATTTTCGTTACTATTACTTACTAATTAGCGCATATAATGCTTACTAATTAGTGAGTTTCGTCGTGGCTTTCGTTTAGAGCGAGTTTTTCACTTGAAAGCATACCAATATTTGCAAGTGAGCTTTTTCCATCATATCTCATGCGTCTGAAAATCTTGAAATATAAAAAAGTTCCTTTAATTAGAGGCGCACATTTTCAGCATACCAATCATGCAGGCGCTTGTGCCAAGCCATTTGTTCAGACGTCGAGGAGCGTTTCAAGTTTCAGTGTATATCAAGTCCAAAAAGCAGCACTCCCGGACAAGGACCCACCACCTCATTGGCCATGCTGCTGAAATGTGCTGAACTGGCTAACACTGCCGCCATCACTGGCCCTGCTGGTGCTAACCGTCTTTGCTATTGTATTTTTCTCGAGTTTATTCGCCGTTGTATTATATTGTTTAAGTATTTTACCCGCTAGGGCTGCAGTTATCAAACGCGCCAAGATCACCCAGGTTTGGAACAGTTTATGTACGCTGCAGATGGCCCCTGTCTCTCTGCCATAGTGACCGTAGGAGGTCCCCTGCGAATGGGAATATTTTTGAAAAATGTCTCACAGGTGGGGAAGCTCAGCCCGCCCATAATTCCAAAACGTGCGGCTCAACCGCCGACCACCGTCCCACCGCAGACCATTTTCATTGCAGCATGCAACATTCCGACTAACTTAAAAGAAAAACTGCATAGCACCCTGCAACAACTGACATATCCGTAAATCTTATCAGCACTGTGCAAAGGACTGGAAAGTCTGCACGATGCGCACGCAAAGGTAAGCAAGCATCCACTCTACCCCATAGTGACATCTATCGACAAGCTACGAAATCTAGTGTCCAGGTGGCAGCAGTATACACACCGCAGTAGTAACGCTTAGATGGACATCACACGCTGTGCTAAAAACGCGGTTGACCCGAGGGGGGGGGGGGGATACAGGTGCTTGATTTCCTTCGTAAGGGTATAAATGTGTCCGTGGAGCGGTTTCTGAATAACAAACCACACGGGTGCCATGCAGGGCCTTCTGTGGATGATACGGCGCGGCACGTGTTTTGTTGCCGTCAAATCACTTGTATTGCAATCAGCATAATATTGATATTTTCTGGTCGAAAGATGTTCATGCAGACGGCTTTTTTTACCAGTTTGTCTTTCAACTGTTTTCAATCGCGTCTAGCACAAGCACCAGATGGCCATCAGGTTCTGAATAAACATTATAAATGTCATCCGATTAACCTGGATATGACCACCTAAGTCAACACAGCATGCGAAGCGTATTAGCTCGGGGCGAAGACGGACTGAAAATATAATTTCCACCGTTATCCAAATTCCAGTTCCACCTATATGCCATAGCTTAACATCGCGATTAGCCGTCTGGGTAACAAAACAAGGGATTTTCTCGGGCCGCATGCAGGATTTCACAATGGAGTGCAACATCTAAAATAGACTTTTGCGCCGCATCCACGCAAGGTTTCGTGCGTGGCAGATAACAACATCGCATATTTTCAATGTATTTATTTTCAACGTGCACTTCCTTTTTTATCTTTAACTATTGCTATTGCGGAAGATATTCCCTTCATGTTAATACCGATAAAAGAATAATAAGCGGGGAGGGGACACACGCCCCATGCACTAATCTAATACATCCGTACGTTTGGTTCTCTGGAAACACGGATTCGGATGTCGTATTTTGAAATCTCGCTTGAGCTGACTCCGCATCCAAAGCTGCCAAGCGGACCGTTCCACCCCAGCTACACGCGACCCTCTCTCGGAAGGCTCCTCCGCCCTGGCCAGCAGGAATCCATTCCTCGTCAGTCTTCAGTGACTGCACTGGTGACTGACGAGCATCGCTGACCAGCCCTCTCCGCAACAGGCCGGGCAGCAATCCATGCACCATAGGTCATGTCTTTGAACAAAGGTTTTGATAATATTAACCATTCTAACATTTTTAGCGAAAAAGAGCTGTTTGGAGCTCGGGATAAATGACTCCAATCTTACGTCGACACTTTACCTGGTCCGTCGGGCTGAAAGTCTTGTTAGGGCGCAGATACTGCTACAACCTTTGTACAGCAACGTGACAGTTTTCGGAGCCCTACAGTGAGGTGTTTGCTGTACGATGTGCTCTCCAGCGCCCGGAGTTTTTTCAAAACACGTGACTTGGTGGTCACGTGACGTGACATGGGCCGAATAATGGGCTGAGTTTGGTGCTGACAAACGCGCTGACGACAGATCGAAAGCAGTCAGTGTTACGCAGTACTTTCTCATCAGTTTTCCAAGAAGGGGTTCAAGCATTTTGTGAAAAAAAGTTTCAAGGTCCCATGACGATTACGAAAGGCGTCATTTTGTGTGCATTTGTCGAAAAGTGATCGAATGGAGATTTCGTGACATTGTCAAAGTCAGTACTTGTGTAACCGTTATTGATGGGTATCTGACGCAGCCTGTCTAGCTCCCTATCAAACGCATTCCACGAAGAACGATTTTTCGAAGCCTTGCGGATATAAGCCCGAATGATTTCTTTTTTATATGCATCTGGAGAGTCCTCACTACCATTCATGCATTTACCCTGTATATTGGCTGGTAGCTTTTCTGTAAACATCTGTCTGAAATATACTACGTGGTGAGTCAATCAGTAGGCCTAGAAATGGCAGTTTGTCGTTTACACTAAGTTCGACAGCGAAATTCAAGCTTGGCCTATCTTTCAGCTCATCACGTAGAGATCGGGACTGATCATTGCTGCTAACATCCACAAAACAATCATAGATATGGCGGATATACAATTCAGGTTCGTTATCCCGGAAAATTGTGCACCTGCTTTTCTACTTAACACGTAAATGCTTGTGCAAACAGAACTCTCAGAGGTGAGCCCATCGCAACCCCATCTGCCTGTAAGTATAGGTGTAAGTATATTGGGGCATCTGAACGGGGCCTCCGATGTGCACGTGCGCAACATTCCCTCCATGATCGCCCGAGGTAACCTGTGTGGGTTCAGGGCGTCATGATGATAAACATATTGAAGAATGATGTCAATGTTTTTTTTCCCGTGATGTCTAGGAACCCGTGGGCATTTTGCTTTAAGAATGTTTACTTATTCTTCAGGACTTCGAATTGTGAGCTCCGATGGCAGAAAAAGAGACCTGATGGTGTTTAGCCTCTTGTTAGATGTTAGGGGACATAAAAGGTCTGATGGGGTTCGCTTCCTTATAGGTTGTAATGTTCCCATACGAACAACCCGGACCGTACTAGCCACCAACTCTCTGAAACACCCCACTCACCAGAAATACGTAAGTCATGAAAACTACCGTACATACCACAGACCATAGACACCTCCCCATACTTCAAACATTATACATCAGAGACATGGCATCATCAACATACAAAGCAAACAGCTCACACAACTGCCACTCCATGACATGTGACCTCAAGGACATACCCCGCACTCGTAATGCAAACTTATCGGACTAGTCACAATTTAACTTAATTGGCGAAAATGGAAAAAAATCAACAAGCAAAAAGGGTGTCCGGAATTGCAGCACGAAAGTGTTGTTTTTAATACCTCGAACATGTATCCTGTGGAGATACGATAAAACCAAACTTTTGTATATGTACTTTGCTTGTGAAGGCATGTTTAAATGGTAGTATTTATCCTGAAAGTGATCATGGAACGGATCTAACGTCGAACGAATAGATGAGCTTCAGTTACATTCTCTACCGAAACACCGAAAATGACAAACGCACCATACGTGGCCTTGAACAAACGGCCAGGGTCATAAACGCTGATGCCGTGGTGTACAACCAACAATACACACACAAACATGTGTATATATATATATACATATATATATATATATATATATATATATATAGACATATATACGTTAACCTGAATACTGCAACCAATAATACTTGATAAAAGTTTGAACCATGTGCAGCACTTCTTGCAAGCATGGTATCATATCTCATTCAGTTCAAGATGCTCGGGTTGACTTAAGTTCGCCTGCATTGATGTCAAGTGCTGGTCATCATTACACTGACAAGAGTTCTTATGGCAATTGCATGCAATACTCCATGTCAAAGTCATTATGACGCCTAGAATGCAAGGGCGTCGTCTATATAATACGTGTTTGACAAAGAACACCTTAATAACCTACTTAGAGCAAGGCCATTGATTGATGCGTCACACTGGGTCGCAGGAAGTTTGCAATAATGCTGTGTTTGACACCCACGAGCTAAAAATGTACGGCGCCATTTCGCCCCCCCCCCCCCCCCGAGGTATCCCGAAGGGTTGATGGATAGTGACGAAACATTAGAATGAGTGTTGTAACAAAATGAATGTTTAAAGTAGAATATAAGAGTCTCAGTGCTTGTTTTGCTAAGGAATATATGTAACTAATCATGGATTGGTATAGCATTGCTTTATTCACGCCAAAGTGACGTTTGTCAGTACACATACATGATGCATCTATCCATCCTTAGGAGACTGAAATTATCGTAAGTTTAAAACTGAGAGCTAAAATTCGCACTAAAAGGTGTCATTTCCACCCAGAATGCAGAATTTTGACACACTGCTGCAACGCACTCCGACTCCCGGCTGAGCTCCGGACCAGCCGGGAGTCGTCCAGGCCTATTCAGGCGGGAAGGCCGGCCGTGAGAAACTAGCCGAGGATGCATTCTGGTGCGGTGCGGCGTGTTTTGGTAGGTGCCCTGCACTGCCACGTGGAATCCACTGGCCACTGGTTGTGGAATGTGGAAGACTTGTGGCGCGGCACACGTCTATGGTGACTTAGTGAAGAGAGTGCTACAATATTGAATTCAGTCCCTTTAAAAAAGGACTGCAATCAATCCCCAAGGAAGCACGTCAACAGTATCGTAACCCAGGCATCAATCCTTTCCGGCAAGATGGATTGCATTACTCACGATTTCCATCTTGCAATCGTGTTTAGGGGTGAAATAAACAGGCTGTTTTATTTGCGACACTTTCGTAATACATGATGATGATGACATTTGACCCAATTGATAATGAGGCCCATTTGCGTGCCTTTTCTCTTTCAGTAAGGCATAAGCAATGCTTTTCCCAGATTGAAAAAGCGCTGCTTGATTTTGCGAGCATTTCAGAGCACACTGCTCTAAACTCATGAGATACTGAGAAACGTTCAAAGGCAGCTTTACTCTGAAAAAGGAATCGCGACACGGACTGAACCGCGAAGGCCGACAAAAATGCAATGCAATGCAATGCAATCCAATGCAATCCAATGCAATATAATGCAATCCAAACGGAAATCAAATTCTTATAGAAATTAATTGCAACTTAATGGATAGCCCTCGAAATAAAAGTAAGACCCCTATTTCATTGTCTCGTAATTCACGGCTGCCCCATTAGGCAATGGGACAAGAGTTAAGCACTCTTTAATCACTGTCTAGAATGTTTAAGATTAAACAACACTGTTTAGAAGTGATTTTCATCTTAGCCTAACGGTTCATTGACCCGTATGGCTGTGATTCCTGTTGTCACCGTTAAGCTATCGTGGTGCATATGCACACTTTGAACCTGGAAAAACGACATCAGCAGTGTCGTGGAGCGACACTACAGTCTGGAGATGAAGAGCACCAAATATTCGGAAATATTCGGAATATTCGGAATATTCGGAGGTTAAAGTTTAACAGGATTGTTTAGAAGCGATCCTTCTTAGTTACAAGGACTTCAAAGAATTTAAGAGTGGTAAGCACGCTGATCATGTCGGTAAACGCGCCCGTCAAGTTCGCACGCTCTCATTTGCGTCAAGTTCTTAGCTTGCGGCAACAACAGGGAAACTATTCAGCGCCCCGGCATTGCAGCGTTGCTGTGTCGCTGCGCCGCCCCTGTGGTTCCCGATGCCAGCCCAGCGGCCCGATGCCAGCCCAGCGGCACGATGCCAGTCAGCGGCCCGGTGCCAGTCCAGCGGCCCGATGCCAGTCAGCGGCCCGATGCCAGCCCAGCGGCCCATATCAGCCCAGCGGCCCGATGCGACCCGATGCCAGCCCAGCGACCCGATGCCAGCCCTGCGGCCCGATGCCAGTCAGCGACCCGATGCCAGTCAGCGGCCCGATGCCAACCCAGCGGCCCGATGCCAGTCAGCGGCCCAACGCCAGCCCAGCGCCTACCTCTATATCGGGAGTCGTCATACTGGGTGAAGAACGTGGCGGCTGCGGGCCGGACGAACAGACAGAGCAGTGACACCGCAACCACGATGTGCGCCACGAGGCCGGTGGTCGCCATCACTGCCTGCCGGATGGAGCTGCTCCCAGACTCCGGGTCAGCACAATCTGGCCAGCACAACTTCCTGCACACACTCCTGCAGCGTCCACAATCCGGTCCGACGGAAGGTGAGATAACGCCGGCAGTGTCCCGTCACAGGGGTTTGTGAAGCCACCTCATGCTTCTGACTGATTTCCTCCGACCGACAGAGGCGCCGCACGCAGGCGGGTAACACGCCTGCGCAGGTCCAAAGTCACGCCTACCGGCCTCACCCTATGGAGCCAAACTCAACTCTCCCTCCTCAACCGACAACGGACCAGTCACGGCCCTTCCCTCCATCCGTGACGAGCAGTGCACCCAGTCACAGACTCCCTCTTCGAGTCGTCATAAACGTTCCTCGATGTCAGGCTCCGAAGCCCTTGAGTCAACGCCAACGACCGCCGCCGAAGGCACGCCGACAGCACTGCCGGTAAGATCACTGGCGGCGGCGCACCCCAGCCCGCTGCCGTAAGCACTGCGCCGCTGCCGGCCGCCTGCTGCCGCCCGGCAGCGGACGGCCGGGGCGCCCCCAGAGCCGGCGCTTGCGGCGGACGCCACGACATCGGAGCCGGCGCCGGGCCGCCGCCGCCGCCGCCGCCGCCGCTGGGACGCTCCAGTTGCAAACGCCGCGCCCCCTCCAGCCCCCACCCCCTGGCGACCCTCCGCGGGGGTCGGCCTCAGCTACCCTGCAGTGTCAGTTCAGCAGTGGCAGTCCGGTCGGCTAACGGCCGATTGTTGTCGGCTGGGGTCGGGGCGTCTGCCGGCCGCGGGCCACGCAGCAGAAGACCGGCCTCCGTCTCCCGCTGCAGCGGCGGGAGACACATCTCACTGTCGGCCCGACAGCGGCATAGGCAGCTCATGTCGCGCAGGAGCCCCCGGTGGCCAGAGTACGAGCACTTCACTGAATTGACTTGAGTAGCCTGACATAAATCAAGTTAGTTCTGCGACTTGAGGAATTGAGTGATATCGGATAATTATGTCGCGAAGCTGACCCCATCCTTATGATCTAGCTCTCGCAGGATTTATCCCAAAGCCTACGGGAAAAGTGGCCGCGATGTCAATTAAGGCGTCCGTTCGTCATACCCAGAGTACCCATTGGCCACTCACCGCGCCATAAACCACTCACCGCGCCATTGGCCACTCACCGCGCCATGGGTCACCCACCGCGCCATTTTAGGTTACCGTCCACACTCTTCCTTTCTATCGGCTTCACTGGCTTGTTTGGATAAGCCACCGACACCAATGAAGGTCCCACGACGTGAAGAAGCATGTGCTGCGGCGATTCCTCTCACTGCTTAATTGTGTTACGCTGTCAGAGGCGGCGTACAGACTGTGCCAACGCCACCGGACCCAACCTGGACCCGCACAGAATGTTTCAGATGCGTCAAGGTGACGTAGAGGCGGCACTCCAGCGACAAACTCTGATCAGCTTGCGATCGAGGGTTGTCCACATATTGGTGGAGTCCAAACTGGCATGCCCTGGGTCGGGTATTTACCCCTGTATAAACATTGGGACGCGCTGGAAGATCCGTACCAAACGAATAGACAAAGGGATGACAACACATCTGCCCTTCTTTTCTCAATCACTGCTTCATGCTGGATCCTAGCAACGCGCCGGTTATACGGGGCGGGCCGCGTGCATCGGCCATGAGCCCCGTGCCGAGAGCCCAGCCCGAGCGCTCACGCGCACCCCAAAGAGCAGTGCCTGCGCGGGGTGGGGCGAAAGGGCTCTGTTCGAACCAAACACATAAATGTGCAGGACAGGAAGAGGAAGCAGGGAGAGAGGAGATAAGACAACGATAAAGAGAGAAAGACGAAAAGAAAAGACGCGGGAGAGAGAATGAGAGGGAGAGAGAGAGAGAGAGAGCGAGAGAGCGAGAGAGAGAGAGAATTAGATGGAGAGAGAGAGCGGCAGCAAGAGGGTGAGAGAGAGGGAAGAGAGAGATGCAAAGGAGAGAGGGGTATGTAGGGGGAGAAGAGAGAGTGGAGAGAGAGAGAGAGAGAGAGAGAGAGAGAGAGAGAGAGAGAGAGAGAGAGAGAGAGAGAGAGAGAGAGAGAGAGAGAGAGAGAGAGAGAGAGAGAGAGAGAGAGAGAGAGAGAGAGAGAGAGAGAGAGAGAGAGAGAGAGAGAGAGAGAGAGAGAGAGAGAGAGAGAGAGAGAGAGAGAGAGAGAGAGAGAGAGAGAGAGAGAGAGAGAGAGAGAGGAGAGAGAGAGAGAGAGGAGAGAGAGAGAGAGAGAGAGAGAGAGAGAGAGAGAGAGAAGAGAGAGAGAGAGAG
>NW_023596461.1:40776201-40790618 GCF_011947565.3 Pollicipes pollicipes
TAGTAGTAGTAGTAGTAGTAAGTGGCGTTAGATTAAGTGGCGTTAGATTAAGTGGCGTTAGATTAAGTGGCGTTTCTAAGGATATTGGACAATGGCACGGTCAGTGCTATGCTTTTGTGACGCCAGCAGAAACATTCACCGGAAAAAAACGTTACCTTCTTTCGTTATTGTCATGTGCAAGACGTCTGATACAAAATAAGGAAACACTGTCCGGAGGAAATGCCACCTTAGCTGTGTCTTTCAAATACCGACATGATTTTTATTTTGATGTATTTTAACCCAAACTGAACCATGTTTTCAAACGTCATTGGGGCAGAAAAATAAAGAAACATGATCATTTCACCCGTTACTGAAAAGAGCTCGCATATTCGCACATATTCACGTTGGCGTTTGATGAGCGTGGACTAAATGTGTTTGAACTGCTGTTTCTAATCGTGCCTATCGCGAAGTAACCGCAGGCAGACAGCTGCCTGCCTCCTTACTGCCCTTCAAGAATTATTTAATGATATGGAATGAATGATGAGCGTGTCATGGAGATGTTTTGCTCTTTCCGATACTTTTTCGTGTTTAATGTAAGCTAGGTTTTGGTGATGCATCTTTATCAATACCAACTACCTGTATGGCATTCTCCATCAGGGGATGGGTGCTTCATCACCCGACTCAGAAAGGTTCTGGAAACCAGCAATGATTGTAGTCAATCATTGATAATTTCTCTGGCTATTTGACTGAAAGTCTAAAAGGAGACGGGGAACAATCGTAGATGATGCTTGCGACTGTGAACTTGATATGCTCGCTGTTCCAAGCACATCACTTCAGCTCCCAAACGCTGATTAAGTAACTGCTCTGACACAGCAAGTCAAACCCACGAATCGGTTCAAACTAGCCATGCTGCATAAGCTTCCACATCACGGAACCACGCCAAGAAGTCATATTACATGACTTCTCAGAGACTGTACTCGACAGAAGGCAACCTAACAAACCACCACCACGCTGCGGGTCAGCCACATGCAGTCATTTGACACTGGCGCTGCTTCGAGTCCCGTGGGCAGTCGCGGCTCCGCGCCGCTCGCGCGTGCGCCGCCGCGCGCCCGGCCGCGGTGACGGTCTTTTGTGCTCGTGCGCCAGCCCCTTCAGCCGCCCACCCAAATAGAGGCTGCGTGAGCGGCCGGGAGCACGCGTGACATTGAGCCGGGCTGGGCGGAGCCACTCTAGGGGCAGGTCACCGGTGTCCCTCGAGGCCGCGGTAAACAAAACACTGCACGGGCCCACAGCGGCCGGGGCCGGGGCCCGGGCGCGTTTGAACTGGCGTCGGACCAGGCCGTTCATCGTGGATCTTGTAAACGGTACAGCCGGGCCACCAGCCCGGGTGCAAACGGGTGGAGGTGGACTTCGTCATGCCGGCCGCGCCTGGCTAATTTAATCCCAATAGCATCAAGAACGCCTGTCTGACGTGCTCCGCATGCAACGGCCCCGTCTGCTGCAGTCGAACACGCGTTTGATCTCCGGTGTTTTCCTTGAGCCGCATTCGTGGTATCGCGTCTGTTACAGTCTCTTACCTATTTGCTTTGCCAGAATCAATGCCGCTCTGGTCAAACCAATGCAGGTTCATGCAGCATAGAAAAACATTGGTCAGCTCTGTTAATAAGCGCCGCAGTTCCTGTCACGGAAAGGTGTCCGAAAGAACACAGAGTTTTTGCACGATTGAAGCAAGCGCTTCATTGCTTGGGTGTGTCCATGGCAGTGTCCATTGCCTCAAAACGTACGAAACCCACTAATTACACGAATTCATTCGGTTGCTGGAGCTCGAGAAGGGCTGGTGTGACAGAGCTGTATGGCTAATGGAAAATCCGGATGTGAAAGGCAAATGCTGTGTTTTTACTTTAAAAGGTGTTTCTTTCCCTCGCCCGGCTCCCATCCGTTCACAGCGTGAGGTCATTACCACGCGTCCCTGAGTGGCTGACTGCCCTGCGGCAGTCGCTGCACGCTGACGAGTTGGCGGGACCGCCCGCGGGCCACACCGCACGCTGTGTTTGAGTGGAACGGAGCCTGGCGCCGCCCAGCTAAACACCGCACGGCTTATAATGGAGAGGGTGGCTGCAGTCGGGGACGAGCTGGCGGGAGACGTGGCGCCGTATTTACGGCGCCGGGCCAGGTCCGCGCTTCTGCTGGTTTACATCCGTCCATTGTATGGGCGCGGTCGGCGCCCGGTTCGAGGCGATCGCGGCGCGCTGACGCACCGGGTAGCAGTAGCCGAGGCACGCGCCGGCTCCACCGGAGAGCGACGCCAGCGCTCCGCCACCGAGCGATCAGAGCGAGTGGACGCAACGGGTAGCGGTAGCCGGGGCACGCGCTGGCTCCACCGCAGAGCGACGACGGCGCCAGAGGCCGGAGCGCCATCATTGCTCGAGAAAGTGCCAGATGAGCAGGGGATCTAGTACTTTTGAGAGTTCGAAGGTGTTTTCTCCCTGCAGTTTCCGTTGTGATGATTTTCGCAAAGTTGGATGGACTCGTCCCCGTTCCACACGTAGCGGAGCTCACGCAGAGAATAAAACTGACTGTGCCGACAGTTGAAGGAACAGAGTGCCTCGGTGCTACCAAGGGCCCGCAAAACATGTATCGTTACAAATCGACACGAAGCAGACACGGCGCCACAAGACGTCCTCCACAGCTAATGATTTTATTGGACACAGTTAATAATTAACTGTATCAGGGCTTCGCGGCGTAAGTGACGCGATCGGAACATATCTCGCTCGTGATTCGACGATCCTTCGCGGAATCTTGCGCACCGCATGAGCCTTTGACTGGCAACAGATCAAAGCAATAGTGAGGAGCTGCGATACTGAGAGGGTCATCGACTGTATGTGTCAGTGGATAATGTAATAGCACTGCCACAAAGCAGTCTTTAGGGGCAGCGGTGTTCAAACTATGGAAGCATGACCTAATTTTGTGATCTTTTCTGTTAGGTCGAGGACACTCCGTCTGAAAATGTTTTAGCATGCAAAACCACTAAATTAACAAACATGGATCAACAACGGAGTAAAATTAAATCAAATCAAATTTAATATGCAACCAAATGCGTCCTCACCATACCATATTCTTGTGCCAGCCGTGCGCTGCCGGCCAAAATGTAACCGGTGCTGAGCGAGCGGAATTCACCTTACGCAGCGCTGCAGCGGGCACATACTCGGAATGGGTCTTACACACGAGCATGAGGGGAACAGACAATGTCAAAAGGCAATAGAGACAGGAGATGTGCTCTCAAACAATCGGCTCGATTCCTCTTACAACGTCGTCGTTCTACTCTCCAGATGTGGTAGTGGCTTGCGTATGTGGCGTGGTGACTTTGGGTTAGGTCAAAACACGAAAGAACGGCTAATCACGCAATCCGTGATTTCCAGGCAACCCAGCCATATTGTCAATGCTGGTCACAGTCGCCTTTTTGTAGGCACAGAGTACGGCATTGACATTCAAATATGGCTTTGCAGCTTAAGAGGGCGAATTTTGGAAAACGGGGTCCACATTTCAATTCGGGTGTGACTTTCTTGCGACGTATATGTCAATTTAAATTTAAACCCACTGGGCGTGATTGTCCTGCTAACAACGCTTTATGACGTGGTGGTCTATCATGGAGCGCCAGGACTTAGCGTGCCCAACCGGGTGACGTGCTACAGCACGCCCCACCTGCCGAGCTCCATCAGAGCAGTGTGAGCAGAGCAGTCTCGACTACGCTTTAACACCCATTGGATCGGATCAATCACAGCTAAATGTTGACGCTACCTTTCAACACTGGCGACGCTGGGCGGAGAGTTTTGCTCTCGCGCAGGGCGAGAGCGTGGAGGGGCCTGCACCCAAGCCAATACATACCTCACTGTCAGCTCCCAACTGAAGCCGGCCGTAAGGACTGGTGCCCAGGGGCTTTGGTATCCTGCGACAGAACCCTACGACCAACCCACACGCCAGCACTAAAGTAACATTCCTGGCTGCAGATAGCTGAGCATTTGCATCATCAAAAAGCTAACACAAGCAATTTTGGTGGCGAAGTAGACGAGGTTGTCTCTTACGTCCATGTTAAGAGTTATGTGCTATGATATGGTGCCATAAAGTAAGCAAATAAATTACTTATAAATAAACTGTTTTTCCGATGTTACGGAAAGTAATTTGTTACTCTCGTGTAAATGTTAGGGAGCTCGTGATCAACTCTCTCTAAAGTGAGTTACGGAGCTTGTACCGATCTTCACGTGCATCAAACAACACCAAAATCAACGGCATCCAAGTCAATTTCACGCCCGCCCGAAAACGATGGGCTACGTCTGTAGTTACAGTTTATAAGAGCGTGTCGTCAACCATCAGGAAGCGGTGGTCCCACGGGTGCACCTATACAGTGAGTTGAGTAAAGATTATGACAAAGTCAAATGCGTTCTAAAAGTGCGGGCGGTTTCGCTACAGAGGTCCCGAAGTTCGTATCAGCGAAGGAAGGGGCACTGGTATAAAGTAGCGCCATCAATCTGTCTCATTGCATTGGCAAGAATCAAGAACATATTTGACAGATAACCGCCTCCGCCCATACAAACGCCTCTAACTCGCGCTGCGCCCTGTCTCCGGCCGCCGTCAGTTTGATCACATGTTGGACGTGCGTTAGGAGCTGGGCTGGCCTACTGCCAGACAGCTCTGCTGACAGCGCTCCTTTAACTGACATTAACTTGCCTCATAAACCACGTGTTACCGGCTAACCGCAGGTTCGTGCCTCTCAGATATAGGACAACTCCTTCCTTTGCTTACACTCTCGTAATGACTCTGATCTAGCTCTCCTGCGTGTGAGAACGGAGACGCGTAGGCGGCGCCTCCTGTACAGCGCCGTACAACTCGACAACAGCTTCTCTCCGCGATTACGCACTTAATCATTCGCGTCTTTCATGTGTAAACTGTGCAATCACTTAGCATCAAATATATATATATACATATATATATATATATATATATATATATATATATATATATAAAGTGTGTGTATGTGTGCGCGTCCCTTTATGTACTTGAGGTGATTGTGCCCTCGATGTTTGATATTTGCTAACTGTTTGATTGTTGCTACTAGTGCTTTTTTGATATGGTTCTCCTCTGGACCTTATCGACTCATACCCGGAGTAACCATTTTATGTTGGAGAGTGTTTCAAACGTTAAAACAGACATGCATACAGACGGGAAAAAAATCATTAAAATCCGTGCTGATGCACATATTTCATGAATTCCCGAAGCCTTCAAACGTTAAACTTACCTAAACTCTCCGTCATTCAAGAACATTAAGTCAATGGATGTAAGTTTTTGCCATTTTAGTTACTTATGACATGGCTTGAAAAGTCAGATACGATTCTGGTAATTCTGGGGAATTCTAGATTGACGTTTGTAATTTTTTTGTAACTTATGGTTTCAGCAGTTGTGATCAAGGTGCTGGCACATGTTGGGTGGATGCCCTAGGCAGGGCTGCACTCCTGTGCAGTTTTATAACACATTTTGCCTCGGTAAAGACCCCAGGGATCGTGTATTCGATATTTATTACCGAAATGGTGGCATTAGCTCGTTGTTCCGCGTATTACTGGCGCACCTATGGGCTGGACACCTTACAGATGCCGGTACTTTAGGCTGCACCATGCAGTTAGTTTCTTCTCTTCATCTGTTCTGGCTGCTGAAATCTAACACCAGTTTTTGAAAACACCCCTAACTGGCCGGTTCGCGGGTGAGTCACAGACAACACCACGACGGCGGGAACGGCCGCGGGCTCTTGGGCTCACGTTGGGCAGCGAGTCCTCGGCGATTTTGGGGAGCTGGGGAATCGACATCACGGCTGAGGCGTCGCATCGTACCCCGGGCGCCGTGAGACGAGGTCGGCACGTGAACCAGACGACCCACAAAAATCTAAAATCCGCGAACAGACGGTGCTCAAACGCCACGCTCCACCAAGAAACTAGGAGTCATGCCGATGTAGGGGAGTTCTATTGGCGGTGAGGCGGAACGGAAGCGGACATTAATGTACGCTCAGAGTACAGCCAGGCTTCCTAGGCTGAATGTCCATTGTTCCTCCCCCCCCCCCCCCTGGCATGCCTTAGGCCACAATTTTCCCATTTTCCTCAACAACCCGAGCACTTTTTTTCAAGCCAACCATTAGCAAATGAGGGCCCGTTTTCAGCCGTTTAGACTGTTGGATCCTACGAGACATTTAGGGGTATACTACAGGCCAGGAATTGAACGACAAATCGGACATCCTTGCAGCCTGACGACTGCCTCCTCCACCGTTGGGGCTACCTTACCACAGAACTCATTAATTCCACCCTTGGTAACCGTCCCTCCTTTCAGATCCCTACACCCTACGCTATACCACCTGATCTCCTCTACCCCCCGCCCCCCCCCCCCCTCTCCGCTCGTGATCGCCCGTCACGGGCCCGCCGAGCTGACCTCAGCCACACGGCACCTGACCCTCCCCCGACCGGGGGGGAGGGAGGCAGGGGGCGGCCAGGAGCGCGACCGTGCTGTTGGCCTTGGCACGGAGGCGAAATGTCAGCGGCCGGGTAACCAGCGGTTACCGGCGGTCAGCACGCGGCAGGCCGACCGCCTCCCGGACAGTCGGCTCGCCCACGGCTAGACAGGCGCCTGACGGACAGGCCTGACACTTGACACACCAAACACCTGACACTTGACACACCGTCTGCACACTGAACGATAGCCGTGGTGGTCGATAAACAGCCTGAGCTATGGCAGACGGGCTTACCGCCTGGCGGCTAGGCCGGACGACTATCAGACAGGTATTGACCCTGCCAGACAGTCTGACGCAGGCAGACAGGCTTGCCGCCTGGCAGGTGGGCCGGGCGACTATCAGACAGGTCTTGACCCGTCAGACAGTCTGACGCAGGCAGACAGGCTTGCCGCCTGGCAGGTGGGCCGGACGACTATCAGACAGGCCTTGTCCCTATCAGACAGCCTGACGCAGGCAGACTAGAGGATGAGCACGGACACTGATGAGCAGCCAGACCCCAAGCAGATGGATCTGGTCTCTGGCAGACAGTCTGAACACGGACGGTCTGGTCCCTGAAAGACAGGCTTGGTCCTTCAAAGACAACTCGACTTTTGTGAAACGGTGCATCGCCTTTGTCCAATAGCCTCACCAAAGGAACTTACCTAGGCCTTGGCAGAGAGCGTGGTCCCATAAAGACTGATGTTTTTGTAGGCGGACGGCTCCGTCACACCCGAACAAGTGCCCCAGGTAGACATCGGCGACTCCCAGACAGGCTAGCAGTCCTTGTCAGTCCGGTGATCGCTACTTAGCAAACAGACGATTAGCCGCTCCAGACAGACCACACGTGGCCCTTTTATCGGGCCACTGAAAGGCCCGGCAGCAGGTCGTATTTCGCCGCGCCGGTAGGCAGGTTCGACGTGAATCACGGCGAGCTGTTTTCATCAGAGAACAGCCTGGGCAGCGGCTGTCGTAGGCGGCCTGTTTTCGCCAGACTGCTGAGGGCCACTTGGGACGTGGCAGTCTCTCCAAAACATAGGGCGACTCTCTAGGACGAGTGTCGTGCTCGTACAGCGGCAGCTTAAACGAGCCTTCAAATGGCACTGTTTTGGACACTACTGCGAAGATGGCTGAACTATGTAAAGTCGTGCAAAAACCTCGTGTAAAGTCGTGTAAAGTGGTAAAGTCGTGCACAGGTGAACTTTGAGTGAACATTTTATTTCCTTGTATTTCAGTGTAAATTAACGTTAATCCGTTCAAACGCCAAACCAGATATCACTTAAGTGTTAAGGACCACACTTGGTGAATCACGATGTTCTTCTGCCCTCAAAAGATCAGAGCGGGGACTTAACTTCAGATCAGACCAGATCAGAGCGGGCACTCTTGGATGTCGAACTGCGAGGACTGGATGCCACATATTTTGCCCGCTGCATACGAACATTCGCAGCGTTCGACGACAGATGTCAAGCGTGTTCCGTTAGGCGCCGTACTTGCATGGTGGTTATATGGAAGGGTATCTACGTGACTACGCTCGTGAGCCACTAAAACAAGCATTATTAAGGAGGTCAAACTAAAACTTTCTTCGGGTAGCTGAATCAGACAGCGAAAGCCTTCGTCCGGTCTCTGCGGTGTTGCCGCAAACATATACAGGATGGGTCGAGCCTGTTATCGCCAAAAAGGAACGGCACTAAAGACTCGACTGGAGGAATGAACAAAACAAGGTGCTGTGAAGGTGCTTCAAAAATGTGTCTCTTTTTAAATGGTGAGGCGGTCAGAACCGGACGGCCTAAGCGTTCACGTTTTCTTTTGAAAAGTTAAGGCCTCCAATGTGGCTACCAACAGGATACATCCGAATACGTGCACTATTGTCAACACAATCTACCCATAGTCATCAGACGCCTGCCTAGCCACCAGCGAGCAAATTTCCTTAGCGTTTCTGACAACCGTGCTGCTTTTCACGGTTTATACCTGTTCGAGCAACAACAAAAAATGTCTTTGTAACAGCTTACCACTGATGCATGCTATTCTTATTTCTGTCCAAAATTAATCAACGTGATGCGCTCCAACTTACCTGCATAACCCGACAATGGGTCTCCTTTTTCAGACCGCAAAATCACTTAGAAGTATAATAAACTGGCATAAAATTGCGCAAAATTTATAGTGCAAAGTTGCGAATTGGCCCGCTTCTGCCGTGATGTGATTTAACTTTGAATTGACTATTCAGGTTATACTGTACAATTATGACTATTCAGGTATTACAAGTCAGGAATGCACGGTACAAATAGTTTTAAGAGGTAGCGATAGGTCGTTGCTGGGTTACCCTACCCCATTCCCGCCAAAATTTAAGAGACAAGTGGAGTGCCTCGCTCAGGCGCCCCCCCCCCCCCCTACGAGGAGGCCCATTTTGTCCAGGAGATTCCTGGGAAAAATTGTCCCCACTCAAAATCCTTGGTAACGCCTTGGCTACCTAGCAATACAGTTCATCCTATTCAGGCCCACCCACTTTGTCCGAGGATAAAACGGCACCAGGCGAATTGTTACTGTGAAATACAATCCTGTTGCCTCACCTATTATCAAACGCGAAATTGCGTGGCGATGAGGACATTCAGGGATATTTATACTGAGAACGGCGTACTCATGTAAAGGAAATTGTTCTTGTCTATGCAAGCCATTAGGGTGCGCCAACAGCATTCGATAATTTTTGACAAGAACAAAGGCCAACGGCTAATATGTATTTTTGGCTTTGACCTTGCTTACTGGTTAGTATATTAAATTAGGTGTTAAAGCCTGGCCCACATATTTTCGGCTTAAGACGTTGACAGAGTGTCCAGTTCTCAATATCTGACCTCTGGATGGAGAGCCGGCAGTGACACCACCTGGCGGGCGTCCAGTGACCCGTCAGGCGGTGTCACTGTCTGGCCTGGAAACGACATACTGAGCTTCTGCTCGCTAGAGTGTACCCTTGTGGTGACACCAGCTGACCTTGCGTCAAAACTCTCAGCCGTCCCATCTGACAGGGCCATCGTCTGCCAAGTTTAGCAGCAACAACCCTCGCCCCACTTCGCAGTGACGTCACCCGCTGCTCCTCAGCGGAATCGTCGGCCCCATTTCGCAATGCCATCGTCGGCCGCGTTTCGAGGCGGTATTGTCCGCGCTTTTCCGCGGTGACGGCGCCTGCTCCGTTTCAGCAGTGACCAGCCAGCCGTTGCTGGATGGCGCGCTGGTCGTCACTGAGCTGGACCTGTGCGTCCAGAGGAACGCCATCGAGCACCGCACGCAGCGCTTCGAGCGCGGCATCACCGGGCCGGCTCTGGTCGTGCGTCGCGGCCAGGCCTTCGAGATCTACATTCGCTTCAACAGGAAATACACAGAGGATCGGGACAACATCTCACTCATCTTCAGCGTCGATGGTAGGCGGAATTGCCTTGTCTGGGAATATTTCAGCCGGGGTGTAACCTAACGTAACTATCAGGATTTCACCTGTTATTTTACCATGTCGCCAACCAGCCAAAGCATTTCACCGGCACAAAGGCAAAACAGACTGGCGTGTAGCTTTGTAAGTTAAAAGCACCTATGCCCACATATTCATCCTGAGTATTTATCCTAAGTACCAGCTTACAATCCCTCCTTTCACCGAGCTGACTTCAAACAAGTTTCCGTTGAGGTCCGTCTGGGGCCAAGAATGAAAGGTTTTGCGTTGAAGTGAGGGGGCCAGCAGAGTTCCGGGTGGTCTCCATCCGCGGCTCACCGGGGACCAGGTTATCACCATTTAGGGACGCTCAGAAACTACAAGGGTCAGGGGACCATTAGGTATCACCGAGTAGGGCGCGGGAACGTCCCGGACGCTTATCAACCATGGACTACCGACACCGAATTCCATCCGCCATCCTACTGTTCCGTCAAGGACTGTCGTCTTCCCGTCCTGACGAACCTTCCGCCCAGCGCCGCGCGACCCTACCTGCCTCCCCCTTCCCTGGCATGGCCGGCGGCAACCGGTGGGACTGGGGTCACCTCGCCGCCCACGCCCCGTCGGCCGCACCGCCCGGCTGCCCTCTGCCGCGTGCCGCCGAGCGCCGCTCCAAGGTAAACAGCGGCGGGGGCGGCCGGGCGGCGCTGGGCCGCTCGGCTCTGCAACCGCGGTGGTATGGACAGGGCAGGGGAGTGGGGCTGACAGCGCACGGTGATCCAATGCATCCTGTTAAGCGGTGTTGCTGCGGGGATGGAATCTGGTTAGACAAACGGCGTCGGCGCTCATGGTTATGTGGCATATTTATTTGTTTCCCTTGCGATATCGCTCAGACTGATGCACTGTGAGTGTCCGATATGTGCAGCTCATGCCAACTGAAAGCTGCATTGTGCGGAAGTCTGCGCGCGTTAAAGCTATAGCATTCGAAAGGCGGCGCAATGTTGCCTTTTCCGCTGTTTTCCCCTGTTTTGTATTGCTTAAGATTTAGCCAGAACCTTTTGATTACATTGATTTCTGCTATCGGCGCCCGCGCAGTGCTTTTTCGTGAGTTCTGGCCACACCATCTGATCGTGAAATGCCGGGTAAACAACAGCGCCTCGCGGTGGAAGTCTGCCGTGCCATAATGCTCGGCACAGTCCGTCCTGCCCCCTGACGCTACCTGACCTTCAGCGCGGCGGCGCTACCGGTCCCAGGTCATCCAGTCGTGAACAATTGGCGAACGCCTGAAATGGCTCGGACCCAGCTCGTCACGGTTGGGTAAATCCGGATCCGAATCCGAATCCGAACCAGCTGAACTATCGGGACACACCGCACGATTTTTCCACGCATGTGTTGTTGTTGCCTGAGTCTATTGTTCGCACAGGCTGGCCTCCGATTGCCATGACTGGCCTAGCGGTGTTACAGCGGTGCTTCTGTGGTTTGGCGGGCGCGACAGCGTGCTCGCGCAGTTCTCTCACGGGATGATGTGGTTCTGCAGGCGTGGAGGTGCCGTCGCTTGGCCACGGGACGCTGGAGGCCATTCCGGTGACCCGCGAGGAGCCCACCTCCTCGGACGCCTGGCGCGTGCAGATCGTGCAGAACGAGGGCGACAAGATCACGCTCAGTGTGAGCAGCGCGTGAGCCTCGAGTCCATGCCGTCGGCTGCCGACGCTGACTAGTGCCTGGCGGCTGAAAACGGTCCGTTGAGCCCCGCTGTCCCCAAATCTCGCTCCAACCTGAAGGGTACGACTTCGTGCCGCTCCTCCCTGGTGTTGTGTTGTGTTCCTGGTACATGCCAGGCGATGTGGGAAAGTGAGTAGCCGATGTGCCCTCTGTTATGAAAGCTTGCCTTGAGTGGGTAGATTATTCATCGCTTGCGTCCGATTTTGGTGGATTTCTTACCAAATCCGTGCAAGTTTTCACTGTTCTCATCAGTCCGTAAAGCTATCACCTGTACCCACATAAGACGTTTACGTCGAAGAGGTTGCTGTCTATGTCGGAGTCGCGTCACCCAGCCCTTTTGGACACGCAGGTGACACCATCAGCCAAATGCAATCGTCGGAAAGTGGAGGATCGACGTGGACACGAAGACGGGCGACCATTCATTGAGCTACACCCACCCGGACGTGATGTACATTCTGTTCAACGCCTGGTGCCCCGGTGAGTCTTGCCGCAACGGCGTCAGTGATGACGTTCAACAGTGCTTCGTGCACCATCTGTCTGACGCTCTGTGCAGCTCAGGGGATCGCTGTCCGGCATGTGCATACCACTGGCGGGCGTCCGCTGAGGCTCGCGCGAAGAGTCAACAGGAGAGTTCCGGAGACCTTGATGGCGGCCGGGAGAAAGGACGGCGTCTGTGTGGTCTGCGTGGAATGGCTGGGCTGACTGGTAGAGGCTGCGCAACATTCGAACCGTCGCTGTCCCGGTGTGGCGCTGCACTTTGGCTCGTGGCATTGACTCTGGTATGCAAACCGCGTTTCTGTTTACACTCTGTGGCTACATCAACAGTCATGAATTCGTTTCGTGCTGCAGAGAAGGCCTGTTTGGTCGCCAAGTCGCCAGCTTCACTTGTGACAACTTGACGAAATCTGGGCTGTTCTGGTAGTGGGCAATGCTCAGGAAAACTAGCACTACATTCGACTGCCTGCGTTTTTTTCATCCCATTCCACTCAAACCGTTCGTTTAACTCAAAAGCTGGAATTGTTTTAATGTTTTATATTTCCTTATTTCAGCTTGGGGCTACTGCCCGACGCATCCGCGCTGAGGGTGCATTCTGTACGCCAGATGTCAGTTTCTACTGCGTGTCTGCCAGCCCTGTAGTGACGCTTGAAGCAATGTCCCTTGTGCACCAGATGACAGTGTGCTCTTACTGAACGGCGCGCGTTGAGACAACGTCCTCTGTAAACCAGACGAGTGTGTTCCTGTCGGACGGCACCTGTTGAGCTGCTATCCCCCGTGCACCAGACTACAGTGTGTTCCTGTCGGACGGCACCTATTGAGCCGTCGTCCTCTGTGCGCCAGACGACAGTGTGTTCCCGTCGGGCCGCACCTGTTGAGCTGCTGTCCTCCGTGCGCCAGACGACAGTGTGTTCCTGTCGGACGAGAGCGCCCGGGCCGAGTACGTCCTCAACGACGCCGGACTGCTGTACCGCGGCAGCCACAGCCGACTGCGCCCCACGCCCTGGAACTACGGCCAGTACGAGCCCAGTGTGCTCGACTGCTGCCTGCATGTTGTCGGCAAGGCGATCTGCAGCCGCCTGTCGGATCGGGCCGATCCGGTGGCCGTGACCCGAGCCATCTCCGCCATGGTGGGTACCCCATGCATCCGATAGTGCAAGATTTCCGCGTCGCCGTGGTCTCAGAGCGCTGCATCGTACTGTGTGCGCGGGATTTGGCAAGGTGTGTCACTTATTGAGTTTTCGCCAAGTTTCAGGTGACGTATCTGTTTCGTTCCCGCGCTGTTTCGCTTATTTCTCTGTTCTGTTGCGGTAGGTGGCGCACCGTGTCGCCTTAGACTTGAAGATGGCGAACTTGTGGCTCCTCCGTCACGAAAGGCGGCGCTGCTTCCGAAGCTTGCTGCGATACTCACGCCATAAACCCGACTCTTCACGAACCTGGCTTAGACCGAGAGTTATGCTGGACGAGTGTTACGATTGGTCTGCAAGTCTACCACCCGTGCAGCACCCGCAGAACGTCAGCCGGCGTGCGCACGTCTGCATCCCATCATCCGTGCTGTCCTGCTCCGCATGGCCTCAGCCGGTCTGTGCTGTTTCGTGCGCCCGTTCAGGCCTGGGTCGGTCGGTCCCACACGCAGTTCTTGTGTCTGCGCGTCACAGACCGCCTGGTGCCCACCTCGCCAGGTGAACCACTGCGACGAGAACGGCGTGCTGGTGGGCAACTGGAGCGGTGACTACGGCGGCGGCTCGCCGCCCAAGTGGCAGGGCTCGGTCAAAATCCTCCAGAGGTACTACGACACTGGGAAGCCTGTCAAGTTCGGCCAGTGCTGGGTGTTTGCTGGCGTGTCGACCACAGGTCAGTACTTCGAGCGGCAAAAGCTGCCCCAGAGTGCGTCGAGGCAGGACAGAAGCAGCGCTCTCAACTGCTACAGTGAGTCCCGCCGCTTTGAGTAGACCATTGCACAGTGTGTTGCCCGCGCGCTGAACACAGTGACTGCAGCCGTTGTGACTGGTGCAGCAGAACTTATCGCACTTCGCTCAAAAGTCAGGCTTAGAGATAAGTGCTGTAAGACGCTAGCATGAACAACATGATGCTCATCCTGTTTACTCTCTTGCATTCTTTCCTTTGTTTCGAAGGAACAGAGTTGATAAGAGGGCAGTAATGAAAACAAGCAGATGACAGGAATACCGGTAGCAGGTAATCTATGGCTGCATGTCCTTGCTCAGGACGCAGGAACCGAGGGGGGCAGTGGGGGCAGTTGGCCCCCCAACTTGAAAGCTAGGGGCGGCCGCT
>NW_023596461.1:40791618-40812705 GCF_011947565.3 Pollicipes pollicipes
TACTTCAAACAACTGATAAAGGAAGCTTGCACGATCCATGTTCGGCAAAACGTCACGGATTAGCACACTGTCACAGAAAGCCGCGACAGGGTATTCACCGCTGCAGAACCTAAATCGGAATGGTTGGAGCGCAAAGAGACATGATCTAGTCGATTCGAGGTAACAAATGCGGTTCGTGTGGTCAGTCTGACCTGACCCAGTCCGGTCCGTGATATCAGACTGAGGTGACCCCAGCCAGTCCGTGTGATCAGTCTGACCCGATCCAGGCCGATCCGTGTGATCAGTCCGACCCGATCCAGGCCGATCCGTGTGACCAGTCTGACCCGATCCAGGCCGATCCGTGTGATCAGTCTGACCGGATTCAGGCCGGTTCGTGTGATCAGTCTAACCTTACCCAGTCCGGTCCGTGATATCAGACTGAGCTGACCCCAGCCAGTCCGTGTGATCAGTCTGACCCGATCCAGGCCGATCCGTGTGATCAGTCTGACCCGATCCAGGCCGATTCGTGTGATCAGTCTGACCGGACTCAGGTCGGTTCGTGTGATCAGTCTGACCTGACCCAGTCCGGTCCGTGAGATCAGACTGATCTGACCCCAGCCAGTCCGTGTGATCAGTCTGACCCGATCCAGGCCGATCCGTGTGGTCAGTCTGACCGGACCCAGGCCGGTTTGTGCGATCAGTCTGACCTGACCCAGGCCGGTCCGTGTGAGCAGCCTGACCTGGCTCGACCCTTGCTGCGCTCTTCCGCAAGTGAGGATGGCGGCAATTAACGCCCGTTCGTGACGCCACCCGTTCGCTCCACTGAGGCCGGAACCCCACCGGACCACATCCGGGCGGGTGGCGCCCGGCTCGCGCTCCGGAAGCGCACGCCTTCCGCCCGTGCCCTCTGCACGGCCCCGAGGTCGTGACGCGCCAGCAGCGGGCCGCTCGGGGCCGGTCAGCGCTGTTGGCTGGGGGGCGGCCACCTTCAGGTGCGACGCGGGCGGCAGCGCACGAGCCCGCACGTCAGGAGGCCAGGGGTCCGAGAATCGGTCGCCACGGAACGCCGGCTCTCCCCTGCATCCAGTGGCTACGGTTCTAGCAGGACCTTTGAGCGGAGACCATTGGCACCTTACTTACCAGGTGATCATTATTAGAGGCAATATTGGCTCACAGTTATCGTGCACCGTTGCCGGTTCGCTCCCACCAATCGTGACCGGCATGCTAGTGGTCCGGGCCGGGCTCTGTTTTGCCGGGGCGGTACATGTTGCTCGACTAAGGAGCCGCTGTGTGGGGAATCCGACGTCACGTTCGCCACTCATTGTACAAAGACCATTGTGACCATGATAGCATCGCTGGGTATAATGAGCATTGTGTGCTTGGATTATAAACTGTGTGTAACAGTGAGTTTGGCTTTTACATAGCCATTATGTTTTCCAAGTTGGATTCTATTATTCCGCCGTGCAAACATGAATGCTGCGCACGTAACGCAGCAGATAGGGCCTCATGACGGGGAAACTGGCTCCGAGAACCGGAAGCTGATACTGCATGGGTGAAGCCCAAGACGAAACTCGTTAATCGGCAATTTAAACAGTGTTCCTGACTTGCAGCGTGACCCAGGTTAAACGTCTGAACTCGGAATGCTGGAAAATGTAAGTGTGCCACCAGTTGGGTGGCTTGCTCGGTCTCTCCAGTGCAGCGTTATGCCCTGAAGTGTTCAACTGCCTTTCCAACATTATGTCTTTCAGTCCACCCTGCGTTGAGCCCCTCATTTGCACATCCGGCTCAAAAGCCAAGTGCGGTTTCCAAAAGCGAGCTCTGGGGTGTTCCGCATAATATCGTTTTTCAATAGGCATGATGTGAAACGCACATATTCGTTCTCGTGGACGATGTCTCGCGAATTCTCACTAACAAAAAGCTACCAAAAGAAAGGTGCCAGGAGGGCGTAATTTAGCCCAGCTACCGTTACATACATTGCACCAGTAGGTGATGTGACGTATGATACCCACTCGAGATCACAATTTGGAACACTGCGTCCAAAACAGGCAACAAAGTGGGTACAAGGCGGTTTGATCCACGTCCTCTGGAGACTGAAAGGCACGTGCCAACCAAAACACGTCTTATGCTGCAACAAAAGAAACGTCAGGAATTGACGTGGGAGCGATGGCTTATAAATCGATTTGCAATAGTTTCACTATCGCAATTTTGGGCCGATGTCTTGAAAATCCCAGTTGTTAATGCATTCAAACCTCCACTCAGATGTCTAGTGCCTTCGAAAGGAAGTCAAGTTTATTCATGTGAGATGTTTTTGATAGGCTAAACCTCAAGAGACTACAGAGAGGTTCGGTAGATCCAGATCAACACGGGAGACCTGTTCACCAATACATAATTTGCCAGTGTACATAATGTAGATCACATCCGGATCAAGGGGCCGAGACCAGCGGCAGTGACCGCTGCCATCCGCTCTTGATGCAGATGCGGTTATGCCATGCATGCGAACAGATGCTACGTAAGGTACAACTCGCCCATGAGATCAAACGCAGCCAGCAGTAATTGCCGCCGACACTGCCACGGGCGACAGGCGTACTCACCATTCTCGTTGAGCGCCACCGAGCGCTCCAGCAGCGCAAGCAACAGCAAGGTGATCTTCATCTGGACCGGACTTGGCATCACGGCTGCCGCGCGCTACAGAGGCATGCTAGTGTCGCACCGACGTCAACCGCGAGCGACTCCGCTGAGCTCCACGCCCTCGCGGCACTCCTCGGGACCGACGCCCTCGCAAAGGGAGCCACGTCCAACCGTCCGCGCCCCTTCCGTCCCAGGCGCCTCGGGTCAGTCTCGCGACGAGTTCCACTCGGCCAGTGCCCAGGCTCCCACCCGACACGCCGCCAGCCGCGCACTAAACACCACGCTCCAGTTTCCAGCGCCCGCACGTGGCGAGCATGCACCTGACCGGCCGGCCCAGGGCTCGACTGGCTCACACCGGATGGCAGAGGGAGCAGCGGCAACAGGCGGACGGAGGACGGACAGACGGGGGCGGCGCGGTGGCGGCGATGGAAGTCCCACGCGCTGAGGGGTGTGAGAAGCGGTCACTGGCGGTGTTCGTGCTCCCCCTCGTCACTCGCTCCACTGGTGTCGGCCTGCGGACAAAGACGGCTCCCCGATTCCCGTTCCCACGGTCCATGGTCGCGGCAGCGCAGACACGGACGGCGACGCTGCTGCTATCTAGTG
Organism: Pollicipes pollicipes; assembly: GCF_011947565.3. Classification (NCBI taxonomy): domain Eukaryota; kingdom Metazoa; phylum Arthropoda; class Thecostraca; order Pollicipedomorpha; family Pollicipedidae; genus Pollicipes; species Pollicipes pollicipes. The sequence goes on from NW_023596461.1 coordinate 40,794,829, forward strand.
ACTGAAATATGCAGCTGCGATTCGCGAAAGGTACGCGCTTGCTTTCCGAACCTCAGGACAGGCTTCACTGAAACAGCCGGTCTACCATTAAATCATGAGTATTTAAGATTTGAAAGGGCAACTGTGGTAACGCACACAGTCATACCAGCTGGTGGTGACATGTAATACTTCCTAAAATGGATTGTCCCATGTACCTGGACCAAACTTCCATGATGTCGCCTCCCGCCAGAATGTGCTGGCATGCACCACGATGGTGTCCGGAAGAAAGTCGCCCGCCATCCGCCCTTCTTTCCTCATCTTCACTTTATCCTGCATCCTTATAACGTGTTCTTTGACCAGGGCAAGCGATATGCACCAGCCATGAGTTGACTGAAGTGTCACTGGTGAAGATCCCGCGATGGCGCCGAGCACGTACCCCTGTAAGGTCCGTGAGCGGGCCAAGTTTCGGCGTCGGGACCCTAGGTGCATGTAGCTTTGTCCCACCATCATGGGTGTCGATTGATTTGCATACTTTTGGGTAGGCCACTAACCACCAAAGTCTAATTTTCTCTCTCCCCAACGGTGTGTTTGCCCCCTCCCGACCTTCCGGAGCCTAAGTATGTGTGCAAGTAATATGTTAAAAGAGAAAGCTCAGAAGTATGACAATTCTTAAATTTCTTACAGTTGTTTCACAGGTAGAAGGGATAATGAGCGTGTTAACTGCGATGTTAATTTCAGTTGAGTGCAGTTGACGGAGTTCCTCAAACTTTTAGAGGTCCGCATTCGTACCATGTTTTTTGGAGCATTTTCCTGTTTTTGCTGCATTCTGCATATCTTAATTGCACAGTTGTTAATTTTGCGAAGTTTTGTCTTGATAACTCTGATCAAGTTTTGTGTTATTGTCTGGGTGTTTTGACATAATTCAGCGATGTTGCAAGTTAGAGCATAGATCGATTTAATAACAAGTTTGTCGTTGCCCGGATTAGCGGAAGAGTCTCATAAGTTCCAAAAGAGTGAGTCAAAACGAAGTAAAGAAAACAGCAGAGAAGGCCAAACCATGCCTACCCAAATAATTATGGGCATCCTATTGCAAAATACATCAGTGAAGCATATTGCAACGAACACTTATGAGCCTGCGCACTCGCAGTCTTCGGAGCAAGGACACCGATAGGCCGAGGCTGCAGTTTCCATAAAGCCGAGCGGCGCTGGCCGCTGCAGACGTCACCAACCATCGGGCGCCGGGCGCACCCGAGAGAATGAGCGTCGCGAAATAATCCTTTCAAGGCTTTCAAAATTGGGTCATATCGCTCACAGATTAGACTGGGACACATATTTCACCTTTAAGTTTTTAATGTTTTCCTCTGAACAGCTTAACGGTTACAGCACCACGAGACAATAGAGATTTTTCTTCACCATTCCAGTCACACCACCAAATTCCAATACAATTTAGCGGTGCTGTAGATACCAATTCGTTCCTATTATCAATCCAAATATTGTATAGGTGAAATATTCGCCCTGACTGCGTTTCAAACATAGTCCCTGATGTCCTAAAGCGTTCAAAAAGGTACGTTTTTATATGTGTAGCCGTTCTCGTCCGCCCGTTGGCTACTGCCCGGTGATCGCGGGGGGGGGGGGGGGGGGAAGGGCGACGCCGTGCGTCGTCGGTGACTGCAACGCCGAACGTCGGGGTTTGTGTTTCTAAGACTTGCGGCATATTTATAACTGGCTTGCTGAATTTGTTGTTTGATTCTGAATGATGGTTGAACATTTCCAGGCGAGTGTGGTTTGGTCACGTCAATACACAGCTTTGATCCCAATTTGATCCGCACTCTATGTTCTTGGAGTCCATGGTTGAGTTTCATTGTCTCCGATGGTGTGTGGAGGATTACGATAAGTACGAGGTGAAACCAATCTCAACTTTAAAGAATCAGAATATTCACCAGAGCGCATGAACTAACGTCTGTCAAAAAGTCCTAACCTCTCAAGGTCACCACCCCAGATCAAATTTAAGCCCAAAGGACGGGGAATTCCATGGCAACAAATAATTGCCGGCCGGTAATAAATTTGCAAGCGCCAGAATGTTTACCACAGAAGGAAAAAGCGTCCGTCAAAAAGTGCCTGGCCTCACCAGGTTACTCTTCAACGTCAATCAAAATCCCAAATGACAGGCAGCTCAACATCACCAAAAAGTTACCAGCCGATGTCAACTTTTCAAGCGTCAGGACATTCACCAGGGCATGCACTGACGTCCGCCAAAAAGTTCTGACTTTCCGAAGTTACCCTTCAAAGTCACGCCATGGCTCAAATGATGAGGAACTCCATATTAACAATAACTTGCTAGCTGATTTAAACCGCTCAGCCATTAGAATATTGACCAGCGCATGAACTGGCATCCGTAAAAGTCCTGATCTGTCAAAAGTCACCCTTAAAGATCAAGGTCAGGCTGAAATGACGGGGAACTACACATCACAAAAATTGCCGGTCTATCTCATTTTTCCGAGCATCAAAACATTCAACAGTGCATGAGCTAGCGTCCGTCAAAACGCCCTCACACCTCAAGGTCAAGCCCAGGCTCAAAGGGCGGGGAACTCCATATCACCGAAACCGGATGATTTTGAATTTGAAAGCAACAGAAAATTTACCACAGTGGGAAATAGTGTCTTCTTGAGATTACTCTTGAAGGCAAAGCTAAGGCTCATATGACGGTAAACTCCATATCACCAAAGCATTACAGATCGATTTCAACTTGTAAAGGATCAGAATATCCACTAGCTAATGGACAATCGTCTGTCAAAGCCCCTTAACCTCTCAAGGCGACCCTCCAATGTCAGACTCGGCTCAAATGACGGGGAATTCTATATCACTGAAGTATTACCGGCCAATTTCAACTTTTCATACACCGGAGCATTTACCGGCACTCGAACTTAATAGAGTCTGTCAAAAAGTCCTGACCTCTCACGACCTCAAATCTAAAATCGGCCAGTCATTTGTGGGCGATATTTCCTTCTCCGTCCTTTGAGACTGAGCTTGACCTTGATGGGTGATCTTGAGAGGTAAAGACTTTCTGGCGGATGTTTTTTGCTTCAGTGGCGAATATACTGGTGCCAGAACGTATAAAATCGGCCGGTAATTTTTTGGTGATATGGAGCTCCCCGTCAATTGGGCCTTTGCTTGACCTTGAATGGCGACCTTGAGAGCACGGGACATTTTGATAGAGGCTAGTTCACGGGCTGATGAATATTCAAATGCTCCAAAAGTTGGAACTGGACAGTAATTTCTGATGACGTGGAAACATGACCATGCAAGGCAACATTGAAAGGTCAGGAGTTTTTACGGACACTGACTCCTTCTGAAGTGAATATTACTGTGCTTGAAAATTTGGAATTGGCAGAAAATTTATTGAGGATATGGAGTTCTCCGTCCCTTATCCCGGCTTTTTACCTTGAACGTCAAATGATATTGCAAAATAAATGTCATTTTGATGTCTGCATGCAAAAATTCACCATCCGATGTTTTCAGGGAAACAGGAGCTCATCGCCGAATGAATCGTCAACTTTACTGACACCCGGCTAGGCCGTCTAGCGGGATATTCTCACGTTACCACTCACTCGCGTCACGTCTAACAAGTTAATCCTGGCGCCATCTCTCAAAAAGCTCCGTCAAATTCCAACAAGCGACGGCTCTGTCCCCAGGCCGTGGCGCCCGAAATTGCAAGGTACACCGCGTATCTTGGATGGATGCTGCAGGTGGGCAGGACTTGCCGGGCTGGGCTTGCTGCTCGGGGAGGAGGGCATGACATGATAGCTGCTTGATAGCCTGAGAGCATCTGTCGGTCGGTTGGGCGGCCAACAGGCAATAATTCCGAATGAGTGCATTCCGCAGGCGGTTCTGTATCCCAATCTTGCATCAAGGTGTTTGTTGTGTAAGTCATGGCCGAGTGGCTGCTCCTAACACGTTTCACTTTACGCCCCCTGGTGTCAAGCTTCAGCATAATTGTTCAGCCGTATCCCTCAGCAGTTTTTCATGACGTACGCCACTCCAAAGGCACATGAACCTATCAGTGGCCTATGAGCTCAAGCTCCATGCTTTCAAGGGGGTCGGGGTCGGGGACAGTGCCCGCTGGCTCACGGCCAGGTGAGAACAGCTCTGTTGTGACGTCAGACCACGCGCCATTGTAGTTCTGTCCGAGCTACGCTGTGTGCTTGCATTTCAACCCATGTTTTAACCGACCTCATTCCAAGTTAGAGATGGGCAAGTCGTGAACCTTTTTCCATTAAACTCGATCGGGCAACAGCTTTATGACCATCCTGAACAAACATTGACGGGGTTTCACAACGATGGCAGTTCCACACTACACCACAGACAGTCCACTGGTCCACCGTGAACCTATCGTACCCATCTACGATCGGCTAGCGCGGCACCCAAGGACGGCTCCGCCCAGAGGAGAGCGCCGCGCCACATCACACCTCAACGCCAAAACACCATGAAACGCGACGATATGAACTGAAAAATGAAGAGCCCACGGGATGAATGTCGGTCACTGCGGCCGCCGATGGCCGGTACAAAAGACAGCCGTCGCCACAGCGGGCTCATGTCCACACCGCAGGCCGAGAGGTAAAGGGCCCCTAGTAAGAATGATCCGGCTGGCTCTGAGGGACCCTCTCTACACGAACATCGCCACCAGAGAGGGGGTTGATGATGTCCCACGGCAGTACCCCATCCACTCCGTCCGCGATGAACTGGAGCCGTGCACGCTTCGGCTGGCACGCCGCCGCGTTCCAAGCGTGCTCCTCTGTGTCGGCGGCGGCGGCACGGAGGCCGTGCGAGTCCCCGATGGCAGCAGGGAGACCGTGCGAGTCCCCGATGGCAGCAGGGAGACCGTGCGAGTCCCCGATGGCAGCAGGGAGCCCGTGCGAGTCTCCGATGGCAGCAGGGAGACCGTGCGAGTCCCCGATGGCAGCACGGAGGCCGTGCGAGTCCCCGATGGCAGCAGGGAGCCCGTGCGAGTCCGCGATGGCGGCCTGTGCTGTCAGCTGGTCCACCTCTCTCAGCTTGGCGTATACCTGTGCCAGCACGTCATCGGGCAGTGCGGAGATGCGGGCAGACTGCTCCGAGTACTTGGCCAGCACGCGCCGCCGGTAGGTGCTGCCGCGAGCTGATTGGTCCGCGGGCTGGGCCGCCGAGCCCGGTGCACCTCGTGGAACGACGTCTGGAGGGCGGGTGTCAAGCAGGCTGAGTTGAGGCGCCACCTGCGCAAAACCGGCACCAGGAATTACGCTCCAGGCACCTCCACATGTGGTCACAGGTCACTTCACATGTACTACACAGACTCATGACTCTGTTTACTGAGGTCGCTGTGAGGAGTCACGGGCCAGGGGCGATTTCCCGTTGCGTTGCGTGTATGCGACCTGCAGGGTGACGCTGTGCAGCACGGACAGCTGCAATGGCCAGTGAATACCCACGCCGTGGGGCTATACTAACACTTAACCGGCTATCAATGACAGTCTGTTTTCAAGACAGGTCAGTCGCCTGCGCCGCGCGTAGCGCGCATCTTGGGTGCCCCAGATTTACCGCGCGCCGATCGGGTCTCTTCGCGTCCTCCATGAAGAAGCCTCATCGGGCCGGTGTATCTCGCGCGTTAGAGAGAGAGAGAGAGAAAGAGAAAGAGAAGGAGAAAGAGAGAGAGGAGAGAGAGAGAGAGAGAGAGAGAGAGAGAGAGAGAGAGAGAGAGAAGAGAGAGAGAGAGAGAGAGAGAGAGAGAGAGAGAGAGAAGAGAGAGAGACGACACGACAGCGACAGCGACAGCGACAGCGACAGCGACGCGACAGCGACAGCGACAGCGACAGCGACGACAGCGACAGCGACAGCGACCAGCGACAGCGACAGCGACAGCGACAGCGACAGCGACAGCGACAGCGACAGCGACAGCGACAGCGACAGCGACAGCGACAGCGACAGCGACAGCGACAGCGACAGCGACAGCGACAGCGACAGCGACAGCGACAGCGACAGCGACAGCGACAGCGACAGCGACAGCGACAGCGACAGCGACAGCGACAGCGACAGCGACAGCGACAGCGACAGCGACAGCGACAGCGACAGAGACAGAGACAGAGACAGAGACAGAGACAGAGACAGACAGAGACAGAGACAGAGACAGAGACAGAGACAGAGACAGAGACAGAGACAGAGACAGAGACAGAGACAGAGACAGAGACAAGACAGAGACAGAGACAGAGACAGAGACAGAGACAGAGACAGAGACAGAGACAGAGACAGAGACAGAGACAAGAGACAGAGACAGAGACAGAGACAGAGACAGAGACAGAGACGAGACAGAGACAGAGACAGAGACAGAGACAGAGACAGAGACAGAGACAGAGACAGAGACAGAGACAGAGACAGAGACAGAGACAGAGACAGAGACAGAGACAGAGACAGAGACAGAGACAGAGACAGAGACAGAGACAGAGACAGAGACAGAGACAGAGACAGAGACAGAGACAGAGACAGAGAGAGAGAGAGAGAGAGAGAGAGAGAGAGAGAGAGAGAGAGAGAGAGAGAGAGAGAGAGAGAGAGAGAGAGAGAGAGAGAGAGAGAGAGAGAGAGAGAGAGAGAGAGAGAGAGAGAGAGAGAGAGAGAGAGAGAGAGAGAGAATCATGGCATCACACTCAAAGCAGCGTTTGCACGGATTATGGTGCAAGAGTCAAAAGAGCGCTCAGACGGATCATCGTGCCGCGGTCAAACTCTCCCCATACGCAACTCCCAAAGCACTGCATGTAAGGGCTTAGTCCGTGTAACCGACCTGGTCCGACGATGCCGACTCCTCGGCCGACAGCTGGTCCAAGGACGACGATCCTTCCGCGCACTCCCTCTCCCTGACCTTGCGCTTGCGGCTCCTGGCGGCGCGGTCTGGCGCGGCGGTGATGCCCAGAGATTGGCACATGTTGAGTACGTCCTTGCGCCGGAGCAGCGCGATTCGGCTGGTGCCCACACCGCTGTCGCCGCCTGCCGACTCACGCGCGTCCTTGATGATGCGCGAAACCGGCACGCCGGAGAGGAGCTTCTCTGGAAATGTCCGGGGAACGGCGATACTGACCCACACAGATTGTAGCCATTACAGAGTAGCCAAATCGCATTTTACTGCCTGTCTGATTGCGGCTATTCTGTGCAATGAGTTGAAAATACATCGGCCAGAATTGGTGATTCCGGGCTCCAAAATCAAAAGATCTCGCAGGAGTGATGTGACTCTGGTCCTGAGAATTAGAACTGCTCAGCAGTAACATTACTCTTACCGAATCTTTCGACTCTTCAAGATGGAAATCGCTGACGCCGGTCACTGTAATTTTCTCCGCGTAGAAGCAGCTCAGCATCAAGGATGCTGGCGTATTTTGCCCCTGGCGCCGACTGCTACTTTTCTAGGCGCCGGTGCAACACAGGCCAGTCCGCGCCACAACGGAGCATACAACGACACAGGAGTCCCCCTCCAGCACTCTCACCTTTAACGATGGCCTTATGGGCGCTGGGGATCCTGACGTGAGGCACGTCGCCGTCGTCCAAGCCGTGGCCGTAGTGGAAGGTGTGCATCTTCACCAGCACCGTGCCATCCTCGCGGGTCGTCACGGCCAAGTCGGACGTGCAGCGCCGGCCTAACTTGCACGTGCCCTGCGACTTGAGCCGCCTCTTCCGGCAGTCGGCCGGTGTGTACACCCCGGAGCGGGAGCACAGGTAGCAGGCGGTCGTGCCCTTCTTGGGTCGGCTGGTGGCGATGTTATACACCGCCCCGCTCCGCACCTCATACTGGGACTTCCAGCTCTGGAATTCTGAAACGTTTTCTTCTTCAGGATCTAGCATACGCCTAGGCCTAGAATACGGTAGCCACATTTTGATTCTGAGACCGGTCGTTTGCGTGGGTAATGTCGGCACTGTCAAGAGGGGCAGACCAGCCAGTGGACGGGGTGGGGAGTCAGTCAAGCAGTGGCTCGTCGTGGAGCACAAATTATGCCAGTCTCTTCGCTATTTCAACGCAATGTTTATGGCACATTGCTGATTTTTGGGTTATATAAATGCACTGGCATTTTTGATTCTGTCCATGCTGTGGTCACGTCCTAAGCACGATCACCAAATATCACCACGAATAAACACGAGGAGTGAGATTTGTGCAGTCCGTTTAAAGAAATTGAAACGCATGGATTGTTTGTGAGTGATGCTGAGAAAAATCCTTGCCACGCGCAGCCTGCCGCGTGGTCAATGACACGACCACCCAGTGATCCGGACTGTAGGCGACAATTTTGTTCCAGCCGTATGTCCAAGTAGTACTAAAGATATTGTTCCGTCCCCCCCCCCCCCCCCATTGTATGAGATTCGCGAAGCTTCAAGTGAGTCTCAAACTCAGTGAACTACTGCGCCCCAAAGCCGGTGTTTCTTCCCTCCGGTGACAGTCGTGATAAGCGCTTTGTCCACTACATTGCCTGGCCGAGGTGCCATGGGGACGCTGTTGTATGTTTTAGAGAAAGGAGCACGATTTCGAAGGCATGGACGTCCTATAACCAGAAAATGACTAATCAGGACAACGGATCTGAAAAGGCCATCAGGGCGATTATAGCAAACAGTTTCAAGAAATTGTGAATCGATGTGGAACGACATTGCTGGTCGATCTACGAGGGGTGTGCCGCTTACGGCCAGAAAAACAGGCACAGATGCTCATTGTTAACGGTGGCATGTTAAGCAGAAAGAACATGTCAGATACAGTAGAAGTAGGTCATTTTTACTGCCATGGATACATACAAATCATACCACGGATCATTCCACCGATACACGCTACAGACTTGTTAACTTACAAGTTTATCTCCCATAACTTCGATCATGACATCGGGGGTGAAATGGAGCACGCATTCAGTGGGTGATTTTGATAGTAACTTCAATAGCGAATACGAGCGAAACAGCGCTGTATCTACCCACCATCCAGCGTTTTGAACTCCTCGACGAGGCAATGTGTCGCGGCATCCATGCTGTGACGCATGGCCAGGTGGTGCCTGAGGCCGACCACCGAGAAGAACGCCTCCGCGCACGGCCTGTCGTCCAACAGCTCCTGGCACACCTGTTCGGGACAGCATGCTGAGTGATGAGCTTCAAGATGACGTCTTCTGGTCGAGTGGATGGCTGAGTGAAAACTTCAAAATTATACTGTGATACCTTACAGGCACTGAGATGCACGCTGCTTGATCACGCCATGAATTCTGCAACGTTGCAATGTCACCGTTAGTTCACGTCCTCATTCGACCAACATACAAAAAGTAACAGTTAAAAAAAACACGAAAAAACAGCTAAAGCACACACGGGTTGGAAACAGGTCCAGATTTCCGCAAGAACGCGAGGCGCAGCACGACGCGGCGACGTGAGACTAATTAGTCCTGACTGAGAAGACATTGGACAATCTTGTCGACACAGGTGTACGTCAATATGTGCACACCGTCACTCGCTGCCGTGCGCACACCATGGATTGGACCATTTCGGGGTACTCTGCGTGTTTGTGTCTCGGCAAACAAAGTAAACAAAGACGTAGAGGCAGCCACACGATGTCGGCGGATGTACCCAACGCAAGTGTGAGATCGCAAGACTGTCGGATTCATATGCGCGCCAATAAAAGACCGTTACACCGGGAAGCAGCTGATGTTCCCTTTTCCAAAACCGCTCTCAAACACAAAACGTTATGGTCTAAGCTGCAGGAAAATAGGCAGCGAAATATGGGTGGGCGCACATCCCAATTTAGTACCGACAATGGCCACGCTAAAATTAGCGGCTTCCGTAGCTTTTTGGTACAGTCGCCGGGATCGCAACATTTTTACATCAATCCCCACCACTCATCAAAACTGCCTAACCCAAGCCAGCCAGCATTCCAGAACGATCAGCTGTAAGTTTACGAGCGGACGCCACGGACGTTGTGCATCATTTCATTTCCGCTTGGCAAACGCATTAAAGGAGGGTGTTCCAGAGAACTGATCCGGCATACTCGCGCGGGGCCTTAAGGCGACCTACTTTTTGCCTACTTTTGGAGTAAAAAATCATCATCTCCCCAAGTCGCAAAAAGGTGCGTTACTGGTCATTACACCAGAAAACTTACGACTGGCCTGTTACACAATATCCTTTCCCAACAAAATCTGGTACAATGCAGCCCTGCATGGAAACCACGCCTGGCAGCACGGCTTCTAAAGCAACGCGTTGCAAATGTGGCAACGTATGTTCAGCGCATCGCAAGAACAGCTACTGAAAGCTGCATGGAGCTGCGTTTAGCACCTCTGATTATAGCACTTGTAAAGAACGTTACGGTCGGCTTTAGGCTGGGGCGGAGCGCGGAGGCAAAAAAAAGAAGAAGAAAAACGCTCAATCACGAGTCTCGCTCGGCTTACAACCCCGTGTTTACTTGAGACTTCGCAAGTCGTTCTGTAACGCAGCGCACGCCACGCTACGTCACTGTGGCTCCAAGAGAACCAAACTCTCACAACAGGTAGAAATAGCAAACGAATGAGGCGCTAAACCAGTGTTACCTTCCTTTCCGTTCCCACCTCGCCCGTCCAGCGCCAAATGTTGACATTGCACGGACCGGACCGTTGATCAACTTGTCACGATCAACTTGTCGCGCCAGATCAACTTGTCACGCCCACCGTCCAGACACTTCACAGATGTCACTGAACGGAAGCAGCATGTGTAATGCGCTTGGTTTTATTTCGAAAAACCGTCCTTGCGAACACACCGAAATCACGCACGAAGCAAAGAATGCACGACGCCACGTCGAACTTGCCTGATTAGCCCGGGACTGATCACGATGCTTCTTCGAACGGTGCACCGACAACGCCCTTTTCGTGCCTTGATAGTTGCACTGATCACACTGGATTTTCTGAAATGAGGGTCAAGTTAAACTTTGCAGTACGTATCGGCTAACCTTTGCATGTCCATAAGAAAAACAACAATAGCCTTTTACATACGTCCGTCATCACCCTTTAACTAAGACAAATACAGGTAAAGCAGTCACCGATTACACAAACAAGCCGCCAACAGGATTTTCATGCTTTCAACGTAAACGTACCGAACGTCAACTGGTAAATTTTAAACTTTGCAGTCAATTCACCCCCATGCGCTGGCTTTTTGATGAGAATGAATATTTGTTTACACTGGACATGATGTCTGTAACAAACTTTTGAAAACAATGCACAGCACGGGTAATCAATACATTCGTGCAACCAGTGTTGACATGGCACTAATGCCTGACTAATGTGTGGCAGAAATGCGGTTTCGTGCCCAGTAGTTATCACCTTATTTGGTTTGCCGAAGATGGCCATCTTACACACTGCCATGAGTGTTCGGCCCGCATAGGGCGGCAGCTTTGGTTCACACAACGCGTTAAAATGATCTGAATGGCTCATTTAAGGGGTTGGGCCATCCCTCATTCATGATACCACCTCACACACCCATATATCGCAGCATGTTGGCTCCCGCACTTTTCTACATTGTCTCAATTAAAGGGAGCGTCCAATCTTTGGGGTACATTCCAAAAGACATACTCTAATGAAATCTTACGATTAGTTCCGTCCTAAAAATAGCACTCGGTAGTGCCACTGCAGCACCGTCCGGACATCATAGTGAAAGCAATTCAATTATTTTCAAGTCCAAATTACGCTTTCCACGCTTTTTAACAGCACTACGTTTCTTCCCCTTCCCTTCTCACACACCCAGCCGCGACCATCGTCATGATAACGACCGTGCGCACGTCCTCTATTGATGCGAATAAAAGAACGCTTGTGATTGATCCAGCGAGCAAGGGCCTGTTACCAACAAGTTAATTGGTTGACGTTTGAACCAGCGCGGCACAAGGATCCAGCGATATTCCCATTCCCAAAGCCAAAGTGCACCTCGAAAAGGATCACTGCGGTAAACGCCATCGGGAAGAAATCAAAGCCGTAGTACAACGATTCGCTGAATTCGCGATATAATGGCTGCATGATCGCATATCTTTTTGTCTAAACAGAATGTTTCGAGCTTTCGTATTATTTATTACACAAACATTTTGCTACATTACTGTGGTCAAAACATCACAGAACACACGCCTCGGAAAAATAAATGCAAGTGAAATGTGTTACTTTCACAGAAGTGAGCAGGGACTCAAATAATATTTCTCCCGCAGGGTCGGCTACTTAAAACCAAAATTCTGAATTCATAAGGATTACGAGACTGGTATCAGCAATCAAATTGTACGCGTCTGATGTCACAAAGGTGAAAAGAAGAAAAGTGGAACATTCCCTTTAATCTGCGTTGGGATCTCATTTTTCTGATAAGTTAAAGTTTGATCACAAGCTTGTCGAAAGTCGAGTCGCAGGACGAAAGGTCGAACCGTCTCATGTCCACGCATTATCATCTGGGACAGAAAATTGCTTATAGGTCGTACGTTGAGAGCATACACTTGTCCGAGGTGAATTCAATACAGCGGTAATCCTAGGTTGCGCCAAACGAATGCACAGCTGAAGGATCACACACAGGAGGGATTACATAGGAGAGGCGGTTATTAATTCCTTGCCTGAATGAGCCCAGAAAACATGCGCCACGTTCCGCATTGACGCCAAAACCGTGCTTGACTCATGTTCACAGCATGACTTAGAAACGCACGTGTCCGCATGCGTTTAACGATGGTCAGTATTTTTCATAGGCAATGCACATCTAAATATGGATATACGCTTCAACGTGTCAGTGTGTACACAATGCGGCTCACGCAAGCGTCTTAAATAAGGGTATGTATCACGTTAAGCACAATGTCTCGAGTAGCATAATGTATAACCTGCGCACTACAAATACTCTAGACTTTAGCAGCCACCATACTTAATATATGCTAGCTGTCCTTAGTCGCATACTTACCATGCGCTTCAATCAATCATATTACTTATATTTTTAATGGCTGTTTGAACTGACATAGGACACCGTATATTAAAGAACGCCATACATCACATGTAATGAATCGTGTTTTAATCGCACGATCCACGGGTGTTCTGTGTGATTTTATCTATACCTGCCGTCTGTTTTTCGGGGGGGGGGGGGGACAAGCGTTCAAAGCTCCGTCCATATCACATGTCAGGTGACCAACGTGCCAGTAACTGACTTGTTCAGAAACGTTGGACCCGAAGTCTTTCCACACATATTTGTGCTTCACCCGCGGACGTTCGCCACGTTTGCCACGGTGACCCGATGTTTGGCAAGCTGCCAACCCGGCCATGGCGAGCACGGGACAAGTGGATCATTCTTTACGAACGACGGCGAAAGACCTCGTCCCTGACCGCGACTGCGGAGGCGGAAGCAAGCGCAGCATCGGCTCCGTTTCTTGCCAAGCATCATCATAGGATGAATTGGTAAACCATTATCGGGAGGTGGCTGGGGCGGCTGCCACCGCCTCCTACGCTCCCTGACAGATGCCACCACCGCCTCCTACGCTCCCTGGCGGGTGCCACTGCTGCCCCCTACGCTCCCTGGCAGATGCCGCCGCTGCCTCCTACCCTCCCCGGCTACTACCGCTGCCTCCTGCGCCCCCTGGCAGCTACTACTGCTGCCTCCTACACTCCCTGGCAGCTACTACCGCTGCCTTCTATACTCACTGGCATATGCCACCGCTGCCTGCTACGCTCCCTGGCAGCTGCCAGCCACCGTGCTGCCAGGGAGCTCCTCGTGGCTGCTGGGGCATGTCCCTACACGCTGCTCTAACTCCTGGCATATGCCACCGCTGCCTGCTACGCTCCCTGGCAGCTGCCACCGCTGCCTGCTACGCTCCCTGGCAGCTGCCACCGCTGCCTGCTACGCTCCCTGGCAGATGCCACTGCTGCCTCCTACAATCCCTGGCAGCTGCCACCGCTGCCCTACTCCCTGGCAGCTGCCACCGCTGCCTCCTACAATCCCTGGCAGATGCCACCGCTGCCTGCTACGCTCGCCGGGGGTGCCCCCACCGTGACGTCAATCAACTCTGGTTGCATCCTACCAGACTTTCTCTTTTCCCTGGTTCGAGACATCAACTGTGTGGATTTAGCGATAACCCGATACATTCCCATGGAAAATTATTGAGATTTGTGTACCTGAATATGACAAATTTTCTGCATTCCTTATCATACAATGCATCAAGATTGACTTTCACGCAATCTGCAGTTTTTAAGAACACTTCACCAGTTTTGGCAGTAACTTAGAAATTGACTGCTATCAGGCATAGTAGGATGTGTGTATGTTCTACGACTCCCAACTCCGGACACATTCCAAAAGTGACAGGCAAACTCTGGTTTGCTGCTTGAGAAGGGACACCATACCAGACACAAGGTCAATAGCTTACAGTGTTATGATATATCAGAAATTGGGGTCAAAATCAGAACAAACATTTCTGCCAAGAGAGACTTTAACTTACAGTCAAACTTGACAGAATTTATCACTTCATTATTGTGAGTCAGTGAGATAGGGCGCAAGGCTGATTAAACAAGGATGTTCAGAAAAATCACAACATACTGTGAATGGGACTCAAATAAACGAAACAAAGCATTTTTATCAGAAAAACAGGAAACAGAGCAATGCATGTGCATAGGTATTCTGGGAGCAGATGTCACACTTTTGGATAGCAGGTAGTAGGCAAGTATATGGGAACTTTTAGGTTCATCTACAATATAATCTAAAAACATTGCCCATTTAAGCAATACAATTTTCCTTCAAGTTTTTCCAACACCAATGTTCCTCTCAGACTGGTCATCAAACCACCTCATCCTACAAACCACTTATCCTAATCCTACTTATACCCATACCCTAACTCCCAACTCCTAACCCTCCTCCTATTCCTAACCCTACTTTCAGCCTTACATGCAGCTTTGCTGTTGCTGCTAACCCTTTTCACTGGCAACCCAACCTAATCTATATCTAATTTTGACACTGCCCTTGCTTCTTTAAACACAGCATGACCAAGCCCCAGATACCCCGCCCACTCCCCTCCATGGCGGTACTATTATAAATGCTTCATGTCAGATAATTTTAAGTGGATGCTAAACAGTGGAAAATCATAAAACTGCACAAAATTAAACATAAAACTGCACAACATTGTACTGCCACATGTGCAAAAATTTGGGGCTCCTGAGTTATCTGAGTATGTAAGAAAAACAGACAGGAGAAGCAATACTTAAACTAACAAACTGGCATTCAAGGCATTATAAACAATACTTTAATGAGACCCTGTTGAGTGCCATGGTTATTAACACATGAGTCATCAAAAATTAGTTAGTGTAAAAAGCCAGAAAGCAAAAATGTCATTGCACAGTCAAACATACAAGTTTGTTATTACTACATGACAGGTGCCAAGCCCATGACAGCTTGATGCATCAAGCATACCATATAGTATAAATACCTTCAGCTTGGGATGCTCCTCCTTTTCATGTTGATCAAGATCCACTTTTGAGGAGAACCAAAGTTCACAGCTTGGGCAGGTGAGCACCTGGAATGAAACATGGTAATTCTAGCATGGTGTTATTTTCCTCACTCAGTGTTGACACAACACCACAAATGGCTTTTCCAATCAGAAAAAACAAACAGCCAACAGTATGGTAAAGCATGTCCACTCCTTCTGCCATGGTATATTACAGGGCCAGGATAGAAATCTTCCCTTAAAAACATTGCAAAAGTATCTTTAACCCTGCCATATTCCCTAGCAGAGAAAATGTTGAATCATTCTTTGCCTCTTAACTCAGACTAATTTGGTAGTAAAGGATACATCAACAGCAAAGTCGTTCTATGCCCACTCAGGACCATGCACAGGATTGCACACTGGGATGGCTAAAAAAGCTCAGCTCAAAAATTGTAACAGACATATTTAAGTTACACCATGGGCAGGTTAATTACCTATCAGTTGTGGAACAACAACTGATATTCTCAGCCTTATTTTTGTATCTCACTGAAATCCTTAACAATTAACATACAGTTGCATACATATAAAAAAATGTCATCAGTTTGGTAAGAAGAAGACACATTCTCCTGGGACTAATGTGTGTTTACACCTCTGCAACCACTCAAAGATTGCCCGCTACTTTTATTGTGCCAAGTTGCCCTAGGTACAAGTTCAGATGCCCTTCCACGAGGTGCATGGTATTGAAAAGCACATGAGTAACCATTAGCCAGTTGTCAGTCAGCACCTACTCACATATTCAGATGAGTCCTCTGCATCATTTCCATCCTTATGCACTGTGCTGGAAGGTAAATAACTGCCTGATTCACACATCTCCACCATCTACCTGTTTTTCTTTTATACATTTAGCTGACTTAACGACAGGGGTGGCATTCCCAGAGCTTGCTCTTTGATCCCATCCATTGTTTCACTTTTCGCTTACGGAGCCGACCCTAATCAATGAGAGTTGTGAATAACACTAACGAGTCGAACCGTAACCAGGCGAACTAGGCAGCGTATTCATATATGGTCGCGATGCGCGCAAACGGCGTCCACTATCACCGAAACGGCAGCGGCCAATAAGCGAATCAAGGGCGCCAGAACTGAAGAACTATCAAGTGCTCCTGACGCCAATGCGTTTTTATTTTCTTTGAAATCAAGCGTGTACATATATATATATATATATATATATATATATATATATATATATATATATGATCTGCAAAGAGTTAATCGTTTTTGAAACGCACCTACTTTATTACAACGTTTTACGGATAGCATATTTGTTTCAAGTAGGCGGATTAATCATCCCTGTTGTCATGCACATCTACAACAATCATCTAACTTCAACTTCATCGTCCGCTCCAATGCCCATTTACCTCATTTACCCATCCCAAACCAAAGATGCATATGGCACGAGACGCAGCGAACGGGGCTACTAGTTTTGGCAAGTCCCCGTACCTGCGAAAAGCCCCTCCCCCTCAAAAAGAAGGCACCGAATTCGGCCCACTATTTGTGATATGAATTTTTGTTAGTTTGTCAACCCGACCTCTCCCTTGGTCCTCCCCTAACAAGCAGGCTACGCTGGGATGAGACCCCGCCCTACCCTGGTTACGTTGTGTTAAACGTAAAGTTCCAAAAAGCAACGTCCTCTTGATCCCTTAATGGGCAAGAGGTTCAAAACAATTTAAAAAAAGATTTGGCATGCTTTGGAATTAAATCTGAGCGCAACGTTACACCGTCTGCTCTCCCCCTTGCCTCTCTTTTTATTGTTATGTTACGTTCCATCGTTCCCCCATCCACCAACCCAGGCGTAACACTTGGACGGCCACTTATGCATAATTATACCTTCTCTGATTGAGGCAAAAGTCAGAAGCCAACAGAAGGTTAAACTGCATATTCATATAGAACTTACCGAGATGATAGGAACCATGCATTAAATGGCCGCACCTTTTGAGCCGACGGTGCTACCTATCTTGCAATAGTTCATTCCGCCATTTCTAAACCCAACAGTCAGAAATATTGCCAGCTTTTTCTGGACTATACAGGGGTATGAGGACTCTGTGGATTGCACACCAGCGTAAACACAAATTAGCTTTGATATGGCCAACTCACGTTCGCCGGGGGGGGGGGAGGGTGATCCTTTCACACACATACATCACACACACAACACACACACACACACACACACACACACCACACACACACACACACACACACACACACACACACACACACACACACACACACACACACACACACACACACACACACACACACACACACACACACACACACACACGCACACACACGACTATATACATTGGTATTTGTAGGCAGCAAATTGTCTTCTATGCAAGTGTTGTTATCGAACTTTGCGTAAGTACACTTTATAAGTTCTTTCTGTCCTCGCTAGAGTTTTCTGATTACGGCTCTCTGCTCATCATTGAGACTGA